>NC_048600.1:97998122-98298122 GCF_003668045.3 Cricetulus griseus
CACAAATGCCCTGAGTTCAATCCCTAACGCCACACATATGCACACACATATGTCCTTACCATCACAAATCAATAAAAATGTTTCTATTTTCACATAGTACTAAGAATTTCTATTATTTTAAACACACACATAAATACTCAAAACTAAACGAAACAAAACTAAAATCTCCAAAGGATTAGTTAGGGATTCAGGACTTAGGTGCTTAGGCCAATGAGAAGGCACACCTGTGGTGCCCTCTTGGGGCCAGCAGATGGCAGGGTGGGGGCAGAAGGCCAGAAACGGAAGGTCCTAGAGTGACCTAAGCAGCAACAACCGTCACCCTCTCCAGACTTGAAGCTCAGACAGGCCCAGTGGTGCATTGGGCACTCTGTCTCCTCCTGGGCTTTTCATGATGGGTAGGTCACCTGATAGATTTTCTTTTTCTTACCCTGATCTAAGTAAAGGTGGTTGGCAGAAGAAGAGCCAGGGGAAACCACTCATTTCCCTTATTTGTCGCCAGGACCTGTGCTTTGCGGATGGACTAGGGGGTCTCCTTGAGAATCTGAATTGTGACAGCCGGAGGGACAAAGCCAGCTCACGAGTGCACATACCCACTGAGGGATGCAAAAAAGGCAGTTGGCCAGTGCTCCTCCCCAGGTGACCCTGTGGGTTTTCTCCCCCCAGCCCAAGACCCTGGGGTTCCTTTGCAGACAATGGGAAGTAGTCAGATGGTAAGCATGCAGCTAGTCATGGAAAGCCTCATGCCCAGAGGTGTCATCGGGGATGTGTGGCATTGGACACTAGAGCTAGAGAGAAAGACCACACTATTCCCTTCTTACCTAATCAAACCTCCTGGGACTGACAGAGGTGAACTGGGGGTGGAGAGCTCTGCCTCACCATTATCTCTGCTCCTGTGGCACCTTCTGCTCCCCCCTCCCTCCATCCCTTCCTCCCCTGCCCTCCCTCCATCCCGGCTTCGCTCCCGCCTATGAAAAATCAGCAAATAAAAAGTTACATTAACCCCACCCTGACCTCGCCGACATAATACACTGCAGGCTGATGCGCTGCCTTTGGAGGTACCGAGAACCTGTCAGTCTCCAATGTCCCGAGCACAGCCTGGGGAGCATTTACCGGATAATTAATATATTAAATGCATGAAAAATAGTTACACAGACTCCCCCCTCCCCACCCAGAGAAGGGGGTGAAATGCAAAAAAAAAAAAAAAAGACAGATTCAGGCTGTATACCATCAATATAAAAGCATCCCCCGAATAGCCATCATAAAAACTGTTCATAATTTTATAGCTTCATTCCTGTTGGAGCACCATAAAGACAAGTCATATTTTTTACACTCAGGATGCCCCATAAAAAAAAAAAAGGATGGAGAGAGAAAACGAGAAGTTGGCAGGAGGCACGTTCCCTCTCACCTGAGGGTGAGTGACAAGAAGGAGGCCCCCGAGTCTGTCCCATGTGACCCCTTCCTTCCACCTTTTCCTTGGCCCAGCTGTGAATTCTGATGAGTCCATCAAAGTAATTATTAATTGGATGATTTTACTACTTTGTATTTGGCCACCCCCATTTTTTTTTTTTTTGCTGATTCCGTATTTGTCTTTTATGATGATGGAGGTAGGGGGTGGGGTGGAGTATGGCTCTGTGTCCAGGCCCTTCATTCCTTTTCCTTTCTTTTGGGAGGCTGGGGTGTGAGAAGTGACAACATGGTCCTTAGCTCATTCCATTAGGGCTCTGGTGCAGAAAGTAGCAGGGGCCTCGAGCAGGTCTTTTGTGGTGATGTTAAGGGCTCCAGACCACCTGGTTGAGAAGGGGAAGGAGAATAGATTATACGCCCTGGCCCCTGATGGAGTAGTTTAAGCTGGAGTAGGATGAGTACCTGAGGGTCACTGCAGACGCAGGGTGCTCACACTGGGGAGGTGGCATCAAATACAGACCCAGGCCTGACCAGCCCAGGGGTGACCAGGGTGGCTAGTGCACAGGTCTATCCCTTTCCTGGTCAGCACTGAGTGACCTCCAAAGACATTAATAGTAAGATGGTCCAGCCCCTGCCATATACAGATGCACACACCTTCAGAGAGACCTGTCCTTTTCTCTCTGACCCTACCCAAGAGGAAGGTGTGATTAGCTTCCTGACCCTGGAGTGGAGGAGGCGGTGAGGGCAAGGTTCCCCCTCTGAGGGAAACAGTGGGGACCCAGCCACTCAAGGGAAACACTGATGCACAGTCCCTTTGCCTCTGTGAGGAGCTGTGGACGCATGGGGGAGACAGACACTCACAGAGAGATGCAAGCGGAGAGCCCTGGCCGCCTGCCCCATCCACCCTGCAAACCCAGGATCCCAGAGACAGAGGGGGGAGGGGCTGTTCTGGGTGTGAGCCTGTTGGCTATGGTACTGAAGTAGGGTTTTCCAGGAGCCCCCCCAGAGGGGGGAAAGGGGCTGGACAGTCCTAACCTCTAACCTGCCCATTCTGGCACGTCCAGCCTTCCTGGGTATCTGCCACTCAGATGGACTTAGGCTGACACCTTCATGGCTAAGCTGAGATGATAGTGCCTAGGAGTCCCCTAGATAGGCAGTTTGCCTATCTTTGCTTGCCCTGCCCTTCTGCAGAGGTAGGAGGTGTCCCCAGAGAGGCACCCTGAAGACCAGAGGCCCTCCCATTGAGATAAAGGTCTTCTCCTCTGGTCATACAAAATCTCCCTGATGACAAAGGATCTGCCACCCCAATGGTATGGGGGTTCCCTGAGGCCATGCTGGTCTTCCCATTGGAGGAGTCATCTTCATGACACCGTGATTCTTTCCTTAGGAATTTCCACAAAGAACTTTCTCTCCCCATCCAGCTGAGATTTGATTATGCCAAGGGTTTACATCCTTCCCCCGATTTAGTGTTCCCCTAAAACACACCAGTGTTCCACTAGAACAGAGGCTGTATCTCCTTTGTCAGACTCAGATTTCCTCCAAGGCAGGGGCTCAGTTTCCCCAACCATAGACACCCTTTACCCTGATCAGAAACTGTTTGTTTGTTTGTTTTTGTTTTTGTTTTTTCTGTCAGACTAGAACACCTACCAGCCCAGAGCCTGGGACTGTCTCCTAAGTCTGGGTCCCTGCTTTTAAAGGCACACAGTTTCTCCAGAAGATGGGAGTGGGGAGGTTAAAACACAATTCCTAAACAGGATTGTGGGTCCTCTGAAGACTGGAAACTCCCACACCTCAGGCTTCCCCAAAGCAAGAGCTGTGTGCACATCCTTTGTTTGGCCCGCAGTGGGCTCAGTCTGATGACTCCATCTGTGAACTGGACAAAGGGAAACAGCATTCTCAGCCCCCTCTGAGTGCCAGCCACAGCCCCAGGCCCTTCACACCCATTATCTCATGGCCTCGCCAGCACCCTGCAAGGCAGATAGCCTTATCCCCTCTCTGCATATGAGACTGGCCTGATACTCAGGTCTCCATATTCAACTCCCTCAGCCTGGTTGGTCCTGGACCCCCTACCCCTTCTTTCTCCCCTCTCTTGCCTAACTCTACTGATCCATTCCCATAAAAAGCAGCCATGTGGACCAAATCCAGTCACAAACACAGGTTTCACGCAAAGAAACGGCCGCATGCCAAAGAAGGCTCTCCCTGTCCTTGTATATTCAGCACCATGGACATAGGCAACAGGGCCAGGAGAGCCTATGGGGTGTGTGTGTTTGGGGGGTGGGGGGGTCAGAACACCCTTTCCATCCAAACTGTAGTTCTTGGATTCTGTGTGCCTAGAAAAGGGGGAGGGGAATGATGGAAGGGGGCGTCACTGGGGAAGTTAGATTTGTTTGTTACATTTTCATGATGGGGTGAAAACAGCATTGGAGAGAGAGACAGACAGACAGACAGAGACAGACAAAGAGAGAGAGAATTAAAAACAGGTCCACTATCTCTTTCAAACCAGAACTAAAAATGGGGAGCGGGAATAAACATCCTCCTCCCCCGAAAGGAAAAGCATCAACTAATTTGAAAAATATTTAAGAAACTCTGGGTCGTCATCCACTCGCCTCTCTCTGCTCCATAATTACACTGCAGTGCCTGATATTTTCATGGGACATTAAACCAGGAGTCAGGTGATGGGTTCCTTCCGTCTACGCCTATCCGTTAGCCGCCAGGCCCCCGCGGACCTTGACATTATTAATAGTCCTATTCATTAAGTATTACTCTTGTAGAATGAGTAGCATAATATTGGCCTGTAGATAGGAACAGGCAGAAGGAATAAGTCAAATTAATTTTCCGGAGCAAACGCCCCGGTTCTGTAAATGACATTCTGTACTGTTAGCATTTTAAATGTGGCACAAATGGCAGGAGACACAATTTGAAAGCAAAATACTAGAAGACATGGCTCAGGGTGGAACGTGGCAGCGGGAAAATCTAAGAGCGCCAGGGACCTGGGGGTGGGAGGGTCTAGCCCGAGAAGTGACAGAGAGAGGAGGGATTTTTTTTAATGGGCATTTATTTTAAATGCAGTTGAGGGAGGAGGAAGGTAGACAGTGTAGGCACTGCATGTGACATTGTGAGTGTGTGGAGGAGTGTCTGCCGGAACAGAGAGGGGGAATCAATCAAGCTCCCCCTCCCCAGGGATGGTCTCCAGGAGTTGGAGCTGAAGGCTTTCTGCCTCTGACTCACTCAGCAAGATGTTTTCCTCTGCAGTCTTTCTGGCCATGTCTAGGAAAGCTAACTCCTGCCTTTCATACTCAACATGAGGTTTGGTCTTCAAGGTAGATGAGGACACTGCCGCACCCTCTGGGAGCTTGTGATCTGGAGATGGGGGACAAAAGGGGATGGAATGCTCAAGCCAAAGATACACCTTCCCATTGGGTGGATCCGGGGCCACTTGCTAGAGGTGTTGGCTTTTATTGGATTGGGAAATAATGTGAAGTTGGACGTGTTAGAGAAGGGTGACCTGGATGAAGAGAGAAAACCAAAACTGGAATGGGTGGGGACAAGAGAGCTATTGTCAGTATAGAAGACTTGGGGAAAGTGGTAATGTCAATAAGGCTGGACAGGCCACTCTCAGACAGTACTGTGTGCTGGGCATCCCAGAAGCTAGTCTTGGGAGATGGTGCCTTCCTTAAAGGACATCCTTCTGCCTCATTCTCTCCAAGACACATGGTCAAGTGCTTGCCAGGAGTGGATGAGCAAGCCCATGCCTTGGATGGTTTCTGGTCCTGCACCCCCATCAGTAACTGAACAAACCAGTGCCTCGTCAGAAATCACACTGTGCTTCAATGAAACTGGAGTGTGCTAAAAAGCAAATGTCCATTCAGATGAACATGGTGGCTGTGCCTCCACTGTTCCCACAAGGAATCCAGAACTACAAGACTTCTTTCCATCAAATACTCACTTGCAAGAGACTGTGGGGTATAGTGCCCATAACCTAAGTAGGTACCCTGGAGTGAGTGTGTTGAACATCCTGAGGGATGGGCAGGGGAGTCATCTCAGCACCACTGTGTAACTAAATGTCTACACAACCATGTGTCTGTCCTTTGGGATGCTTTCCCTCCCCTACACTGAGGAAGGTACTATCTGGACATTGGACATATGTGTATCCTGTCTGGGATCTGAAGCCATTCAGGCAGGACCTGGGGAATCAAAAGTCAGCTAGATCCTAGAATCTACTCTTAAAGCATGTTATGTTGGGGGCAGATATAAATACAGAAGGAACTTCAGCATTGTAGTCTATGATAGAGAGAGACATTTAAAACAGCCGATCAACACCAGCTATTGCTCACATAGAATTATTATATGTCAGTACGTTTATACACATTAACTCATTTAATCTTTTAATCAACCTTTGGAGTAAGTGCAGTTATTATCCACCCTTTACAAGAGAGGAAATGGAGGCACACAGCATTAATTATTTTGCCCAAAGTTGTATAGATAATAAGTAGCCAGACTAGAATTGAAGTCTAAGGGACTGGCTTCAGAACCTACCCTTTAAGGACTTATTTGCTCTGGCCCAGAGCCCATGGCACACAGAGCCAGAGAGATGGTCTAGAAGCTTTTAAGGACCAGAAAACCACAGGTGTCATCTCAGACAAGGACTAGTGGTCAAACAAAGCAACTCCCCCAAGTTCAAGGGAGGAGATGCTGTCTTAGGTCGGCCTTTATTCATTGTTAGCCTTGGGACAAAGAGCAGCAGAGTCAGGATACTGACCCTTCACAGTCACTGGTTCTAACACTGGCCCTGTTCATATTACCAGGGAGTGGAGTTCATATTACCTGGGCTGGGACCCAGGATCCTGGTCTATCACTGTGGATCTTTGAGGAGTTATAGTCTCTCTGCATTTCCACCTATTCCCCCCTGAGACAGGGTTTCTCTGTGTAATCCTGGATGTCCTGGGACTGTCCTGGGACTTGTTCAACAGACCAGCCTGGCCTTGAACTTGGATATCCACCTGCCTCTGTCTCCCAAGTACTAGGATTGAAGGTGTGGGCCACTATGCCCAGCTGAGTCTCCACTCTTTATCTGCAAAATAAAGACCTGGAGTGGATATGAAAGTATTTCCCATTCTGACACTCTACTGAAGTGATTCTCAACTTGCAGTGCACACTGGAATCACCTTTGAGTAGCTAAAACAAACAAACAAGCAAAAACAACAACAAACTACTTAGACTGAACCCCAAATTAATGGAACCAGAATCTCCTAGGGGTATAATCCAAATAGGGGGATTAAACAATCCTCCCCAGGTGCACCAAAGAACTGAGGCCATACTCTCTGCATATCCCTATCAGAGACCTTAAAACCTTAAAACATGGCTGAATCAGCAGTGGAGGACATGTTACAGGTCCAAGGGCACTTTTCCGGTAGCACCAAGATTCCTAGAGCATCCTTCAAGTAGACAGAAAAGCATGTTCTCAAATGACTGACTGGAATCAAACCACATGTGTGGACAAGTCCCCAGGGTGACACCCACACAGAGCCTCTTGAAACCAGGGTCTGGGTGGCCTAGCATCCCAGGCCCGTCACATCTAGCATCCTCCCCTTATTTTCAAAGTGTCTTCTCCTCTAAGTTCCTCCAGATGCATTGGGCTTCCCACCTCCCTGGGGAGCAAGCTTGGGTTGGAGGGACCTCTCCCATCAATGCTAGAAGAGGAACCCTATGTTCTCCTACAGAAATGAATAAATACATTTAGCACCACCTCCACCCTTTTTTCCCCAATTTAGTATTGTTTAATATGCATTTAATCAGGCCATTCGGTATTACAGCGGCTATGTAGCGTGACTCCCCCCATGGGCACGGGGGGAGGGCGTTATAGGCCATTAGGCTAAAGTAATATGTATGAGCAGTCACTTTTCCCCAGGGCGCAGTAACTATTTTTGCTCCCCAGTCGTCCCCATTAAATCATTAAACCTCATGACTATACTTTCTGAACTCTACCATGATCTTTAAAAAGCCAAGCACTAAAGGGCAGCTGTCACCCTCCACCGCCCAGGCCTCCAAGGCTTTATGTATTCAGAGCATTAAGTCCTTGTCAGTCTATACATCATGAGGGGTGGAGTTACAGCCCACAAGGAGTTGGTTCCCGATCTCTAAGTCCCCATGGGGAGGACGAAGATGTCCTTCTCTGGTATGAAGTCCCAGTATGAGGCCTGGAACATGGGATCTGTCCGTAGTGCTGAAGACATGTCCATCAACTCTTCTGTGCTTTAGCCAACTAGATTTGGCTTTCTTGATTGGCAATTATTTGATAAGCAGGCAGTTTTTTTTAAAGTCTTTTTTTTTCCTTCTGAAGTGGGTATGATACACCCCCCAAAAGTGTGTGATAACTAAAGGAATGTTGGGTGTTGTTACTGGTGTGTGTGTGTGTGTGTGTGTGTGTGTGTGTGTGTGTGTTACTTCAAATCAAGCCTAGTATTATATATACCAGATAATGCTGTCCAACTAAGATATACCCAGTGCCAAGATCTATGGATATATGGGTTAGGATTCAGAAAGCTGCTAGCTGGCAAAATTTGGGCAAGTCTGATCATCAGTTTCTTTGTTAATCAGCACCAATAACATTGGTCATACAGTAGTGTGGTTTCAATGATACTGTAAGTTATTTTCAAACTATAGACACTACACATTTATTGATATGGATTAGTGTATGGTTAATAAACATTACTGATGTTGATTTTGTTTCTATTATTTAATATGTATTTACTGTATGTTGGCAATACTACTCGGTTATGTTGCTGACAGGTGTTACACAAAAACATCTTCCCTAGGACATCCCCCTATACAGGGATGCAAAAATCGACCACCATCAGGAGAAAAGTAGAGGTAGCATGCGTTCATCTGTCTTGTATTTATCTCCTATGCATTTAAGTCAAACAGACCCTTGAATCCCTTCTCTCAAGACCCAGTCCCAACCTTGTAGCTCCACTGCCCAGCTCCAACTCCAGCCCCAATGCCTCCCCAACTTCACACACAGGTGCTTCTTCCACTCTGCATCTGTAACCTGCCTCAGCATCAGAAAGCTGGGCAGGGAAGGGTTAAACATCTCTGCAACCTCCGACAGGGTCCTCCTCACAGGCTAGGAAACAATGGAGCCATCAGTCTATATTTGACCTTTGCCCCCACAGCGTTTATGACTTATTCCTCACCTCCACTGCCTGCTGCGATTCAGCCTTCAATCTCCCACCCCTTGGCAGAGCAAAGCTGGCCCTCCCCCATGCCCTCCGCAGCCTCTGAGTCCCCCCTCCTTCCCCTTTCTCTCCTGCTTTCCTCACCTCTCCTGCAGGCCTTCCTGTCTGTTCCCTGTGGTCTTTTATTTTTCCCTTTCCACCCCTGTCCTGCACTTCACCCCAACTTTCTCCCTTCCTGTCTCCTCCATCTCTTGCCTTAGTCGTCTTCTACTCTCTTTACCACATTGAAGTCAGGTTTATCTTAACTTGCTTTCATCTCTCTTTATCTCTTTAGCATTCTCAAACCTACAGATCCTCTCCCCTCCTCCCCTCCCCCCCCCCGCCATCTCTCACTACTGTGTCCAGCAGTGGCCATGAGTTGAAACAAAGAACACATGGGAAATGGGGAAGGTCCTGTATCCTCTCAAGGGATGTGAGCCCCTGGGAGTGGGATAAGGTTACCCAGACCCGAGTAGAAACAATACAACGAGAAGTTCTCTGTGTGGATGCAGGAAATAAGTACACATCAGAAATGAAAGACTTCAGTTTTCGTCTCCACTAACTTGAGCAAGTTGTGGCTCCTCTTGGAACTTCTTCACACCCTACAGTACAGGATTCAATGGCACATGCCTTGGCCTGGCTTATGAAGTCATTGAAAGTATCAGTACAATGAGAGCTAGGTGTGATGGCACATGTCTTTAGTCCCAGCACATGGGAGGCAGAGGCGAGTAGATCTCTGAGTTTTAGGCCAGTCTGGTCTACAGAGTGAGTTCTAGGACAGCCAAGGCTACAGAGAATCCCTGTCTTGAAAAACAAGAAAGGAAGAAAGAAAGGAAGGAAGGAAGGAAGGAAGGAAGGAAGGAAGGAAGGAAGGAAATATAAAGCGATAAAAGTATCATAAACTGTAGACCCTCTCTAAATCAGGGGGTGGGGTATTATCTTTTCTAGGGTCTCCTTTGCTCCCACTCCCAGCAGAATGGAAGAATAGCCATCCCTCCCAACCTTACAGCATCTTCCTGTGTCCAAAGAACACCAACAGCCTTTCCACTCTAACACTGTCCTGTAGGTGGAGGACTTGGTTGGCTCCATTTCACCTAATAGATCAGCTCTCTGAAAAGAAGTGCCTGCCTGAGGCTACAATGCCAGCAACACAGCCAGGACTTCGGCTTAAGTTTCCAGCCTTTAAGTCCACTGCTCTTTTCACCACTCAGAGGGTTCCCATTCCTTCCTCCCTCGCTCAGTTTGCATGCCAGGCCTCCACCAGCATTTTGAATGGAGAGACTAAATGAATAAAGTACTGTCTGTGTCTTGGGGCAGGGGTATGTCATGGATGGTGAATCACAACCTGGTCCCCTTCTCTCAGAGTTCCAGAGGGCCACTGCATGGCCACTGAGTGAGCTCTGGTCTCTTTGGCATGAGTGTCTCTCCTAGAGAAGGGGTCTGCCTGCCACCCCCCCCCACACACACACTGCTCAGCCCCTGCCCCCAGCCTGTGACAGCAGCCTCTGTAATGAATGACTCTGCAGTGGGGCCTAGCAAAAGGACAGGAGGCCATGAGACAAATCATAGCTGCCAGGCGCTAATCTTCCCCTGGGAAAGTCACCTCCACCCCCCTCATCCATCACTGGGCACTAGGCTGCCATTATACCCCCCCTCAACATACACCCAAGACAATCACCAGCCCTTTGGATGTATGTGAGAGATGCAGAGAGACAGGCTCAGTGGATATGCAAGAACACACAAGCACACATGCTGCCAAGCAGCCAACGCACAAAAGACCATTGGTGCCCCAGCTGAGGACCCCATCTCAGACTTGAGTCCTGGAAAAAACACCCAAGAGAAATCCTTGGAGGCACACATTTGTTTAAGTGCCTAAGAAAAGTTTGTTGACAATCTATTTCAAGTACAGCAATGGAACTCAGAGAATAGTGATGATGAAAAGAGCAGGATGCCATCCTGAGGGAATCACAGATCCACAGGGGAATAGAAGGAGACCAAGGGATGGCCAGAGCAAGGGATATGAGCCTCAAGACAAGAGGACTCTGGAGTCAAGGAGGGCTTCTGGGACAGCTTTATACAGAAGACCTTGAAAGACAGGAGAGGTGGGCAGACACCCAGGAGCAAGGAGCAAGCTGAGCAAGGGCAGATCGTGGAAGGTAAAGTGCTCAGAGGAGATGGGGCAGATATTTGTGCAAGGACAATGAATGCCATGTTTAAAATGCCAGCTGTCCCCATATACCCACTCATCCTCAAAAGACACACACTCACTACTCCAAGCATGATGGAAAGTTGGGGCTGGTTCTGCTCCTGTGGTGATCAGCTCCATGGAGATTTGTCCAGCCACTTGTATATCTTCTTCCACTGAAGAGGTCGCAGGGGCAGCGACCTCATTCCGTAAGTCATGTCACTGAGTGGACACCCTGTGCAAGTCACCCTTCTAGTCAGCATTCATTAAATACTGTTTAGAAAGAGAAAGAAACATGCATGATCACCCACTATAACACAGGACCCATGGACCATAGAATGTCCCACTCCTGAGATCAGTTGTTTGCACCTGGTAGACGTTCAACAGGTATTTGTAGAATCAATGACTGGCCCAATGATCTCACTGAACATAGATGTCATGCTGTACCATGGGCATAAATATTTACTACCAATGCTACTCACTCTGCAGAAGAGAAAACTTAGCCTTGGGGAGACTGGGGAACTTGCCTGCTAGCCATGCAACCAGTTAAGCAGAGGGCCTTCGATCCAAGTCCCACTGTGTCACCAAAGCGCATGCTCCCTATCAACCAGGCTGAGGAACAGCAGCCCCGGTGTGTGACTTTTATATCTCTGCAGTCATTGTTATGCTTCAAGGAGGCATAATTTGAACTTCCTCTCTTAGAATCTGCATAATCATGAGCTATCATCACAGGTGCTAATATATATGTTTCTATCGTTATATATAGCCAGCCCATTGTAAGACATCCCAATACAAGCTCACACACCCAATTTCCAAAGTAGATAAATCTAGGAAGTCTCATTTGCTTTACAGAAAAGAAATGAGAGAGAGAGGAGGGAGGGAGACAAAGAGGGGGTAGGGAGGGAGAGGAAAGGAGAGAGAGGTACCTCTGAAATAACTAAGAGAGGTAAAAGGCAAGAGTGAGGGCCCCAATGTTTCTGGATTTCATTCTGCTACCAGGCACTCCACGACCTACAGAAGAAAGATTATTGCACCCATTTCATGGAGAAGGAAAAGCAAAGGCTGAGTCTAACACATTACCTTTCTAGGAGCTACTTGCTGAATCCTTGGTTATGCCAGAACCAATGGGAGCACCAGGTAACCAGATACCTGCCAGGTCCTCACACCCATGGCACCTGTGTTTAATGGAGAAAAACGGAATATAAACAAGTGAACGGACAGGTGAGGCACAGATCTTGCTATGGTCCATGCTATTAAGGAAACAAATGAGGTCAAATATGAATGTTTAATGCAGATAGAGAAGCATGAGGCCACCCCTCAGCTAGAAACTCACACATTTCCTATCTGGTTCCCCAACCCCGAAGCAGGAAAGAAAACACAGAAAGGAATTGAGGGAAGGAGGGGATTCAGCCTGCTTCTACCATTCTGCCCTGGAATCCATCCAAGTGGGGAGGGTTGCAGAGAAGCAAAGTGAATTAGAAATCATTTCTCCCCCTCCCCCAGCGACCCATCTGAGTCAGCTCTGCAAAACCCTGGCACAATGTTCAGGGAAAAAAAAGAAAAACAAACAAACAAACAAAAAAAACAGGAACTTTGGCTCAACCAGCTTTGATGACACCTCTGAGCAGGGATGCTGGGGCTAGGCATAGGTGAGCTGCATGAGCTGGGAGTGGGTAAGGAGCAGGGGCTAAACAAAGGGAAGCTGGCAGGGGCTCAAGAGCCAGATTGTCCATGTTCAAAGTCCAAGCTCAGTTGCTTAGCACACAGCTACAGATGGGTGACTAGTGGCCACTGTAAATGGGTGTGCCGATGGTACCCACAACTTGGGGTTGTGGAGAGGATGGGATTCATCCACACTTGTGCAGTGTTTGCTGATGGTACAGGAGTCAGGGACACTCTTTGGATGCAGCTGGGGAAACGGGGTGGAGGGAGAAGTCTGGGGTGCAGACAGAAACGAGAGAGGAAGCAAGCATGCAGAGTTACAAGGTTTCTGTTCCACTTCCCCCAAAGCTTAATAGATTTCTAAAAGGCTTATTATCACCACCTATGAGTTCTTTTAAAGGATCTAATTATGAAACACCAAACTAGCTAATTAGGTTTCCCAAGCTTGCCTTGACACAGGTGCAAACAGGCTCTCTGAATAGTAGCCCTGGCAGAGCTGGGGAGCCAGCTCCCAAGCAGTGGGGGTAGGGCCTACCTGTGGCCACACAATTAGGCCTGTAATTATAGGCCTCCTCCTGGCCTTGCCACTGCAGGCAGTGCTCTCTGGGACTTCTCTCACAGATGGAGTGGGAGCAGGAGGACCCAGAGAACAGGGGCTTGCTTAGCTTCTCTGGGGTCCCCATGGACTTGGTCCTAGGATCACAGCAAGTGGGTGTCACCAAGTCCAGCTCAGGAAGATCTTCACATACCATGCCTATCCAATCTGGGGCCCAAACGTGGCTCAACAGAAAATCATTAACTTATTTAAAATATTATAAGATGTAGACCAACAAGATGGCTCAGCTGGTAAAGGCACTTGCTGCCAAGCCTGAGGACCTTATTTCAATCCCCAGAAACCACATGGTAGGAGAGAACCAACTCCTCCAAGTTTTCCTGTGACCTCACACGTGAACACTCACCCACACAGGAGCACATAAAATAAGCAGTAATTTAAAAACAACAGACTCACTCACTGTATTTTTATTTTTGTGGCTAGATTGGGCTGTTTCCGGCATAAATTTTGTAAATGGCAACATCGTATCCCAAATTCAGAAAGTCGGACATACTGGCAAACTGAAGTAAACGGTCAGGGAATCAGGCCTTCGGCATTACTCTGTCTCTCTCTAGGCCTAGAAAAGCCCAGGGGAAGCAACTACAGAAATGCTAAGAAGACATATGTATGATCTTACCCATCACTGAAGTGTTGGGACTTTGATGTGTCAAAGCTGGCTGTGCCTTCTAGGCCATCTCTGATAGGTAAGGGACGGAGTATCCACAGAGCCAAATGAATCCTAAACACGGTGATTTCCAAAGTGCATTCCCCTGATCAATAGATCAACATCACTGAAAACTTGCTAGAAATCAGATGAAATGGTGGCTATGAAATGCCACCAGGGAGGAGCCATGGACACCCGGGTCTACACAGCCTACCAGGTAACTCTGAGGCAACTCCAGGCTGGGGAATCGCAGAAGGCCATTCATCAACAAGCTGCCACGGAAGGTGCAACCCACTGAGGGCTGTGCTCAGGGACCTGCTCCTTAAATTAAACTAAATGATGGTCATTAAGAGGGCATCCCCTCTATATAACTAATGTTCCTTTTACTAAAAGGGTGGGAAAGCACTGGACGTCAGTAATGACCTCCACACACCTCATCCCCAATGCTGGAGGCCGCACCCCAAAGGTCTGACCCCTCTTTCCACATGGTGGTCCCTCCAGAGGCTGGGGCCTATGAGCTACAGGGCACTGGCTTCAAGCACCACGTGACTGTTATAGTTGGCTATGTCCCCGCCCCCCAACTCCTCCTCTGTTGTACTAGTTTAGTGTCAAAATTGAGGTCAAGTCTGATAAGCAATAGCCATTGCAGTATTGGGACCTGGAAGGCTGTTAGTTACTTGTCAAAATACCTAACAAAAGTAGCTTAAGGAAGAAGGGGTTCGTGTTGGCTCACAGTTTAAGAGGGCAGTCATGGCAGCAGGAACTTAAGGGAGCTGGCCACATTATGTTCTCAGTCTGGAAGCAGAAAGGGCCGAATGCTGGAACTCGGCTTGCTGCCTCCTTTGCATTCTGTCCAGCAGTCGAGATGGCTCCTTCATCTCACCTCAATTAACCTCATCTAGAAATCACTCATTGACACACCTGAAGATGTGTCTCTAAGGTCACCCTAAAGCCTGCCAACCATCGCAAGGATGAGCCCACACTCCTCCCAAGGAATTCCTCTGGAATTTTCTTCCAAATGTTGAACTGAGGTCCTTCCCAGAAGCCTGACTTGTCCCCTCATGCCTAGACCCGACACAGGGGTCCTTAGATTTATGTTGATTGCTATTCCACTTGCTACAGAATGGCTATTGCCTCCTATTCAGTCTGTCAGTTCTGGGAAAAGGCTACGGAATTTTCTCAATACATCCTTTAAGTCATGCCACAGCCTCAGAACTGGTACCCACAGACCAAAGTCCCCACAACCCAGAGCATGGGCACTGTCCTTTACTCTGACAACAGGGGAGGCCTTACCTCTTAGAAGCTCACTTCCATATAACCTGCAGGCATACATAGATGGCTTTGTGGGGGAAGATGGAGGAGTTGTTCTATGAAAATGGGACCTTAACTCCTTAAGTCTGTCCAGGGTTTCTTGGCTAAAGAGTCAACACCAATAAATGTTTAGAATATAAGCACAAGACAGTGTGTGTGTGTGTGTGTGTGTGTGTGTGTGTGTGTGTGTGTGTGTGTGACCTCTTTCTAAACAGTATGGGCTTGTGAAACCATGGTGCTTTCCTATCTTGCTTAGGCTACTAAGAAGCTCCGGGCTTAGTTTTATATCTAATTATAAGTACCTTCACTACCAGAGTTTTTTCTTCATTATTAGTTCTTAAGAATCGTTTTCCTGACTCTATACCACAAGGGTTAGAGACAAGGAGAAACCCAGGCCATCTTGGTCCCTATAGACACTAAGGGTCTGGGGGAAGGGAGTGTATAGGAAACTGTGCCCCATCCCTGGCCAGAAAGCCACAGTCTGGCTAGACACTGAGACATACTGGAAGAAGGATCCTGAGAAACAGAGTCCATGAAGAAGGGACCCTGGAGAAGGAAAGGGCACATGGGCCAACTTGAGATTCCCAGCTTGTCATCTTCCATGGTCAGCTCTGCTCTCTGAGCTCTTCCCTAGGGTCTCCTTGCTTTAGACTTAAGTCCAGGTAAGAGACAATTAGGACAACTAAGTATCAAATAAATACTTGGAAAGGTATTTTAGGCCACAATCCAGGGCCAAGGTCCCATAACACCCTGCTTGTGTGAACACAACTGAGACTTTTGGGCTGTATGACTTGGGACTAATCACTACCCTTCTCTGGGCCTTGGCTTCCTTCTGCATAAATTGGAATGGGTAAGCTGTACCAACCCCTTCCAGAGCCTGCTCTGAAGAGCCCAGGGGTGCATGAGAGCTTCCTGGAAAGCCATTCTGGGGTGGAAGAGGGTCCAAGAATCAGGGTCCCAATGTCCCTTTGTCACCAGAGCATCTCCATGTACACCAGATGGACATATTAACTGGCAAGAAGTCTGTTTGGCTTTAAAAGGTCCCTGGATCTGGAAACTGATCCCAGGAGGCCCAGAGCATCCCCAGGAAGTCCCTGGGTAGTGATGAACAGGGACTGTGCATAGAAGCACCCAGGTTACACAGATGACTGGAACTCTTCCCTCCATCTCTGTGGGCTCCATGGGCAGTGTCCCAGGCATCTAGGGGCTGGAGAAACATAGATGAGATAGGAAACAACTCTGTGTCCTAGAAGCTCAGCCAGTGGGAGGAGACTCCTGCAGCCATCCTTAAGAAGTCACAGGGAGTGGCACGTGACTTTAATCCCTGCACTGGGGAGGCAGAAGCAGGGGAAGTCTCTGTGAGTTCCAGGCCAGCCAAGGAAACATAGACAAACCTTGTCTCAAAAATGAAAAGAAAGGGGGGGTAGGGGGACAGGAGCTGAGGTGTGACTCAGTGGCAAAGCATTTGACAAGCATGCATGAGGTCCTAGGTTCTAAGCCCACAAGGGAAGGAGAGAGGGAGGGAGAAGACTGGGATGGGGGACAAGTGGTGACAAACTTTAGAGTAACCACAGGTCTGAGTTAAGTCTTGGCTTTGCTACTAGGAAGCTAAGCAACCTTGTTCAAATTACTCAACCTCTTTGAACCCCCGCCACTCTTTTATAAGATGGAAGAAAGAAAGAAAAATGGCTTCAAGGGACCAGGCTTAAAACACTGCAGGTAAACCCCTAGCTTATCCAAGGAGGTGCAGAAGGCGGTTCGGGTATAGCAGCCTCAGCAGTAGGATTTCCCTGTCTTCCCATAGCCCACCTGCCTCTAAGGGTCTGAATGGCTCCCTGGGCTTTGAGGTTAACCAAATGATCCTCCAGTACACAAAGAGCTTAACCTAGGCTGGCCAAGGCTGGAGATTCAGAGGCCCAGCCACCTTACGGTCACTGGCCCTGGCTCTGGTGCTCCATGATTGGGTCTGCAAATCCGTGCAAACTTCACACAATTTGCTGCACAGCAGTGGGCTTCATAATGCTGGGAGCCAAGCCGGCCCAGTAATTGGGGCTGGAGTGGGGCAGAGTCCAAAGCAATTAATCCAGCCTCCTTCCTTGTTTGCGCCAGGATAAGCCTGACGGGGTGGAGAATAATTGGAAATGAGCGGCCTCCGTCCCCAACTCCAAATTAATATTTTCCTGCCCTGATTTAATTCCGCCCGGGAACAGTGACACGGAGACACGCCGTGTCAAACGCTAAGTAATCTACCACGAGACACCTGAGGAGGGACAGGACTTTTTTCTTGTCTCTCTCTCTCTCTCTCTCTTTTTCTTTTCTTTGCAATTGGGGGTGGAGCCAAATGGTGCAGCTAACAAGACAGAACCTTGGAAGCAAGAGAAATTCCTAAGAACATCTATCATCCAGCCTCCCCTCCCAATTTAAGGGAGGGTGTCATCAAGGATTTGGGAAGGCAGATAGACCTGAATTCAAATTCTGACTGTCACTTAATAAGCATATGGCCTGGGGCATATCATGCAACCCATTGGACTTCAATTTTATCTTCTGTGAAATGGAGAGAATGATATCTGCTCCCGTGGACAGTTACTATACAGGTGACTTCTAGCAGCAGGTATGAAGTGGAGGATGGTGGCACACACCTGTAATCCCAGTGCTTGGGAGGCAGAAGCAGGAAGAACACTGCACATTAGAGGTCAGTCTGGTCTACATGGCGAGTTCCAGGCCAGCCAGGGCTACTCAGTGAGATCTTGTCTCAAAACAAGCCCCCCCCCCAAAAGCTGTGATTCCTGTTAGCTTCAGTTTTAACTCCAAGAGATGAACACAGGGCATTGAGAATTTAGGGGGAAGTAAGTGTGTATCTTAGTTTTCAAGGACCTGCATCAAAGTCCCAAATATATAGGGCTAGTCCTAGATGACATCTAATCTGTGTAGGTCCTAGCCTTTGTGCTGATGTGGGTGGGGAGTCATCCCCACACCAGAGCGGTGGTGCTCCATGCAGCACCTTGTCCACACCCTCACCAGTGATCACCCTCTTCCCACGGCCTGGCCACCTCTGGGAACCCTAGCTCTGAGCATATGGTCAGGACTCTCCAATCTGGGCCTGGAGAGATGGCTCAGAGGTTAAGAGCCCTGGCTGCTCTTCCAGAGGTCCAAAATTCAATTCCCAGCAACCACATGGTGGCTCACAACCATCTGTAATGAGATCTGATGCCCTCTTCTGGCCTGCAGGCATACATGCAGGCAGAACACTGTATACATAAAAATTAAGCAAATCTTAAAAAAAAAAAAAAAAAGCCTCCTGAATTCCAGCTAAACCCTTTCTTGGTCAGCCAGGAAGCCTTTGACAGCGAGGACGGTGTCCTACAAGCCCTGAGGTTGAGCAGCCTGCTGGGTGACTCTAACAAAAGATAGCCAGACAGAAACATGCTGCCTGATGCAGTGGGCAGGTGTCTTGGGGAGAGCAGGGGTTGCAGGAGTGGGACACACAGAAGCCCCCACCCCATCCCAGGATACTCAGGGATACCTGAAGGTCACAAAACAGCAGGAATCATGGAAGCCAACAGCCTGGAACACCTGTGTCATTACATGTCCTTCCGATGTAGAAGGACAGCAAGACAAGGGTCAAGGAGAAAGAAGGTCCCTCGCTGGTCTCCCAGGTCACTTAAAGAGAACCACCAAAGCCAAAATCAGGATGTCACTAGACAGAGCAGTGATAAAACATTGCTCATGACAGCTGGGAAGTAAAAGAGAGGTGA
This sequence comes from Cricetulus griseus, assembly GCF_003668045.3. NCBI lineage: Eukaryota > Metazoa > Chordata > Mammalia > Rodentia > Cricetidae > Cricetulus > Cricetulus griseus. Next base: position 98,016,910 of record NC_048600.1, read on the forward strand.
GGAACACGGGCAAGCCGCACTCCACCAGCTCCGTGGGGAATGGCTACACTCACCTGTAGAACTCCATTCTACCGTCAATACTTACGCATGAATGCACGGCATGCCACCTAAGCTCAATGCATGTAGCCTCCCTGCCCCTAAACTCCACATTCCGTCTTCCACCCAGAGGCCACATGGCACAAGGGGAGGGGACAGTGCAAGAGGGGCCTGCCTAAGGGCTGGGTGACAGGAGCAAGGGACATCCTTCTCTGAGTCTTGGGGTGTCCTATGGCAGTTTGACGAGCTGTGGGCATCTGGGGTTCAGAAGCTGAGGGAGGAGATTAGTGGCCCCTTAAGTACAAAATATAGGCATGGAGCAGGTAGGTGTGTGGGACCTTGGCAATCTGCCCCCATTGGACTTTGATTTTGTGGATAGTGGATGCAGAGTGGGTACTGAGTTTGATTTGGATTCTTTTTAAGAACTTGGGAGTGCAGAGAAAGAGACAGCAAAGGAGAAGAGAAGGTGAGTGGACACTGGGGCTGGTTTGGAGAATGGCGGGTTACGAGCATTCCCACAGAGACTTCAGGGACAACCATACCTCATCTACATCTTGGGGCCTGGGCACATGTGTGATGTGTGGCTGCCTGGTGGGTGTGGGGTACAGCAGGGGCAGCAGAGGTCCCACAAGGAAACAGTAACTTCTCTTTCCCCCACCCTACCGCCATTGGAGGATCATAGGACCACAGCAGGCCTGGTTCCAAGGATCAAAGGAACACAAATATGATGTGAGCTTGCCTTCTGTCCAAGTCCAGGGAGATGCTGAAGATGGATCAGTTCAGAGCAAGGTTCTGGGCTCAGAGGGCAAATGAGTCAAATACAACTCAGAGAGAAGAGGGCTTAGGCCCAGGATTAAATGGTAGGAAGGGGTAGGACCTGATATGAACCCACATCTGTGGCTTTGAAGTGAACATGTGACCTGAGATGGATCAATGAAAGTCAGGTCTTGGGAATTTCAGTGTTACTATTGGGAAGGAGGTGTCTCTTCTGTTTTTCTTTTGTTGTTAAACTCTAAAGATATGGGCCATCTTGTCACTGTGAAGGGCGATCATAAAGTTGGCCTAAAGGAAGGCCAAAACAAGATGAAGATAGCCCTGAGGAGACTGTCTGGACTAATGTGAAGGTCTCACTTGGCCTCGTCAGCAATCAACCAGTTTTCATTTGGTATTTGAAAAACTAGCTCAAGTTTGGGCTTTATTCACTTCCTTCTGGGCAAGGAACTGTTGGTGCTGATACAGTTACAAACATCTTGTGGGAACTGTGCTTAGTATCAACCCCTGTCTACGTGGATCCCCAAGGTGGACCTCAACGAGAGAGTTACATTCCTATTCAATAATGGGAAAAACTGAGTCCTGAATAAAAGCAATAGCTTATCCAAGGCTACTTGGCTGGCTAGGGAAAACAGTGGAATTTGAAACTAAGCCTTAAGACACTTACTCCATGGGCCAGGACAGAGCTCACTGGCAGAGTGCTTATCTATCAGGCAAATGGCCCTGGGTTCAATTCACAGCAATGAAAAAGAAGACTTCTAGGTCAGGTGTGGTGGCACATACCTGTGAGTTCAAGCCCAGCCTAGGCTTCATAGTAGGACCCTAATGTTGCAAAGAAAGGGAGGGAGGGAAGAAAGGAGGGAGGGAAGAGGGAGGAAAACCCCTCAGATTCCTCTGGATCATCCTGTGACCCATTTTCCCAAGGCTGAAAAGATTTGATTTGGTGGATGTCAGAAGTGTGTGTGTGTGTGTCTGTGTACCCAGAGAGATGCTGCGCCCCCCTAAGGGTCAGGTGTGTACTACTGTCATAGTGCTATTGACAACTCCCAGATCTAGTGAGTACAGGGATCCCCTACAAGTGACCCCAGGACTCTTGGACCAGTGGGATTCCCAAGTTGCCCCCTGCATGCATACAGCCTGGCAATCACGTGGCCCTGGGAGTGTCAACATGTTGTGTGTCTAGGGCAAGAGTGCAACCTCTCTGAGATTCAGTCGAGGTGAAATTAAACACAAGAACACCGGTATCTTCCCAGACAATAACAAGTACATACTTGTGAAAATCACACTAACCAAGAAGAAAGCCGCGAAATGAAGTCCTGTTGTGAGTGTATCCAGGACCCCGGCCCTGGATTTGCTTACTGCAAGTAGAGCATCAGGGACAGATTTACCAAAGAATTTTTGTGATACAGTTGCATGACAGTCAGAGTGGTTGCTGTCTGCTGACCCCAGCAAGGAATCAGAACAAATGTAGCAGAGTCTCGGGGCCAAAGGGGAAAAGGCACTGGGCACCTGGGACATATGGATATCCGGAGGGAGAAGTCAGCTGATGATCGCAGATGACTGCAGACAGTGGGCACACTTGTGGAAGCTGCAGCCTGGTTTCTAACAGATGGGCCAAGTAAGTGCCTGATTGCCAAACCCCGGGGCAACCTACACTCAAAGATAGGAGGACCTGAGACAGGGCTCCACAATACCCACAGCCTGTGGGGAAAGATGCCTTCCCACTCTGTTATCCCTGAGCTGGAGGGTACCACAGGTTTCAATGGATGAATGGGAACAGGAGGGACACAGACTGTGCCTCCACAAAAACTTCAGGAGCACCCTGTCACCACCATCCCTCTGGCCCTTTACCCCCCTCAGACTGGACCCCAGAATGAGGATCCCTGGAGCCACAGGGACCCTCTGGAGAGAAGAACCAGGAACCAAAACAAAAATAAGAGAAACGAACCTATGTGGTTGTAGCACTGGATTGGGAGATTATTTGTTACTGCACTTAGAAGTTAGCAAGAAAAGGGGCTGGAGAGATGGCTCAGAGGTTAAGAGTACCGGTTGTTCTTCCAGAGGTCCTGAGTTCAATTCCCAGCAATCACATAGTGGCTCACAACCATCCATAATGAGATCTGGTGTCTTCTTCGGTTATGCAGATATACATGGAAGCAGAATGTTTTATACATAATAAATAAATAAAATCTAAAAAAAAAAGAAGTTAGCAAGAAAAAAAAACCTAACATACAGAGCACAATGTTCTTAGCTGCAAGGTGCCCTGGTCACCCAAGAGGGTAAAGCTGCATGTGTGTTTTTAGATAAACAAATATGGTACCCAGAAATCCTGTGGAAGGGGTCCCATGGGTAACTTCTGGAACACAGATTCCCCATAAACCTCTCTGGAGGTTTGAAACCAGATCATCTAAGGAGTTTGCCTTTTGGGGTTTGGCTTGGTGTGTAGTTCTGGGGATCAAAGTCAGGGCCTCGCATATGCTGGGTACCTTTAAGCTACATCCTCAGCCTCGGGGAGAAAGAGAGACAGAGACAGAGAGACAGAATATTCACATACATAGAAATAAATTCTATGTATTCAAATACATAGAAAAAAGCTTGAGAGAGAGAGAGAGAAAGAGAGAGAGAGAGAGAGAGAGAGAGAGAAAAGAGAGAGAGAGCAAAGGCCAGGAGTTGACATCAGGTGTTTTCCCATTTGCTCCCCCCACAGTTTTCCCTGTCCCCTTTAGGACAGGGGGGGTCTCACACTAAACCTGGGGCTTGCAGTTAGCCAGTCTGGCTGACCAGTAAGCTTGAGGGATCCTTCTGTCTCCATGTCCCCAGCACCATGGGCCATCTGACTTTATTTACATGGATGCTGGATTTGAATTTAATGCTTAGCTTCAGCAGCAAGCACTTTACAGACCATCTCACCAGTCCCCTGAAGGGCATTTTTGCAGGTGCTGAATTGATGAGCAGACTGTGTGGACAGACCACTCCTTGAAAAACTCTGATCTGGTAAGTATAACCTCTGTGTTGTCCAGAATGACATCAGAGAGGCAAAGCCACCTGCAAAAGGTAACACAGCAAGGAGCTAAATGAGCAACAAATCTCCATCCCTTTCACCCGAAGCACAACTCCTTACCCTGAGACACAGGGAGGTCAGGGAAAGAGGCCAAAACCAAACTCACAAACAGAAACTGCATCTCCAGAGAGACACCAGCAATGCTTCAGGCTGAACAGGGTCCAGTCTCCACACTGAGCCCTGGAGTGAAGAAAGGGGTAACTCCCAGGGGTGGGAAGAATAGAGGAGCTGGAGAGAAGAGGCTAAAAGGAGCAGGACGCTAAAGCAAAGAGAAAGAAAAAGAAGGAAAAACTAGCCCCACAGCTCTGTCCAGCCCAAACCTCCCGGCATGGCTGCAGGAGCTACCCCAGCCCTCTTCGATTTTGATGTACAGTTTGAAACAAATCAATAGCGGTATAATAATACTCAGCACGCTGTGTAATTTTTATATCATTAGTTTTCATTTTCCGCTCCCCATGCATCAAAAAACTTACAACGGGCTCGTAAAGTTTATTTAGTATTCCATGAATTCCTAATCAGTTTCATTTCATAATGATTCAGGGGCCGCCCGCTGCCTAGGCCCCGTGTCAAAAAATCGATAAAACCAACACAGTTTTCCTGATGGCGGCTGCAAAAGGATCTATTGTCGGGGAATTATGATTTATGCCCCGGCCTGAACCGTGGGCAGCAGCCTCCACCCGCGGCTCCGGGCCGAGGTCCTCGCCAATAATGATTTATGCCCCTTCGAGTGGTCCCACCCTAGTGCCCTACTGCCCTGCACCTCGCCCCTGATGCTGAGGGGAGGGAAGGAGAAGTCACAGGGGACGACTGCTGGTTGTCAGAGCATCCCTGCCTGGCCCAGAATCTGTCTGTCTGTCTACCTGCCACCCAATGAATCCCAGATAATGAAGTGAAGTTTCAGGGAGCCTCCCTTGGCACTAGAGAGCCACAGAAGAAACAGGACTGGGCAGGGTTGACCCTGGTCCCCACTCAGCCTCAGGTCTGACTATCTTGAGTGCTCCCTCATCCCCACGGTGAGCATCCACATAGGCACTCCCCAGGCCTGTCCCAGGGCTTCAGGAACTCTGAATGGGGGGACCTATGAGTCATGGAGCCTCAAGGCAGGCTTCTGGAGATTCTGAGGCAGGGATGGAAAGTCCCAGAGACTCCAGTGTCTCTTCTTGGCTGAGATTCTAAGACCTGCCCCACTGGAGGCTCTCATACCCTCCCCCACAGGGTGTGATTAATAGGTCTGGGAGACATGTTAATGGGACGAGTATAAAGTCCAACAATTGGTTTAATTAACAGTAACTAACCTGGCAGGGATAGAGAGATCTCAGCTCGACTTCACAAGGGAGTGGCTGCCACCAAGGAATGCATAGACCACTGGGGACATCAGTGTTTGCACCCCACTCACCCCCTGTCCCAGAATTTCTTGACCTCCACGTGGTGTGTGAGTAAGGTGGGGGGGGGGGACTTTGTTTAGCTGGAATGATGGAGGCAGAGATCTGGGGACCGTGTCACCAAAGGTACTCTATCTTGATCACAGCTTTCAACTCCAGTAGAAACAATGGCTTCACACATCTTCATTTGTTTTTCATTTATTTACTCAACAAACATCCAGTAGACACCTACAGCCATAGTCTATGATCAGTGAGAAGAGACTTGCTCCGGATGGCAAAGCCAGGATCCCAGGTCCTCCATAGCGGGATACAGATGGCCACCTGCCCTGACCAGCATGCCATGGCCATACCCTGTAGCCTGTTACCCTCTCCATGAGCATGGGACAGACTTCTCTCACTCCAACTCTACTCGTCACCCGTCTAGCTCAGTAGCAGGGAAAGGAACCAGGCTTTGGGGCCAGACCTGGGTTCGAGTCCTGATTTCTTCCACTCACCATCTGGACTGTCTTAAAGCCATTTCTTTAACCTTTTATCTACACAGTGGCAACCCAGGAGTCTGTGACAAATACTTCCAACCCCCTATAACCTCCAAGCTCACGACCTCCTTAAGAGTCATCTATGCAGTGTTGGGAATAAAGGGGTCCGGTCCTGTCCCCTTCCTCCCAGGATAATCAGAAAACCAGCCAGAACTGGCATTATCTAGGCTGCTATTACTGGTGCTCTGGTTGAAGGAAACGAGCCTAGCCTCATTCATGTGAATGTGAGCCAAAGATCCTGTCCATGCCTCAGTTTCCCACTCTGTGAGACAGAGACTGGCCCTTCTTGTGGCAGAAGCTTGTCAGTTTACTACTCTAGGAACCAGGTTCTAAGGCCCAGCAGCCTTTCCTAGTCCTGGAGGTAGTCCACGTAAGGAGTGGGGACCCAGACGGAGGTGGATGGTGGGAGACGGCACTGGCTAGAGAAGCCTTGCCTGCTCCCCAGAAGGGACACCAAACCAGGACTCCCAAGATGCTAGCTTTGCCTGTCTGCCACATGTCCCCTTGCTCAAGATCCCTGTTCTCTCTCCTTTCTTTACCTCCTGTCTCTGTATTCTCTAGTGACTCCTTGACTCATTTGCCTCCATGCTCCCCTCACTTGGGACAATCAGCTCATCCTGTGTGCTTCCTCAAACAGAGCTGCCAGCTGGAGACCACGTGTGCAGATGAGGCTTGTAGAGGACACTTCGTCCAAGCTACCACAGCCTCCCAGAAAAGGAGATTCAGGACAAGACAGGAGGTCAGCCTCAAGAGGTCAGCTGCCTTGTCCACCTTCTCAGACAACTCTGAAGTCACCACTGCCACAGCCACCTGGAGGAGGCCAAGGCCAGCTGCTAAAATGGGTCTCAGCATCCCTATGACACAGATTTTTCCTTGCCTCCATTTTTCAGGTAAGGAAACTAAGGCCCATGGATTCAGTGGCCTCTCGGAAGTCATCTCGGCTCACACACATTGGGGGTCAGAATATGAGTTCTGGATTCTGGAGCCTGTGAACTTGTTATCTAGATGGTCATGCTAGTAGGATACAGGTCCCCAAAGGACCACCCTAAACCTGCCATGCTCAGACAGAACTGGGGGAACCTGAGTTCTGGACCAGCCCCTGAATGTCCAGGAGAAGCAGCCATCACAGGCTCCCTGTATCCTGCCTCCTGGGCTTTCAGTTATAGTATCCTTCCCCAGAAAGCAACTTACATCTTTTGAACCACTTACTTCTGCTATTATTTCTACCCAGTCACTCTAGCCTGTCACAGCCTCTGGAGGAACCAGAAGGGAGGTCAGTGTGCCATTGGAGCCTCGGCCTGGAGCTCCCCACATCATGGAGACAAGCCCAGGACTTGTAACCACCAGTCCCAGGCTCTGGCTCACTTCTACATTCCTCAGCCAGGTAAAGGAAACTCTTTAACATTCTTGAGCCTCAGTTTCCTCCTCTGTCAAATGGGTCCAAATTATCATGATAGTCTTGTGGCTTAACTATCACAATGGGCTACAAGGTTCAAACACAGTGCTCCTGTAGTAACACGGTATGCACCTAACACTGCTTTCCTCTCTGCTTCTTCCTCCCAGGACTTAAAGTGTTGCATCCCTCCTCCTCCACATGTCCTCTATGAGTGCTCCCCAGAGCACTCATCTTTGCCTCCCAAAGGTTGGGAGGTGGGGAATCACTAAGAGTGAAGTTGCTTTAGACTGAGTAGGAAAGTATGACAGCGGGGTTGAGCTATGTCTGAGGATTCCAGGTTACCCAGAGGACGTGAGCCACAAGGCCCCGCCATAGGGATGCACACTATGTCCAGTGTTCAAGGTGGAAAGCCATTTCTCTCTACTTGAAAAACCTGAGAAGCATCAAGGGTGAGAGGATCAGCCAAGAGGTCAGCGGGGAAGCATCTAGACCCACCTGGGACTCCCAGCCTGTCCCAGTCAAAAGAGGAGACATTCTGCTTCCAACCCCAGAGAGTCACAGTATGGTCACCCTCAGCCCATGAAGACTCCAAGTTCTGCCATTCAGAGGCAGCTAGCAATGAAAGGCCAAACCCTAAAGTAGCCAAGGTGAAAATTGGTCCTCCTTCAGGGCAGGGACCACACATTGCTTAGGTGCCTGCCCAGCTCCAGGTTAAATCACATAACACTGAGAGCCAGTTGTTGCCAAAAAACAAGCCTAGGGTTACACAGCAGCTCCAAGGCTGCCTTCAGCAATTCTGGGGACCTGACATCCCAAATTTCACAAGTGAGAAGACTTAAGACTCAGAAAGGACCAACAAACAGGAAATGGCAAGTAGCCCAGAGGGTGCATGGCCTCAAAATTTGCAAGGCACAAGGCTCCTTCTGTACCGAGAACACAGGTGTGTGTGTGTGTGTGTGTGTGTGTGTGTGTGTGTGTGTGTGTGTGTGTGTAAGAGAGAAAGAGAGAGAGAGAGAGAGAGAGAGAGAGAGAGAGAGAGAGAGAGAGATTATGTTAATTGAGTGGAAAGACACTCCCACCATGGATGGCACCATTAACTGACTGGCATCCTGGTGCACTTGTGTAAGTGGGGAAAGGGAGTTGAGCAGCAGTATTCATTCATTCAATAAGACTGGCTGCTTCAGGCTCCTGCTGCCACGATTTCACCATCATAATGGACTGTGCTCTTCAACCCGTGGACCAGGATAAGCCTTTTCTCCTTTAAGTTGATTTTATGAGAGTATTTTATCATAGCAACAGGAAAAGCAACTAAGACACCAGGCCCTTACACAAGACTCTGGAGTGCATACCTGGGCTCACTCTGAGCAGGACACACATGCAAACGTGTACACTCACAAATATGCATAGGCTTAGCCCAGCAGTTCTCAACCCTAGATGCTCAGTGGAGTCATTCATCGAGTTTTTTTGGGTTTTGTTGTTGTTGTTGTTGAGACCAGGTCTCACTATGTAGTCCTGGCTGTCCTGGAATTCACTCTATAGACCAGGCTGGCCTCTAACTCACAGAGATCCTCCTGCCTCTGCCTCCCAAACGCTAGGATTAAAGGTGTGTGCCACCCAAGGAGTTTTAAACACACCAGTATGTGCCCCCCGCCCAGGAAAGCTTGGTTACAAATCCTTAAAAACAGCAAACAGCTTTTATCTGGCCTGGACTCTGATGGTTACCGCTCCAAGCACAGGTTGGTGGGTGGTGGCTGCCTAGAAAAGGAGAGTCTGCTTCTGGAATGGCCCCTCCCAGAGCATTAGCAAAAGGCTTCAGCTCTTTACTGTATTGCAGCCAAAGCATGGTGATATGGCAGCTGGCTCCTCTCTGAGCCCTGGAATCAAGACAGAGCAAAGCAGGCCTCGCAATCACACACTATTAGAAGGAGCCTCTGTTCTGGGAGTCAAGAATTACAGAAGACCAGTGGGCAAGGTCAAAGCATTTATAAATATATTTTAGAGCCATGTGAGGTGGGGCTAAGTGTTGAGGACCCCTGTGTGTGCCCAAGGTGGAGACCTGGAAAGAGGTTCAGGGGATATGACTTCAGGGCAACACAGCCCCCAGGATCCCTTCCCCAGGGAAGACCACCTGAATGGCTTCACCCTAGTCTGGCTACTGGCTTCCTTCCCTGGCATTGCCCTCTCCCTGCAGTGCCCTTCATCCGGAAGACCCCTCAAAGACCTCTGCCTAACCTTACCAAGCCTGGCCATGGCCCAGTGCCCCAACTGGCTGCTCCCAGGTAGGGTTTCTGGCCCATTCTCAGGCATAGGTTTCTATGAGTCCCCATGTATACCCACATGTAAGTGCATACATGTCCCCACTCACTGGCCAACCCAATCACCCCATCCCTTCCCTTTTCTTGCCCTTGACTCTTCCCTGTCTGTCTTCCTCTGGTCTCTCAACCTCTGGACCCATGGACTCCATCAGGTTCATCTGCAAACATCTGGATGGAGTACCGAGTATAGAAACTGCCCGGAATGAAAGAACAGGACTCTGCCTTCTGACCTCCAACAATGCCCAGGCTCCACATCTACCCCAGCCAGATCCCCCAGACCACTCCGAGTATCAGATAGGGACACTTTCTTTCCTGCGTCACCAGCCTGGGCCATTTCCAAACTTTTCAGCTGTTCCTCCCAGCTAACAGCCTGACCCTGCTTTCTCTTCTCTCCACACCCTGTAACTCTCCATGTTTCTGTCTCCATCCCCACTTCTTTTCTGAGAGCATAGGGCCCAGGCCACAGTTGGGAAGGCTGTGGCAATGACAAGGCCACACCTGTATCTCACAAGGAGAATGGCTCTGCCCTGTAATGAGGAGGAAGGAGGACTCTTGTGAGGAATTAATGAGACCACCAAGAACAAAAGAGACGACCAGCAGGGGCCAGAGAGGCAGGCCTGTGTTAAGCCTTCCCCGAAGAACCACACTTGGCAATAATAGAGTGAGGAAAAATGGAGTCAAGATCCCTGTGGTAAAAACTATTAGAGGAGGCGAATTATAAAACTATTAACCAGAATGTAACTCCCAATTAAAAGATGATTTAACACTGGAACCTGATGGATGAATTTTGATTAAATGGAGAACTATTAGGAGCCCAGGGATAAGGCTGATCCTGCCAGTTCTAAAAGTTAAAAGGCAGTTTGATATAAAAATTTATAAATTAAGGTTAATTACTTTAAATAACATAGCTGGGAGCAACGAAAGGAAATTTGTCAGAATCTCCAGAGTTTGGGGCAAGATGGATACAGATGTCCTGGTTGGCCCCAGGGAACCCGGAGGTCAGGGCAGGGACAGTTGAGGCCACAGACAGGGCAGGTGATAGTTACAATGTTGCCCGAGACCACCAGGAAGTGAGGTGCTGACTGATGCACTGGACGTAGGGTGCCCCTGGCTTTCTCCACAGACCACACCCCTGGGAATTCTTATTCTGTGACTGGAAACTTAGTGAGCACTTGGCTGGGGTACAGACAAACCTCTCCACCCCAGTCCTGTCTATGACAAAGAGTGGTCACCATCACACCAATGGCTTCTCACAGCTCCAGCAGACCTGAGGAAGCCTGGGAGACCTGGGTAGAACCGAACTCCTCGGCTCTATCTCTGATACTCTCGGATCTGTCTTCATGACTCCTGTGCTGAGCCTCAGGCCCCTCCCACTCTGTGACATGAAGATAAACACCTGTCCTGCAAGACCATTGGTCACAGGAGCAGGGACATCTCCTGCCTGAGAAATGGCAGTGATTCTCATCCCTTGTCCATGTCTCCTCTGAGGGAAAAGTGAATGTTGCATGTCTTCAGCAAGCACTTCCACAGGCAGATGTGTGGGAAACATTCTGCAGACATGCAGTAAAAATGCCTGATATAGGGGCTGGTGTGTAGCTCAGATGGTAAAGTGCTGGGATAGCGTTCAGGAAGCCCTGGGTGTGCATTTCAACACTTGTTCACTTGGGGGCACTGTTTCAGGAAGCTTAGCCTTGGGGTTGCTAAAAGTACATCACTGGGGGGTGAGCTTTGAGAGTACATAGCCTCATGCCACTTCCAGTTTGTTCTCCCTACTGCATGCTTCCGGTTGAAATATAATCTCTCAGCCTCCCTCTCCTGCCACCATGCTCAGTGACTGTGACCATGCCTCCCCACCATGATGGACTCCCATCCTTCGGGAACTTCGAGGGCAAATAAACCTTGGTCATGGTATGTTATACCTGCAACGGAGAAGGCTAATAGACTGAGTGTCTATCAGCTTGCACTCTCAGCACTGGGGAGATGGAGACAGGTTAAACCAGAAGTTCAAGGCCAGCTGGAACTACATGTGACCCCCCCTTAAAAAAAAAAAAAAGGACAGACAGTGGTGGCACACACCTTTACTCCTAGTACCAGGGTGGCAGAGGCAGGTGGATCTCTGTGAGTTTGATGTCAACTGGAACTACATGAGACCCTGACTTTTTTAAGCCTGATGTAATCAATCTTCCTAACCCCCTTTTGGGATTCTGATCTGTAAGCGTTGTGGGATTTCTATCTATTTAGCCAATGATTTGGAGGGGGGGGGGAAGCCCTCGGGCGTGCTCTTGTTTGCCTACTTAAAAACTGAGGGAGAGAGTCTCTTTCTCTCCAGCTTTTGAGCTCTCTTGAGCAGTCAGAGCAGAGCAGGCTCCTTGCTGCTGGTGCTCTTCACCCCTGGGCAGAACGACTGGACAACCGCAGATGGAGCAGCTACATCATCTAATTGGTTCTGTACCAGTGAGTGTTTGTCCCTATCCTACAACTAGATAAATCTTGGAGACCCTTTCACAGACTCCTGTGACTTCTTGTAACATCCTTTCTTTTTTTTCTGAAACTTTAGAAAATAATTTATTATTAATTCATAGGTGGGAAATAAGGAGCAAGCAGAGCTATTGTACAGTGGGAGAGACTCCCAGACGTGGGGTATCACCCAGGGTCCCTATATGGGGTTAATAAGATGTTTTTAGGTTGAGGAATGAACACCCTTTCTTTTAAATGTTTGTTTTATTTTTATTTATGTCTCTCTCTCTCTCTCTCTCTCTCTCTCTCTCTCTCTCTCTCTGTGTGTGTGTGTGTGTGTGTGTGTGTGTGAGAGAGAGAGAGAGAGAGAGAGAGAGAGAGAGAGAGAGAGAGAGAGAGAGACCCTCAGAGGCCATAAGAGGGCATCAGGCATCAGGCACCAGATAGTTACAGGTGATTGTGAGCTGCCAGACATAGGAACCAAACTCAGGTCCTTTGTAGGAGCAGCATCTTAACTGCTGAGCTATCTCTACAGTCCCACTTGAAGTCAGCCCTGTATTGTTTGCATTTCTCAGATAAAGAAACTGAGCCACAGAGAGACAGTCACAAGCCCAGGCAACAGGCAGCAGGGAGGACCCCATCTACTGTTACCTTATAGAACACAGTTTTTTTTTTCCAACTTCTTTTATTTGAATTAGAAACAGGATTGATTTACATGACAGTCCCAGTTTCCTTCTCCCACCCGTCTTCCCCTACCCCCCCCCAACTAAAACCCTACCTATCACATTTCCTTTCTGCTCCCCCTGGATGGTGAGGCCTTCCATAGTGTGTCATCAGAGTCTATCGTATCCTTTGGGATAGGGCCTAGGCCCATCCCCGTGTGTCTTGGCTCAGGGAGTATTCCTCTATATGGAATGGGCTCCCAAAGTCCACACCTATGTTAGGGATAAGTACTAAACTTCTACAGGAGGTCCCGTAGATTTCCGTGGTTTCCTCACAGAAACCCATGTTCCTGGGATCTGGATCAGTCCAGCTATCAGTCTGGGGAGCAAGAGCTCCCCGATGTTCAGGTCAGCTGTTTCTGTGGGTTTCACCAGCCTGGTCTGGACCCCTGTGCAGAACACAGTTTTAAAGACATTAATGCTCACTCTTGAAACAGGAAAGGAGAGAGAAGGGGTTAGAGAAAGGCAGGAAGAGGGGAAGGAAGGAGAGAGGAAGAAAAGAGAGAAAAGGGAAATGGAGGAACAGAAGTGGCTGTCTTGGTTAGTTGGGGGCAGTGTTTAAGCCTGAAGGGAATGAAGGGACTCACAGGAGGCTTTCCAGGGGCTGGAAAAGTCCTGTCTTACACAGGCACTAATCAACATGATAATTTCACTTCAGGAAATTTCATCACTTTTGTTTTTGAGACAGGGTTTCTCTGTTATAGCCTTCGCTATCCTGTAACTCACTCTGTAGATCAGGCTGGCCTCAAACACACAGAGATCCACCTGCCTCTACCTCTCAAGTGCTGGGATTAAAGGCATGCACCACCACATACACCACCACAAGGCTGAAATTTTGACACTCTGTGCATTCATTTTTGTAACTTAGGTAAAAAAAAAATTATGATATACAGTTTTCAAATGATCATGAGCAGTAAATTTTATGTTACAAAAACTATAACTCAACAGGTTGCCTTGTAAAAAGGAATGTGGTAACATGCTCTTTTCTTCATAGTTGTAGGACATTTCTATGGGGACCTACTTTTAACACACTGGGACATTCTAGATCCAAACTATGGCACTCCCTAATGACATGAGCAGAAACATAGAATCTCCATTGAGGTAAAACTTGTGATAGTGATGATTCCATGTATAAGGTTACAGTTATTGCTACTTTCTTCACTGTTGCTACCAGGAAAATGGCAAGATTGGGGCTGGAGAGATGGCTCAGTAGTTAAGAACACTGACTGCTCTTCCAGAGGACCAAGGTTCCATTCCCAGCAACTATATGGCAGCTCACAACTGTCTATAACTCCTGTTCCAGGGGAATCCCATGCCTTCATACAGACATACCTGTAAGTGAAACACCAATGTACATAAAATAAAAATAAATAAATTTTTAAAAAGACACCATTACCAAAAGGGAGGAAAGGGTTTATTTCATCTTACAGTTTACAGTCCATAATGAAGAGAGCGCAGGGCAGAGACCACAGTAAAACATTGTTTACCAACTTGGTTCCTTTGACTTGCTTGTCCTGTTTTCTTTTCTTTTCTTTTTTTTTTTGTTTTATTTTTTGTTTTGTTTTGTTTTTCGAGGCAGGGTTTCTCTGTGTAGCTTTGGAGCCTATCCTGGCACTCGCTCTAGAGACCAGGCTGGCCTCGAACTCACAGAGATCCTCCTGCCTCTCCCTCCCAAGTGCTGGGATTAAAGGTGTGGGCCACCAATGCCCGGCCTTGACCTGCTTTCTTATACCACCCAGGTCCTCCTGCCCAATAGTGGGCTAGGCCCTCCCCCATCGATCATTAATCAAGACAATGCACCACAGACTTGTCTACAGGCAATCTGATAGAGGCATCCCCTTAGTTAAGGTTCCATTTTCCCAGGTGACTCTAGCTTGTGTCAAGTTGACAAAAAAAAAAAAAAAAAAAAAAAAAAAAAAAAAAAAAAAAACTAATCAACACAATCTCCAAAAGAAGATGTCTCCATCTGGAGTTTCAGGCTTAGTGCCTGAGACATAGCACAGCTAAATCCCTGAACCACCCGGCCTGAGGGGTGTGATTCTACTTTTGACTGGTTTGCACTACTGTAACGTGTACATGTGTACATGTAAACAGTGCCGGTGCCCTGTACACAGCTGTAGGGCAAGCAATCAGTGCAGAGCAAGTGCTGGGGCTAGAGGCTTTACCAACCGGGCCACATTTCCCAGCCTGAGTTGTTGATTTGATTACTATGCTCTTTGCTGGGCACTAAGACAATTGATGAGAAATGAAGATGCAAAGGCTTTTTCTCCCAAAGTGTCCCTAGAAGCAAGTTTGAGAGCTCTGCGCCGGAGGCCCCTCTCCCCACTCTATGCTTCCGAGGACCCTAATTCTGCCTGAGCTCCTTCACATTCCAGACAGAGGATAAGCCTATGACAGAACACCCTCTCCAGGCTCATCTTACCAAACAGTTGCTGACCCCATCCTCACCCCTCGCCCACATTTAAACAGTGGATTCAACCCCTCAGACCAGTCACATGGCACCTACTGAGTCAAATGAGCTCTTGCACCCACACTTTATCATGGAGAGCTTGAGACACACAGAAAAGTTAAGGGGTTTGCTAACTACCAAATGAGCTTTGGAACCCAGCTTCCACAGCAGCCTGTTTCTTCTGGGTTGTGCCAAGTCAAGCCTGACCTTTCAGCACCAAAACAAAGTTATTCTTTGTTGCAACATCGTCCCTTAGCAAAGGGCCTCCCATACTGCTGCATAAAACAAGACAGGTGGTGAACACCGTCCTTGATCACAGGCTTCATGATCAATAGTCCAAGTGCCCTGGCCACCCCCTCCTGTCTACAGGCATCACCCCAATTCCTCCCATTTTAGGCTTTGGCAGGAGATGGGGGGATCTTTAGCTAAAAACCAAATTGCCTTCTGTTTCTGACTTCAGAGACAGAGATGAGCCAGCATGCTATCACTGTCTAGGAGCTTCCCCCATCTCTAGAACCCAGTGGCCACAGGAAGCCATTCAGAGATAAGTCAGAAGTTTAGGGTAAAGATCAAGACAGGGTTAGATCTGTCCCTTCCTCCCCATCTTCCTCTTGCTCCTCAGGGTTTCTGGGTTCTTGGGCTTGTGTTCTCTCCCTCTCTCTCTCAGATTTACCTGTGTGTGCACATGCATGCAGGTGCCTAAGGAGACCAGATCCCCTGAAGCTCAAGTTTCAGGCTGTGAGCCGCCCCATGTGAAGAACTCAGATCCTCCACAAGAACAGCAAGGATTCTTAACCAATAAACCATCTTGCAGCACCTGTAACCCAGTTGACCAAGAACTCTCTATGTAGCCAAGGGTGACCTTGAGTTACAGATGTGGGAGTTCACACCCACTGTTATGTGGTGCTGGGAACTGAACCCGGAGCCTCACAAGTGCTAGGCAAATGATCTACCAGCAAAGCTATATTGGAAACCCAGGCTCCCTAGCCCACGTTTCCTGTTTTCTCACTGGTCATGCAGCTTTCCATAACATGGCCCTAGCTGTGTTGTTCTGTTTAGAAGAGTGTCTGTAAAATTAACCCCTGGCTAGGAATGTAGCTCAGTAGCAGCATGCTTGCCTGGCATGTACAAGGCCCTGGATTCACGTCCCAGCACCACAAATAGGACTACCTCCTCGCTAGGGCTGGTATTCTCAAGTGAAGGATAATCCTGTGACTTGGGCCACCCTGTGGCTATCTCCACATGGGGCTGTCTGGGGGATTTCTATTCCTGTGAAGAGACGTCATGACCACTGGCAGCTCTTATAAAGGGATGCATTCAACTGGGCCTGGCTTACACTTCAGAGATTTAGCCCATTGTCATCACGGCAGGAAACATGGCAGGATGCAGGCAAACATAATGCTGGAGAGGTAGCTGAGAGTTCTACATCCTCATGGGTAGGCAGCAGGAAGAGAATGCCTCACGGGGCTGGCTTGAGTACCTGAGACCTCAAAGCCCACCCCCAGTGACACACTTCCTCCAACAAGGCCACACCTCCGAATAGTGCCACTCCCTATGAGCCTATGGGGGTCATTTTCTTTCAAATCACCACAGGGCTCATTAGGAGGCAGTTCTAGATTTCCCTAAGGCCTCTCCACAGCACTGACAACCCTGTCAATCATCCAGTCCTCTGTTGATCTCCACTGTACTCAGTCTCCACCCCATGGCCCCACTCGGCCTCTGCAGGCACCTGGCTCTCCCCACTTTGGTTCCACTCAGGTGTGTTTCTCACCCGTCCTCCCTGGAGCACACTGCCTGTAAGGAAGAAAGCTAATCAGAAAGTTGTGGGTAGCCTCCATTTTTTCCTTCCTCCCAATGCCCCTGCTGGAGCAGCTGGGGTCCAAAGATGGGAGGGAATACAGATGTGTTCCTGAAGAGGCTGGGCATCCTGGGTAGGGCACCTTTGGTGCTGTAACAGACAGTCATGATTAGAAGGAAGAGGGACACAATGATTTCTCTACAGTCTGCTTGTCCAGAAGCCTGCAGTTAAGATGGGGCAGTAGCGGAAATAAACTGACAGCCTGATTCTGAAGTGCCATGCCGAAACTGTGCCTTCTGGAAGGAATGGTCAGGGTAGATGCTCCAGGGAGGGGAATTCTGGAGCTGTCAGAGTTGTTGAAAAGGCCTAGTCAGCAGGCTGGACTGGAGGGGTGTGTGTGTGTGTGTGTGTGTGTGTGTGTGTGTGTGTGTGTGTGTGTGTGTGATCGGTCATCTGTGGTGATCTCTCAGAGCTGCATAGGTGCAGGCAAGCAAGAACACTGAGAACTGACCAGCCTGGAGCAGGAATAGGTGAGAGGTACCAGGCCAGAAAGGCAGGCTTAGGGTCAGAGAGCCTTGGGGCTTAAGAGCACATAGGGTGAATCCAAGCTGCACCCTAGAGCCTGAGGAGGCATGAGGATTTTGGAGCATGAAGATAGTACAATCAAGTCTGTTGTAGGACACTAACTAGTGGCCAGCAGAGGAAAGTGAGGAGGGAGACGTTGGAGAAAACAGCCATATCATGGGAACAAACTACAGGGGTTCAAGCAAGGGCAAGTGTCCTGTGGGTCTAGGACAAGAAGGTTGCATTAAAACCTGGTGTGATGGGGGCTGAGGAGATAGCTCACTGGTTGAAGAGCTTGCTGTGCAAGCATGAGGGCCTGAATTCAGATCCACAACACCCATGCAGAAAGACTGGCATGGCATTGTGCATGTGTAACCCCAGTCCTGGTGGGTAGAAACAGGTAGATCTCAGAGGCTCACTGACCATCTAGTCTAGCTGAATTAGGGAGCTCCAGATTCAGTGAGAGACACTGTCTCAAAAACTAAGATGGGGAAGCAATTGAGGGAGATATCCTGATCTCTGCATGCACCCCTACAGGCAAGAACACCTCATACATGTTTTCTTGCACATACCACACCACACACACAGGCACTATGGATTGGTGACATAGTTTAGTTGGTAGAACACTTGCCTAGCATGCACAACGCCCTAGGTTCAATCCCTCACACTATATAAACTAAATGTGTGGTATATGCCTATATTCTCAGCACTTGGGAGGTGGTGGGATAAGAAGTTTAATGTCATCCTCATCCTTTGGGATATACAGAGTTTGGTTCAGTCTGGGATACATGACACCCTATGTCAAAATAAACAAAACCCATGCCATGCCATGCCATGCCACAGGGCTAGGAGTGGGCAGGAAGGGTAAGCCTGGTTCTGGTTTGGATTCCTTGACCCCTGCCCACCCCTTGTCATCCTCAGTGATACTTGATTCATCCTTTCCCACCCTTGACAGGCTGATTGTGGCTGCCCTCACTCTCAACAATTCCTTTGGAGCCCTGCCTTAAAAAGCACCAGAGATTCTCCAAAGTCACAGACTTCCAAAACATGATGACTGGGTTGGGAACGGGGTACCTCTGATCCACAGGGAGAAACTGTCACGAGCAAATGAAGTTCATTTCAAAAGATCAGGAGTTGGAAGTCAAGAGTCAGACAGAGGTCAGGGACTTTAGAGTCAGACCACCTATACCTGGGTCCCTACTGTCACCTGTTACTTTGTATGAGTTACTTTTTATGAGTTATGTTAATTAACCTCCCAGCTGCAGTTTCCCCTGCTGTGAAATAGGGACAGTGGTGGTACCTTCCTCCAGAGCAGTGGCTGTCAACCTTCCTAACACTGTGATCCTTTAATACTGTCCCTCCCATTGTGGTGACCCCCAACCATAAAATTATTGTCATTGTATTTCACAACTGTCATTTTGCTACTGTTATGAATTGTAATATAAATATCTGTATTTTCTGGTGGTCTTAGGCAGCCCCTGTGAAAGGGTCATTCAGCCTGGAAGGGGTTGTGACCCACCATAAAAACATAATGACAAATCACCTAAGGAAATGCTCAACATCCTTAGTCATCAGGGAAATGCAAATCAAAACCACTGTGAGATTCTGTCTGACACCGATCAGAGTGGCTAAAATCAAAAACACCAATTAAAGCTTATTCTGGGAGGATGTGGAGAAAGGGGAACACTCTTCCATTGCTGGTGGGAGTGCAAACTTGTACAGCCGCTGTGGAAATCAGTATGGCGATTTCTCAGAAAATTAGGGATCAACCTACCTCAAGACCCTGCAATACCACTGTTGGGCATATACCCGAATGAGGCACATTCACACCACAAGGACATTTGCTCAGCTATGTTCATAGCAACATTATTTTTAATAGCCAGATCTTGGAAACAGTCTAGATGCCCCTCAACTGAAGAATGGATAAAGAAAATGTATATTTACACAATGAAACACTACTCAGCCATAAGAAACAATGACATCCTAAAATTTTAAGGCAAATGGGCAGAGCTAGAAAAAAAATCCTAAGTAAGGTAACCCAAAACCAAAAAGACAAATATAGTATGTACTTACTCATAACTGGATACCAGACATAAAGCAAAAGATACCCAGCCTACAATCCATAACCCCAGAGAAGCTTGAACCCTCTTCCAGGAACAGATGGAAGTAGATGCAGAAATCCACAACTAACCAATGGGCCAAGCTCCTGGAATACAATCGAAGTGAGGTAGGAGCAAAAATATGAACAAAGGAGTCAAGATCATGATGGGGAAACCCACAGAACCAGCTGGCCTGAGCTAGTGAGAGATCACTAACTCAGGTCTGACAAATGAGAAACCTGCATAGGACCAAACTAGACTCCCTTAATATAAGTGACAATGATATGGCTGGGACAATATATAAGGCTAGTGGCAGTGGGTCCAAGATCTAACTCTAATGCACAAACTAACTTAGTGGAGCCCATTCTATATGGAGAGATACCTTGCCCAGCCTAGACACAGGGGTGTGGGGGTGGAGAGGTGTCTTGGTCCTGCCTCAACTAGACGATGGCACAGACTTAGTAGACTTCCTAGGGAAGGCCTTACCCTCTCCATGGAGCAGATGGGAGGGGGGAGTGGGAGAAAAGGAGGGAAAGGGAACTGGGATTGGAATGTAAAAAAAAATAAATTAATAAAAAAAGAAAAGAAAAACCATAATGACATGAAAGGCAGCTAGCTCAGTGCCAGGCATACAGCAAGTACTCAATAAATGTTGACTCTTTTCTTTATTTTTGTGCTGGGGACCCAAATCAAGGCTTCGTGAAATCCAGGCAAATGCTCTACTGCTGGGCCACACCTTCACCTGATGTTGGCTCGTTTTTCTATAGGAAGTCCTGTGTCGGGCACAGAGAGGCACAGAGGTACAAGGTAGGGTCCCTGTTTTCACAAAATCAACAAAAGAAGCAAGGAAATAAATGCCTTTCCACTTGGAAGAAAGGACAAAAGAAAGGGAAGGTATTAACCCTCTTGGCGAACCCCTAATCTAGGGAGGTGTGGCAGCCAGGGCTCAGTCAGAAACTTAGTGTGAGATGGGGGTGTGGCTTAGTGATGAAGCACTGACTTGGACGTACAAGGGCCATGGTTCAATCTCTAACCTAAAACAAAACAAAATACAGGTGTTCTCATGGGAGAGTCACTGCCCACCTAGGGAGCACCTAGCATAGTGGGTACAAGTAGACCTTTGCCATCTGGCCTTGGCTGCTCTGCCTGCGTCTCCCTGAGAACTACTTTTTATTCAAGCATCACCTCCTCAGGGAAGACTTCCATGGCCCTGCCAGACACAGGGTGTCTCCCCTTCACACACATTCCAGACTTGCTCCACCTCCATCAGAACACGTGATACAAAAGGAGCCTATGCCCACCTGTGCGTGTGTGTGTGTGTGTGTGTGTGTGTGTGTGTGTGTGTGTGTGTGTGTGTGTGCCTCTGTGCATCTGTCTGCCTGTCTGTCTGAGACCCAGCACACAGAAAGTAGTGGTTATGTCTATGACAACTA
This sequence comes from Cricetulus griseus, assembly GCF_003668045.3. Taxonomy (NCBI): domain Eukaryota; kingdom Metazoa; phylum Chordata; class Mammalia; order Rodentia; family Cricetidae; genus Cricetulus; species Cricetulus griseus. The sequence continues at coordinate 98,037,929 of NC_048600.1, forward strand.
CATGATGGAATAAATGGATAGATTGGCTAATAAGCTACCTGAAGGCTCTGGCCTATCAGGAAGACAGACACTGGCCCCAGATATGTCTCTCTGACCCAGAACAGGATAGTGATCCCCTCTCCAGGACTTCCAAGAAAATCCAGGGCAGTAAGAGCAGTAAGATTCCAGAAGTCCCTGTCTGGCCCTGTCCATAGTGTCCGCCTTCCATCACCCACTCTACACTATTAACACAGCACCTCCACCCCAGGACTGGCTGTCTTCCCAACCCGGGCAGCATGCCCTGGAAAAATACCACAAATATAACACAAGTCTGTTACCAAAATAAAAAAAGAGGGCAGAAAATCAGTCCATGCAAAAGCCTCTCAAAGCAGGCCAGGGCTGTCCTGTCCCCCTCTGGACAACTTGTACAGGCCAAAGCCAACAGCTTTCAAAGCATGTTGGATAGCAAAATTGGCTATGCTCTCTCCTAAGCGCTCCTCCCAAGAGCCCAAAGGGTGGCCCTGGAAGTCCCATCTATACTTCTGACCGGTGCCTAATCCTTTTAAAGCAAAATATTTTCCTTTTTATTTATGTGCATGCATCTGTGTGAGTGTATGCCGATGTATGCAGGTGTCTGAGGAAGCCAGATGACCTACAGCTGAAATTACAGGCAGTCCTGAGCCACCTAGCATGGGTCCTGAGACCAGAACTCAAGTCCTCGGCAAGAGCAGCAAGTGTTCTTAACCACTGAGCCATGATGCCTCCAGCCCTATGTGTGTGTTTGATCTTGAGCAAGACATTGGCACTCTTTGGGCCTCAGTGTCTCATCTAGAAAATGGGCATGGCCATGATTAGGAAAAGGCTATCAGTGAGGGGAAAAAAAAGCATGAACTTGAATTTGGAGCTTTATGAAGCATAAGGAACTACCCAATCAGGATGCATGAGCCAACTGGATTGTCATATTGTTGCTAAGATTCTAGCTCTTCACTCCCCAGTCAATTCTGTGATCTCACAAGGGGTCCCCAGCATCTGCCCTGAGCTGGATTTTCTGGCCCAAGATTCAAAAGAACAACTGAGAAGGAGGAAGAGAAGGGTATGTGTGTAGATGGGTGTGCTTACAAGCATTCGAGTTTGTATGTCTGTGTGTACTTGACACGTCTGTGCCTGTGTTCACACATTTGTGCAGGCTTGCGTGTGTGTACACCTATTTTGTATGTGTGCATGGATGTATAGCTATATGTTCCAGTGATTGCATTGCATATGTGTGAATGTGTGAGTGTGTGTATCTGTGTCTTCCTAGGGTGAGGAGAGGCATGGATGGAAGGAAGAAAAGAGACTGAAGAAGAAAAGCAGAAAAGCAGAGAGAAGAGGACTGAGGCATTCGGTTACATGATCTAAATTCTAATCAAACATCATTTAAAGCGTGTTTTATTTCAGCCTCGGGAGAGCCGGTCCCTCCTGGCTGCTCACCATGGCAACGGGCCGCTCATTTCAGAAGTGTCATGCCACATTATCGTCCTGCAGCCTCACACACTCTCGCCGCCTGACAACTTCGCTCTGCCCCTTGCGACAACCATCCCCACTCGGCTGGTTTATTTTTGGTGTCAGCTGCCCCTCCCTGCCCCCTCCCCATCATCAGTGGATTGAAAGACAACCTCGGCTCTCCAGCCGGTGAGCATCGCAGCCCGTTTGGTGATAAGAGATAATTTGAGAAGATATTTGCTTACATGTGTATGAACAATTTACTGCGTTAAGACAATTCCACCCGGTACATGAGGATGGTGGTGGGGCGGGGAGATGGGGAGGCTAGTTGGCCAGGGATCCAGCTGACAACACCTCAGGAAAGATAAGGGAGAGGACAGCCCTCCCTTCTCAGAACCCCTCCGATCCCATGGGGCCCCTACAAGATTGTCATCAGCCCACCTTCCCAGTATCCTCAGCTATGACGGGCCTGCTACTAACTCGCTGTGTGACCTTGTGCAAGTCACTCCCCTTCTCCTTACTTCCCTTTCCTTATTTGGTAAATGATGGGGTTGGGTCTGGCTGCAATGGATGCCTTACCAAGAGTGGCACTGTACGAATCAAAGATTCTAAACTCAAGAGAGGGCAGCAAAGGGCAAGGGCCCACAAAGACGACTACCCCCTGATTTTATCAACATTGGGAAGACAGATAAAGGAGAAGTTAGCCTATGCAGGTAGTAATGTCAGGGCTTGGGGTGGTGTCCTCAATCTCTTCCCAGACCTCAGGTTTATCCTTTCCTGGACAGGGCTAGGAGACCCTCCCTGATCTGGCTTTCTCCATCACAGTGATGAGACACCCTGGAGCCACCTGCTCCTCCTTCATCATGTCCCTGTGCAGGCACATGCACCCATGTACACCATACCAGACTAGGGACCAGGACAGATTCAGAAGACAGTGGCCGGAGAAGTGCCTGAGAGCCAGGAAGGGATTCTAGAGCCAAACACAGAGACAATGAAAAGAAACTCCAAGTGGCCTCAGCCTGACACTTCCACCCACGGAACACAAAGAGTAACAATCCAAACCGTGTCCACTGAAGGCCTGCAGATGTCATGCCCACTCTGGGATCAAAGGGACAGATCAATTCTCTAGATCCTGTGCCCTTCCACTGAAGGGAGCCTTCGCTTCTGATGAAGTAGCCATCTGTCACTTGTGTAGTTCCCTAGCCTGTATGATGGCTGTCAGGGTATTTTTAAAAGGTTTGGCATAGTCCAGGGTATATAGTAGGCATTCAATAAATATCAGCTATTGAAGTTGTCATGGTAACTGGGGGTCTAAAGAACAAGGTTTTGGGCTGATTGGGAGGACCTCTGCTACTTCAGCCTGCTGTGTGTCAAGCAAGGGCTTGTGGTTGGTATGGCTCCATTCAGGCCCTTCCTAGGGTGGGCCAAATTCCAAGGATGTCTACACCTGTCTCCCATCCCTCTGAAGGTCTCTGCTGGGTTCTCTGACCCCCATCCCAAGTGTGCCTCCCTCCATGGAACACGGTCTTCCTCCCTCTGCCTTCACTTATTATCTGCCCAGGTGAGGGCAAACCTTGGCCATAAGCCCACAGAACCCCTGTGCCATGAGGCCAGCTGGGAACTTAGACCCTTCCTATCTCCCCTGTTCCCCATGCCCTGGCCTGGGGTTAGAAGACCCATCCCAGGAAACGTACAGCAGAAAGAGAAATGCAGGTCTCCTTTACTATCGAGCACTGGGTGGGCACCCCAAGCCTCATCAGACACACCCCTCTGTTCCCTCCACACACAGTGGACTAGAGAAGCAGTGGACCACAAGAAGAAGACTCCCCAGGGCCAGTGCCAACTGCATCACCCCTCAGCCACAGGGCCCAAAGTCAAAGACTGAGCCTCGGGGTTCTTATTCATAAAATGAAGCTAACAATCCCTATTCCGCAGGGTTGTGGGCGTGATCAAAGCCACACCTCACACATAGAGACCGTCCAACAAAAGCATCCATTGTGAATAATAGTGGTGAATAATGATCAGTAGAATAACCGTAATAGTTAATAATAGTTTAATCAATAATGAAGACAGGCATTTTCATTTGGGAGGTTGAGACAGGAAGACCACTTGAGCCAAGGAGACCAGACTGGACTAGATGATACCCTGCTTAACAATAATAAAAATAATAGCGATAACCGAAGATACCCTGGCAGGAACTAAAAGCTCCCCTGGCTGGAACCTTGGGCCCATCTTCCCTCAACTCCCCACAGCCTGCTTTACTCTAGTATGTAGCTTCCTTGCGGAGTTTAGAAAGAATGGGCTTGGAGCCATCCTGCCATTGCCAACTCCTGTGCACACATAGCTCAGCTCCCCATTTTCCCCCAGCTTTCTCAGCAAAAAGAAATTGCTCATCTAGGTGCTCCCCTCCCATGGGATCTTGGAGGTGGGGTTGATTTCCAGGGTTCAGCACCCAACGGGGCTCTCTGGAAAGGAAACTGACAGAAAAGATGAAGGAGCATCAAATCAGACCCACTGATCTTTTAAAGTTTATTTGTTTTGGGTATGTGTGCACACATCACATTGTGGGTATGGAGGCCAGGGGATAGTTTTGATTCTGTGCCCCCCCTTCCAGTCACATGGGTTGGGAGATGGGACTCAGGTTGTCAAGCTGGTGGGGGGGTGCTGAGCATTTTCACCTGCTGAGCCATCTCCCCAGCCCCACAGTTCTGTGGTTTTTAAACACGAAGAACAAACATCAACTTTTAATCCCAGGACTTTGGGCACAAAAGCAAGGTTTGCTGTATTCTGGGCATTTCCCACTCCACCCCACCCAGATCCAAGCTCTTGGGGGCTTAATGACCAGGGTTCTCAGCCTCTTTCAACAACACCCCCTGCCCCAGTCTGATTGGCCTTGCACAGATCACTGAACCTCTTGAGTCTCACTTTCTACTTCTGCACTGTGAAAATGAGGCAGACAGGCCTTGTGGGCTCCCTTGTATAGTATGAGCTCTCCCAACTTGACTAGGAGGTACCCTTGGCCACCCTTTGTCATTGAGACACTCCCAAGGACACATGGCATGAATTTTAGCCTCTCAGGGCCTCTCTGAGCTGCTTTGGAAAGGGTTGAGGTGATAGGGAGGTAAAGGGAGCAGCAACCCCAGACTGGACTGGGTGGGGATGGGGGTCCTTGCCTGCAGGGCAGGAGATAAAGCCTGGATAGCAGGAGCTCTGTCCTCGCCAGCCCCAGGCCTTGGGGGAAGGGTCTAGGCAGGCGCCTCTGGCTAACCTCCTGACGGTGAAATGTGGTCATTTACCTTCACGCTCCAGTGCAAGCACCTAAATCACTGTCTGTACGCCCGTGCTCAAGGTTGCTCTCCAGCCAGCAGGCAACAAAGCAGCCAACACCGCCCCAAGGGGCTAGGGGACCCAGCCAGCCCCAAGCTGCACACCTAGCCCTCTCCCTTCCCTCCCTCTGGCTTCCTTTTTTTACCCTAAAGCCTCATCTCTGGGAACAGGAGGCCCAGGAGCTCAGAAAGAGGTTCTGGGGTCCCTCTGAGAGAGGCACCTACTAGGCCATTTCAGACTTGGGGCCTATGCCAAGCTATGAGAACATTGTAGTGCGAGCACGGTGTTTCTAACCAAGTGACTCCCATGGGACTCCCGCTCACAATGCATGGCTGTGTGCGTTAAAAGTGCTAATTTGCAGAAGGTAAACACTGACTGGTCCCTGACACCCTGTTTCCGTGGTTCTTCCGTGGCCTGATTCCCCTCTCATCTCCCTTTCCCTCCCTGCTCTTTCTGGCTTTTCCCTCAGGGACCCCCACTCGTCATTTCCATCCAGAAGAGAGGAAAGGAGATTAGGGAGGAGGGGAGCAGTCCTGGCCCTGCCTCCACATCCACATTGGAAAGCAGCTAGCACGTGCGCGTGCGAGCTGTTGGCACTGAGACCAAGAACTGTGGCTAGGAGGTGGCCCAGGACTGTCCCCACCCTAAAGTGTTGACATCTGCCTGCAGAAAGTCACCAAGCAGAAGTGTGGAAGTGAGGAGGGGAGGCCTCCTGATGTAGGCAGCCGGGCTCCGAACTCTGTGCGCCCTCCACACGCACAGAGCCTATCAGCTGCTCTGCCTCCAGTATCATTCATTCACTATTTCTGTGTCCTCTATGTGAGCCGGTGTCTCCCCATCTGACTGAGCCCCTCCCCCAGAATCTGTTTCTCCCTCCTCAGGCAGGGGACCCCTTGAAACAGAAGTTGTATCCCTCCTTTCAGCCTGGAGTTAAGGAGCTGCATTTACAGGCCAGGAGTCCCCCAGTAATTATTTCTCCTGTCAAGCTTCGAACTCCCTCAAGTCAAGTCTCCAGGCCAGGAGTCCCCCAGGAACCTGCTGACCACACCCATGCCCTTGTTCACGGCTCCAGACCCTGCCCACTCACTCCCAGCTACTGTGGCTCTGAAGGCCCTCAGGTCTGGGTACAGCTCTAGAACTCAGCTCTTTGAACAAGTCACATGACTTCTAGGTGTACTGCTCAAGGTCTTATGAGGCTCCTCTGAGATGGCATTTGAAGAGAAGGGCTAGCCACAGGCCTGGGTTATAATAGTGGGATATAGTAAGTGCTCAATAAACACTGGTTTTGTTTTTTTGTTTTTGTTTTTTTTCCCTGGTGAAACAGAAGTATCTTCTGAGCCTCCTCTTCCAGCTTGGGCCAAGGAGACAGAGGGGAGCCTGAGTTGGAAAGAAGCGCCCACAAACTACCCCCTCCCATTCCCATCAAGTAATCGGGTAGTGGCCTCCTTCGTTAGGGGATGGGGCGGTGGCAAGGAGTTAAATGTATTAAGCAATTTACAATTAATATAGAAGTCATTCCAGAGATAGCTACTAGAAAGAGTACAACAGGGCAATTAACCCACTAATACACTAGGCTATTACATCGCTATGTCTCTTATTTTAGCCCGAGGTGATTTGAAACGCATTGGATTAGAGGATATTACAGGAGATAGCATGAAAAATAGCTTAATGTAATGAGCCATCCCGTGATGTCTGCTATTAAAGATGATTTGCAGTTGAAAACTACAACATACAGTAGTTCAGCTATTTGAGGACCGATGGGGTGGGGGCTGGGGCCATGCGGTTAACCCTTCCCTCCTTCCTGCTGCCCCACCCCCACCAAGTCCTCCACGGCCATCACACCAAGATTATCAAGTGCATCTTATTAGGACACAATGGCTTCATTGGGAGATTGGAGATTGAGGCCTGAGGTTGATAAAGAACCAATAATCTGCTAATAACCTTTAAAAAATAGATTCCCCCAGGGAGCTGCACTAATGGGCTGAGCTGGAGGGAGAGGTTGATTGGCAACTGGGACGCTGATGGGAACAGGGTATGGGTTAGGGTGGGGGCAGAAGAGGAGGCTAAAATGTTCCAGTCACCTCCCCAGTGAGAAGCAGGACAGTGTTGGGTATAGACTGCCTCTTAGCATCTTGCCTAGGGCTGTGGGCAGCAACTACACCTACAAGATCCCCTACATAGCCAGCCTTTGTGCAGTGCACAGCTTGCTAAGGGTATCGTACATGCCTCAGTGCCCTGACCTGGGCTTTAAGGCATTCCAAGGGGCAGGGAAAACTACACGACCACTGCGTGGTAAGGTACCTGAGCTCAAAGGAAAGCAAGTGACTTGCCCAGGGTAACTCAGCTAGTTGCATTTAAGGGTGAAGAAGGCTAGTTAGCGGGTCTTCATTCCAAGTCTGTGCCTGCCACTCTGGGTAAAATTGCAGCTGTGCCTGTCTTCTGTCCACACCAACTTCGTCCGCCTCTCATCCCTGAGGCCATCTTCTAGGTTTTCCTTCTGAAGCTCTGTGGTTTTGGTTTATGGTCTAAGATTCATTTTTCATTAATTTCTGTGTATGTGGTAGGAGGTTTGACATTCATTTGTTTCACTTAGACCAGCCATTTATTTGCATGGTCACCTGTGAGTGTGGAGTAAAGAACAGGAATGTGCTGGCTGTCATACAGAGTGACCTAACATTGGCACACAGTTGCAGCCTTAAAGGCAGGAGTCCAGAGAGTCGTGCTGAAGGGGAATAGTAGTATAGTAGGCATTAGGGATGAGTGTCACCTGCTGGCAGGAGTGGGCATCTGTGTACGTATACATATTACACAGGTGTATGCACTGTGCATTCGTGTTGTGTTGACCTATGTGTCTGAGTGGGGACACATCCCCGGCATGTGTCAGGCTATGTGTTCACAGTGTAGGTGTCTTGTGGTGTCTTTGCTTGTGGTCAGCCTTCATGGCTGAGTCTGTGGACAGTGTATGCGTGTGTGTGTGTGCGTGCGTGCGTGTGCGTGCGTGCGTGCGTGCGTGCGTGCATGCGTGTGTGTGTGTGTGTGTGTGTGTGTGTGTGTGTGTTTGTGTGTGTGTGTGTGTCTTATTGTGTGTGACTGAATCTGGGTACAGCTCCATATATGCAGATCACTGTGCTGCATGTCGCTGCAAGTCTTCCTGGTGCTGCCACCACCTCCAGCTGCAGGGCGAGCCACAAATCGCCCCCATGCCCCCGTCACTACTGTCTTTTATCATCATTTGCTGAGAAAGGGAGCCCAGGAGGATGGTGATAAATAAGGGCCACTTAAAATACGAGACGGCCACTCTGACTTTGGGGAATATTTCTTCTGTGGCGCAGCTGGTGCTGCCTCTGCCCTTGTGGGAAGGGGTCCCAGGGGCCGCCAGCACCTGCCAGCTTCTTCAGGCTCTTGTGCCTCCTCCCAGCCACCCTTCCCCCTTCAGGGCCTGCCAACTCTAGTCCTAAAGACCTAAGGAGAAAGCAGAGGAAATGGCTGAGGCCGGTAGGCAGACTGGGCGAGGCACCCCCCCCCTCCCATTTGCCTCTTTCATGAGTACTAAGGAAGTTTGGCTCTCAGAGCGAAGCTTCCCAGCCACAGGAGAGGCCATGCCACCAACCTTCTAGGATCCATTCTAGCCCTCTTCCTATCCGACCTAGTAAAGGGGGCAGCTTAGGGGCCCCAGGGAGCTGAAACACACATGGCCTCATACAATCCAGTCACACAATCTGGATCCTATAATGGGCCAAGATCTAAGAGAAAGGCAGGAAAGTGCACCCCTCTAGACACACACACACCCCACACGTGTGTGTCACGCACACACATGACAGCCACTCTACAGGTATGCACAGACTCACAACAGTGAGTGTCTGAAGAAGGGGAGAACAAGGGAAAGGAGTTAGAGAGGGAGCGAGGGAAGGTGTGTGAGAAGAGACAGCAGCACCTATGTGGGGACACAGGGGGAGGATCTCCATGTGGAGGGGCATTTATTTATTCACTGAGCGAAGGGGAAGAGAAGGCCAGTATCCACTCTTCATTGTGCTGACCAAGCTCTGCCCTAGTAAGAGGTTGGACCTGCAGGTGACAAATGCCTTTTATTGTTCATAGAGGGAAGCATCCACAGGGCTGAGTCTTTTCTGAGACTTCCTTTCTTCCTGGTTCCTTTTGAATGAACCAGAACAAATAGCAGGACACTTGAACTGTGTCTGTAGGACATTATTTCCTTAGAGGGCCAGCAAGATGGCACAGTGGCTACAAATGCTTGCTGCCAAGCCTGACCACCAGAGTTCAAGCCCCAGGACCCACATGGAAAGAACCTACTCCTACAAATTGTCTTCTGATGTCCACACACACACACAGCACAAACTTACATACATACAAATAAATAAGATAAAAATTTTAATCAAAAACATTATTTCCTTAGAAATTAAAATAAAAGTGCCAGGCATGGTAGGGCATAATAGTAATCCCAGCACTTGGGAAATGGAAGCAGATGGGTCAGAAGTTCAAGCTCAGCACCTGCAAAAAAAGAAGAAGAAGAAGAAGAAGAAGAAGAAGAAGAAGAAGAAGAAGAAGAAGAAGAAGAAAGCAAGGGAGGGAAATGGAAAAAGAAAGAGGAGGAAGTAAAGAAATGGAGTCAAGAACACAGAATCTTTCTGGTCAAAGAGCTTGTCACTGTTGCTGTCAGTTGAGTGTTCACTGCTCTAGCTGGCAGTGTGAACCCGGGAGAGTGGAGTCTAAAAATGAGGCAGACTAATGTTTCATGCAACAGCCAATTTTATTCAGGGAATCAGATAATTTATACTCTGAGGGTTAAGAGTCACATGAGGGAAGTGTCCAATCACAAGGATAAGCTGCACATGGTGGGCAAGCCACAAAAACACTTTTCCATACAGGCGAGTGAACAGATAACAATAGCCAGATGTAATCAATAATCTACAGCAAACTCACTCCTATCTGCTACACCCGGGAGGGGCGAGAAAGCACATTCCCAGAGCATCCCGTATTTTTTGAAGAAAATGAGGTCAGGAGATTCTTGTCTTGGTTTTTTTGGAGTTTTCGCACAAGCACTTAGAAATCTCACACGACTCCATTCTTGGACCGTTGCTCTGACAGTTGTGATGCCAAGACTAACCTGGCTGCCCAGCCTGGAAGTGGGAACTCTGTGTGTTTGCATGGATGCATGAGTGTGTGTGTGTGTGTGTGTGTGTGTGTGTGTGTGTGTGCGCGCGTGCGTGCGTGTGCGCGCGCACACGTGTGCACTGCATTTGCACATTCCACTGAAGTGTCTTCTCCTGTCCCTTTTCCCATCCCATCCCAGGTGGCCAAGGACCTGTTGCCTCTCATTTCTTCCTCCTAGCACCAGTGTGGAAGCCGGGGCAGGGTAAGCTGGGGAACCACCTGAGCTGACTTTCCCTCAGTTTCCCTCCCAGGCTCCTTCATCCATCGGTTGTGGTGCAGTCACACCTGCATCACTGTGACCTTCTAACACAACGCCATGTCCTGCCCATCATGGAAGAAGTACAGAGTGCAGCTGCCTCATTTTCTGTCTAAGGCTGCTGGACCCCCAGTCCTCCCAGGTGAGGCCCTGGGACCTGCCACACCTCCCCTGGAGCTTCTGACTCTTGAGGGCTCCCCTCTACTCCTGTCCTCCCCACAAATCCTCTGGGTCCCACAACACCTTTCCAACCTGTCTGTTCAAAGAAAAAAAAAACCTCCAGGGTGTTCTTCCTCGGCCCCTGCGCCTCTTCCCCTGACTGTGTCCCCCAAATCCTAAGCCCTGTCATTCAGTGTCCACCAGAAGAATCCTTTCAGGCGAGTTGTTTTGTTTTGGGAAAAGCTCTCAATGATTAGCCCAAGCTAGCCTTGAACTCACCATCCCAGCTGCCCAAGCTCCACTAAGGTGAGTTTTAACTCTGAGTCACCAACAGTCAACTGAGGAAAACGTCAAGGTGTAGCTAAGACACCCTTCTGCTTACCATGAAGACAGGAGAAATGTGGTCCCATCCTCACCTTCAGCGCTACACTTTCCACTGCAACCGACCTCCCCTTGAAATCTCATCCCAACCAACCCTCTCAATCTGTACTCTGAGGGTCTGTCTGTCTGTCTGTCTGTCTGTCTGTCTGTCGGTGGCTCTGTGTCTTCCTGCTCCCATACCATGCTAAAGGGGCTGTATTCTCTCACTCATCCTCATACCCACCCCTGAGGACAATTTGATTTCCATAGATGGGGAAATTGAGACAGAGGTTGAGTAGCTTGTCCAAGCCACACAGCTCAGGGATGGCAGGACTGGGACTCAAACTGTGTCTCCTGGCTCCTACTTACTTGCACTTTGGCCAGTTGGATGGGAATATGGATTCTGTACCCTGGCTTGCAGCCAGGAGCCAGCAACAGGCCTGCCAGTCCAGGCCCAGCAGAAAGAGATGGAAGGAGTCTAGGGTGAGGCACTCAGGCCACAAGCAGACAAAGAGATAGGAGTATTGGGGTCGAGGACTTGGCGGTCTCTATCCTCCCAGGAGCTCTAGTCCCATTGTCCCCACAAGTGCCCTCAGATTGTCAGAGCCAGGGCCTCATCTGGCCCTCAGAATATATGGCCACAGAATAATATGACAGCTGGGGAAGGAGGGGTGGGAGGCTGGGGTGGAGGGGAGAATGAAGAAGGCTCGCACAGCCCCCAGAAGAAAACTTAATAGTCTGGGGGCTCCCTTGGGTCCTTCTCATTAAAAAAAAAAATCTCTATTTAAATGCAAATTTGAGCCTGAGCTGCTGTGCTGAGGGTTGGCAGGAGGCAGAGAGACATCCAGGCACCGAGTTTGCACACCCAGACATCGGATCCTGCTCCCCAGTCTTGCCTGGAGATCTGGGTCCTGGACCTAGTGCTGTAGCTCCATCCTCAGTTGCTGATCATCAGCCTGGGAAATCCCCTCCATGGAGCCCCTCCCACCTCGGCTGCATTCTACATCTGTCAATCTGTCTGTGGATCTGTCTCTTCCATCGGCATGCACATACTAATTCATACTCTGACCTTTCTAGAAAGGTTGGGCACACAACACAAAACATGCATCAGACTGTGTGTTTCTGGTGGGCTCTTTTTGGGGGGAGGGGAGTGGGCTTGTTTGTTTTTAAGAGAGAGAAAGAACCTGAAGTTGAGAGGGTAGGGAGATGAAGAGAAGATCTGGGAGGAACTGGAGGAGAATGTGAAAAAAATATATGGTATAAAATTCTCAAAGAAAAAGTAAAAACATTTAAAAGAAAATTTTTAAAAAGTAAAAACATTTTTAAAAAGAAGTGTTAGGCATAGTTTGAAGGTCATGGGCCTAGATGTTGGCTTCTGCCTGGAGCTGGAAGAATGGAGTCCCTGGCCCTAGGCCACCTCCTTCCCATTACCCCTTGCTCCAAGGAAAGAACTGAAACCTGGAAAGGAAACAGAGGACCTGGTGGAAGCAAGTGTGTCCCCAAATTAGAAACTGTCAGTGGGGGTGGGGGAGAAAATTTCAAAGAAGATGATTAGGATACAAACATGGCCTTCAAATCAGGATAGAAATAAGACTTGGGTTAAGGACAAACTGCCATAGCAAGGTAAACCCCAGTCATTGTCACTTTAGGAAAAGCAGATAAGGATGGGGGTACAGGGGGTAGTATCTGAGACCCCCACCTGCCCCTCCTTGCATCCCATGGAGGAAGGAGAGCCAACTCCTCCTCCACCTCAGTGAACCTGGTTAGGCTTTGAGCTCCCCAAGCCTCAGCCCCCAGCACCACCAGGCTGCAACCCTGCTCTCCAAACCCATTACCTCCAGGGATAATTGTGTGTGGGTGATATGCTGGCCCTGTAGAGCTCTTCAGTAGCATTAACTCTGGATGAGATGGGGAGGGAAGGTTGCCCCTGGTTACCGTCACATGGCCCCCTCCCATTGAAGGTGTTCATCCAGGAGAAGTGAGCCACAAGAGGCTACTTGCACTATCTAGGGCACCAATACAAGCATGTGCTGAGTTAATCATCCCTTTTTGTTTACATCTTGTCAGGGAAACTGAGTCACAAGCCTCCCCTAGGTGAGCACAGAGCATCTCCAAGTTGGGAATTCCAGCATTCCCTGCAAAGCCTGCTTTCTCTTGGCCTCATTCCTCATCCTTCTCCCTGGGTCCAATTCCTCTCCAGCCTTTCCTGCTCTCATACCATGACCCAGAGTGATCAGAGGGAGAGGGGGCACCAAAATACCAGGAGACTGAGCAGACACTGCCTCATGAGAAACCATGAGAGAAAGACCAGAAAGGACCTGAAGGATCCTCTGTCAAGGGAGCTGGACCCCGGGAGGAACAAGAGCTGCCTCAGTTTCCAGTCATAACCCAGAGGAGAAGGTTGCAGGATAGATTCCAATGTGGGTGGAAAGGACCATAGAGGCAAATAAAATTAGCATGCAGCCCCATGTGATGTGTCTGTGTGACTGCATATGGGCTGAGTCACATTGGTAGCATGTGTGTGCAGAAGGGCCAGGCAGGAGCCATCCTTTCTGGATGGCTAAGGATCAGAAGCCAGGGAGAGTTGAACCTCTCTCAGGGCTGTCCTCAGGAGGCAACTGAGCCAGCAACCTCAGACACACACACACACACACACACACACACACACACACACACACACACACAGCCTGTGTCGAGCCCAGCTCCCTCACTAAGGACATCACTGGAGGCCCTGCTGCAGAGGCAGGGGTAGACTTCCACTTCCCATTCTCCCTCAAGCTCCCTATAGGCCAGTGGGAGCAATGAGCAGAGAAACGCTAATATCCAGAAGAAAGCATGTCTACATACAACCTGCCAGTCTTACTCCAAACTGGGACTGTAGCACTAGGAAATCCAGTTTATTATAAGATATTTTTCTTTTAGTATAATTATGTAAGCTTCGATCCTCTTCTTCTTCTTTTCCTCCTCCTTCTCCTTTTTAGAGTAGTATGGAAAGAAAGGAGACTGATTTTTTTTTTCCCATGAGACAGGGTTTCTCTGTGTAGCTCCAGCTGTCTGGGCACTCACTCTGTAGATCAGGCTGACTTTGAACTCAAAGATCCACCTACCTCTGCCTCCTGGAGTGCTGGGATTAAAGGTGTGCACCATCACCTCCCAGCAAGACTGAATGTTTTAGTATTTTTTCCTTTATTTGTTTGTAGAGTAGGGCAGAGAGTGTGGCAGTCAAAAGACAACCTCAAGTTAGTTCTTTCCTTCTACCATGTGAGTTCTAGGAATTGAACTCAGGTTGTCAGCTGTGGCAGGAAGCACCTTTATCTCCTGAGCCACATCATCAGCTCTGAGTGTTTAAATCAATCCATCAAGAAGGCTGAGGCAGGAGGATTGCCAAGAGTTCAAGGCCAGTCTGAGTCACCTCAGGCTTGTGGGTACAAGTGAGCTAGTGACAGGAAGTTCTACAAACAGGTCAGACTTGAATCTATCTTTGTACCCCATATATAATCACAGTCGTGGTGATTTTAGGAGTTCCCAGGTAAGTCATGGGAGACCAAAGGCCACACTCACCACTATCCAGAGAGAGAACAGACAATGGCATGTTCCCACAATCCCCTGTTTGACAAGTACACAGACTCATTCACACACCACTCATACACAGAAACTTACACACACCGCAGAGTGGCCAGACAGGCCACATGGACACCCAGAAAAGCCTGACTTCAGCCTTCTTACAGGGTGCTTAGCTTTTGGACAAGTTGCTGATAACCTACCCCACCACCACCAAGCCTCAGTTTCCTGGTCTTTCAGGACAACACATCAAATGATTTCTAAGACCTTTTCCAGCTTTAACTCCTTAGCCCAGCATATATCTCCTCTCTCCTGTCTTTCTGGGAGTCAGAGTCAGACAGGCCTAGGCCCAGGCTCCAACCCCACCTACTGCTCACTAACTCTGAGATCCAGAGAGCATAATGGAGTAAGTACCTATGAGCCATGATTTTCCCCCTTTTTTTTGTTTTTTGTTTTTTGTTTTTTTGTTTTTCGAGACAGGGTTTCTCTGTGGCTTGGAGGCTGTCCTGGAACTAGCTCTTGTAGACCAGGCTGGTCTCAAACTCACAAAGATCTGCCTGCCCCTGGCCTCCCGAGTGCTGGGAGTAAAGGCGTGTGCCACCACCGCAGGCTTTGATTTTCCCATCTTAACATGGAGGGTCTGAAGACATCAACCAAACGTCTACACATACTCATGGTAAACTGTCCTCAGAGAGAGACCCTGGAAGGTCTGTGTGCTCCTCCAGGAAGAATGCATCCATAGCAAGTAGGGACTGCAAATGCTGGCAGAAAACACACATTAAAGGGGTCCCTTTCTTGGGTGGTGGCCCATCCCTTTCTTAACCAAGTGTTCTTTCCTGGATGTTTGCAGCCTCACCCCCGTGACCACTGTCCTTTACCCTGGTCAAAGGCCACTCATTTTCTTTGTTCTTTGTGTGTATGCTTGTGTGTGCACATGTGTGCATGCGGAGACCAAAAAGAAACCTCACATGAAACCTCAGGTATAGTCCATCTTTTTTTTTTTTTTTTTTTTTGACGGGGTCTCTCACTGGCCTGTGGCAGCACACCTTATTAGGCAAGTCTACCTGACCAACAAATCCCAGGGATCCACCTCCCACCACTATTCCAACACTGGGATCACAAGGACAGGCCACCCCCTGCCCAACACCAATTGTTTTACATGGCTTCTGGGGATTGAACTCAGGTCTTCATGCTTACAAGGCAATTGCATTACCGACTGCTTACTCCCCAGCTCCACAATCACCTTCTTCATCAACTCTATAAGCCAGGAGCTCTATCTACCAGACAATAGGAGCCACAGAGGCAACCACAGAAAACTAGGTGCCCTGGCCTGCAGCCCACAGAACCTGTGCTATCCAGATGGGGTAGATCCAGCCAGGGGGCAGCTACAGCAACCCCAGCTGCAGCCCCAGCTCAGCCCCAGCCTGTCTCCACACTTAGCTACTAATGTAGTGAGTCCCATCAAGACACAGCGAAGCAGGGCGTAATTTTTGCAGAACACAATGAGGGTGATGTATGCCCACAACTGGCACACAATAAAACTGTAGTAGAACGCAGGGAAAAAATGCACCCAGTCAATACAATAAAATCAGCACAAATACACTCGTGTAAAGCAAACAAATCTCCCAATCCGAATGTGTGACAGCACGCACAGGAGGGGGCGGAGTAGACCGTCCGCACCAGTCAAGTGTTCCCAGAAATCTTGAGAGGAAATAGACAAGCTGACCAATGAGTCTGCCCCCAAATAAATAAATAAATATAAATAAACAAATATAAAGATGAAGGACTTCGGGGACTGGTTTGCATTTCTGGCCTCAGATTTCTTCTGGCAAGGCGACTAGGGGCTAGAGGCCCCCAAATTACCATTCATCTGGCCTTGTTGTGGAAATTTTCAAGGGATTTGCAGTAATTATATGACAAAATGCTTGCAAATCTCACTCATTGCTGAACAGAAACAGGCGGGTCAGGGATTGAACACTTTCAGCTGGGTAATTTGTAAATGTCAATCAGGCAACGGGGCAGAGAGAGGGGGTGGGGGAGAGAGGGAGAGAAGCCAGAAAAAGACTGTAGCAACAACAGGCAGCTTCGTCCTCCCAGAACCTAGGAATCAAAAGGCCCAGGCCAGACCCTGGGCAGGAGCAGTGAGAGAAAGAAGGGAGGAGGGAGGGGAGGGACACTGGAGGAAGAGGCAGGGACACTGAGGAGGAGGGGACAAGAGTGGAGGGGGGCATGGGTGGAGGGAGATGGGGGAGGGAGGGTTGTGGATGGAGAAGAGACTGAATCAGGAAAAACAGTTTAAATAAAACCAGGGGAGATTAAATTAACTGATACATACATTCCAAGAGGTAGGTCGCAGGAGCAGCCATAAATACCAGCTCCCTATCTCCCCTGCTCGAGACAGCGGGGAGAGCCAAATAAAATTAAAAGATATAACAATAAAAATTACAAATGCATCTGGAGGTCCTGTACTCCAGGTCTGTAATGGAGGATCCGTGCAGAACGATCCTGGGGTGCAGCCCTCACATAGACCAGGGAGCC
Organism: Cricetulus griseus; assembly: GCF_003668045.3. Lineage (NCBI taxonomy): Eukaryota > Metazoa > Chordata > Mammalia > Rodentia > Cricetidae > Cricetulus > Cricetulus griseus. The sequence continues at coordinate 98,054,763 of NC_048600.1, forward strand.
CCTCCATGTAGAGGCTGGAAGCATGTTACTGTGTGGCTTTTTGCTGGGTCTACAGCTTCTCTCAACAGACGATCTACCTGGTGATGGTTTATCGCCCAGACAAGTGATTTTGCACATTGTAATTTACAAGGTCTTTCCTGGGGGTGGGTGGAGAGCTTTATTTCACTCGGTTCAGAGGCTTAAAGAGGCAGGTACTCCACTTGAGATGATGTTCTAGCTAACAGGTAGGAGGAGGATTTGAACCCAGTACCCCTTCCCATAACTGTTTTGGTTTGAATCTGGGTTTGAATCCTTGCTCCCCAGCTGCTGAAGCTTTTTTGAAAGATGGTAGAACCTTGAGGAGGTAAAGCTAGGCTGCTGGAGGTTAAGCATGAGGGGCAGGCCCTTGTGGGTTATAGCCTGCTCTGGCTCCTACCTTCTTTGCTTCCTAGTCTCCTGTGATGTGAGCATCTGCTTGCTCCACTGTACCTTCCCCACCATGACAAAACCCTCAGAAACCATGAGCTAAAATGAGTCCTTCCTCTTGTACGTTGTTTCTGTCAGACAAAAACAGTTAAATAATACAGCCATCAGGAACTTAGTGCAGCCAGGCTGTGTGAACAAGGAAGCTAGGATCCATCCCTGTGTCTAAAGAGTGGCTTGCCCCAGGTTCCAGACCAGTCAGGGTGGCATTTTCTGCACAGAAACATCCAACTTAGAAAGACTTTTTTTTAATCTAAAAGTTACTGGCCAGACTGCCAGCCACATGCGTTCCTGGCTGTAGTTCTAATCTGTAGACTGGGGAAATACTTAATGGCTCCAAAGCTACCACAGTCCAAAAATCCTTTCAGCAAATTTTTAATTTACTCTCATCACCATAGTACTGAGGAAAGGGGCAACCACAGAACACAAACATAACACAGTCTCACCAGGCATGGTAGCACATGCCTTAAATCTCAGCACTGGGGAAGCAGAGGCAGCCTGGTCTACATAGTGAGTTCCAGACTAGCTAAGGCTACATGTTGAGAGCCTCTCTCAAAAGAGGGGGAGGGGAGAGAGAAAACAGAGTCTCTATAGGTCTCCAAACAAATTTAGACATACCTGAGAATCAGAAGATTGACTCTCTTGGCGAGTTCCAGAGCCCTCTCCCCTACCAGTGTCCACACACCAAAGGTTTCCAACTGAGAACCTGGGCAAGGTTAACCCAGGATAATGCCCGTAAGGAGGCAGATCCTGAGGAGGGCTGGAAGGGACAAAGCCTGGCATCACTAAAGCCTAGCAGAGCCTGGGAAAGACCAAAACAAACCCGTCCCTGTTTCGGCCTCAAAAGGCCCCTCTTTAACGCTCTTTCATCATGATCTCCAAGTGGGGCTTGTTGAGAGGCGTTCCTCCTTCAGGTCTGAGCTGAACCCTCGTGGGCGCCACTGCCTGGAGTGTCCCCTCCTCTTCAGGGGAACAGCAAGGCGTGGGGAACCCCTACTGAATGCTGCTGACCCAGGTACAGAGCTGTAGCAGGAAGCACAGAGGGACCGGCAGGATTGCTCTCCAGGAGCGTGTGGCTCAGTCAACATTGTCATTTTCCCTCCTCAGCCTAGGAGTGATTTTGTCAGCACATAATTACACGCATTGTCTTCTGTGAGTTCAGAGTGTTCAGTTGTGGAATATCAATCAGGAGACTCTGTCACAGCCCTGTTTAGCATTGTTACTTTCTCCTCCTCCTTCTCTGTTCCGTTTTTTGTTTTGTTTTGTTTTGTTTTGTTTTGGCTTTTTTTTTTTTTTTTTTTTTTTTGTCTGTTTTCATCTTGCTCTGTTGCCCAGGCTGGCCTTGAACTCCTGGGCTCAATCAACCCTCCTGCCTCAGTCTCCAGAGTAGCTGAGGGTTACAAGCGCTTATCACAATCTTAGGCCCTTTCTTTCATTTTTTTTAAAGATTTTATTTATTTATTATGTATACAGTTCTGTGCATGCATGCACACCAGAAGAGGGCATCAGATCTCATTACAGATGGTTGTGAGTCACCATGTGGTTGCTGGGAATTGAACTCGGGTCCTCTGGAAGAGCAGTCAGTGCTCTTAACCTCTGAGGCATCTCTCCAGCCCCTAGGCCCTTTCTTTTAACAAATACTTTTTACATTATATTTATTCATTTACTGGAGTGAGGGTACACGCTGGGCATGGTCAGAAAACAGCTTGCCGGAATTGGTTTCTTCCTTTCATTTGTGGGTTCCAGAGATCAAACTCAGGTCATCAGACTTGGTAGCAAGCACCTTTGTTCACTGAACCCTCTTCTTTATGTTTATAAATATTGAAGCTTCGGAGATAAGAGGCCATAGTTCCCTGGAAGGCTCTGGGCAGGGCAGGAGCTAGCTCTCAAAGCCATCTGCTGAACAGAAGCTGGCACCACACGGGGACCGAAGGTCCTGAAAGGAGAGACTCTGGAGAAAGGATGTCAGCATCCCTAATCCTCTCCACCCAACACAGCTGAGAGTATTCTTCCTCTGCCTGGCCTTCTTCAAGTAACTTCACACCCTTCTCCTCAACCAAGATCCCAGCTCTGGGAAACAGGGTTCTGCCCCCCATTAGCTTAACTCTGGACCTGTTGCAATTCCGGCCTACTTCCAATGGGTATAATCCTGGTGAAAGGTTACCAGGATTAACATGTGCATGCAAATGGTCCACTTAGCTTGTACTGTGTAGAGCTGCCTTCCCTGCAGAGTGCAGAGGTTTGAAGTCTCTGACCATTCCCGGGGGCTCATGTCTTTGTATCTGGTTTGCCTCACCTGGAAAATGGGGCTGCTTGCCAGCAGCTCTGATAGGAAGGCTGTGGTGAAGATTAAAAGATATGCTAAGTGTGTCATGTAAATGCCTTTTTTCCTGTGAGGCTCAGGACATAGAATTGGGGAGAATGAGGGAGACTGAGTAAAACTAAGGAGTGAAGAGCATCTGCCACTGCTGGGAATCAGTAGGAAGTGTCCCCAAAAAATACATGAGTCAAAAGCAAAGAGCAGTGAGTCCACCTGCTCTGAGTTCAGCAATGATGTCTCCCTGAGCCTCAGTTTCCCCATCTGTAAAGTGAGGGGGGTTGACTAGGAAATCTGGAGGTGTTTCTAATTCTAGGAATCGGTGTGGGAAAGAATAGGAGAGCAAGGCAGAGCGGGGGCCCAGTATAAACCTAGATGATAATCTATGACAGCATGGATGGTGCTGAAGCCTCAGCCTGGGAACAGTCAGGAACATCACCAGCAGGGTGACCTGGGAATTCCATGTCTGAGGAGAAAGATAAGCCATGATCACCCAGGGACCAGGGCAGCCAGTTAGAGAGGAAATGCTGGGGGTGGGGGTGAAGTAGTCCCCACCTGCTACCTGTTCGTCATTGGCTCCACCCTCAGCTGAATTTAATGAATCTGAGAAAAATTACGAAGTCTCATAAAGCCACAAGTATCATAAAAAGTATAATAAAATTGAGAAAAGCTATTAAGTTATAAATACACCAATGCGTACAACATCACTCAGTCGGGGAGGAAGTCGCTATAAAATAAAGTCATTCCACAAGTGACTAAATCTCTTCATTCACAAGGCACCCGCTGCCCTTTACCGGCGCCCAACCCCGGTGTCCCCGCCAGGAGTTTGTGTAACATGAACTTGCCCGCGACAGACACCGGTGGGTAAGGAGACAAAGAACAAGGAAAAAGATCACACAGAGACCGACTGACAGACAGACAGACAGCAAGAGCTCTGCACCCCTGCTCAGTGGGTTCACCAGAACCCCAGTCACACACTGTACATTTGCAGAACAAAAATGAAGAAGAAAAAAATGAAAGGCCAGCTCCGGAGGGGAGTTTGTAGCAGCATTTGGCTGGGTGCCGACCACCCTCCTGGCTGGGCCCTGGCGAGTCATGAGCGGTCCCCCACCCCTACCCAGCGCTATGAATATTCATCGCCGTAATTAGAGAGTGCTGGGGTGGTGGGCGCCCATCACTGTTATTTGTGCGTCCAATAAAAAACAAACACGCTAATGAGCAGCTTTCACTGGGAAGCTGCGGAGAGCACTGTGTAAGTGCCAGGCTCAGAGGGAAGGGAGAGAGAGGGAAGGACCAGTGGAGAGTGACCTCAGGCCGAGGACACCAACAGAGATCCCAAGCCCGTGGAACCTAGCAGACATTCTCTTTTATGAGGGAGTCAGAAGGCCCCAAGAGAACAGCTCCAAATGGGCATACAGTGGTCCTCACCCCAGATTGCACCAAGCAGCCCTGCCCCATCCCAAGCTGCCATCCACCTGGTGACTCAAAAGACTTCATGGGTTTTCTGAGATATCTGCTCATGGACTAAGGCCCCCGGGCCTGGCTCCCTCCCGGCACGTGGAGAGGAAGCCAGAAGCACTCTGGGATGCTGGCAGGAGGCTGGATTCTGGGTGCCAAGGGCAGAGCAGTGGGTAGCAGTGGGCTCCAGGCTAGGAAGGCAAGTTTGGCCATAAGACAGGGCAGAAGTAGGGCTGGAGGCAGAGGAATTCAGGGAGCCATGCTGGGAGGTGGGGTGGGGTGGGGGTGGGGGGTCAGGCTCTCCAGAAGGGATGCTTTTTATTTCACCTTTTTACCAGCTCAGCAAACAGGTTTCTAGAGGTTAAAAACATCGTTGTCACACTCCAGCAAGTGGACTAGAACCCGGTGTGAGACCAAAGCCCCTCAACTTCAGATCTGCGGGCTTTATCTGGGGGGCTGTTAGAGGGCCAGATCCCCATTGAGCCTGAGTGGCCTCTGAATATCAGTTGGGCATAAGAGCCAGTGTGAGGAGCCTGTGCCACCATGATTTGACCTGGCACACAGTGTGCCCTTCAGTGATGTCTGTTCACGGGGAGAAAAGAAAGAAAAGACCTGGTGGGGAGGATTTGATGTGAGGAGACAGGAGAATGAAAGAGCAATGCAGATAGGAAAGAGTTAAAGGCCTGAAGCCAAGGTTTTCAAGTTTGCACCACTAGATCAAAGTAGCGATTTTGTGTGTTTATGTTCAGATAGCCACAAAGTGTGAACTGACCATCGATGGTGACTATTTAAACAAAATGTTCAGTTGGTGACACAGCTCAGCAGAGAAAGGCGTTTGCAGCTAAGCATGGTGATCTGAGCTCAGTTCCCCCACACCATACAATAAGAGAACGGACTCCCAGAAGTTGTTCCCTAATCTCCATAGGTGTGTGTTTACATGTTGTAAATACTTTAAATCATGGCAGATCCCTGCAATGGAATACTATTCAGCAATACAAAGGACACAGCAGCCATGGAGCCACATGAATGAATCTTGGAAGCAGCCGAGTGCAGAAGCCAGTCTCAAAAGGATACATAAGATGAATGAATGTTTGTGTGATGCCCGGAATGCACAGGTCTTTAGAGATGGAAAGTACATTAGAGGCTCCTAGGACTAGAGATGTCGGGGGGATTTAGAGATGACAAGGATGCAGAGCTTTTGGAAGAGGCAATGAAACGTTCTAAATTTGATGCTGACGGTGGTCACACACCTGTGAATGTGTGAAAAGCCAATGAATTGTGCATTTCACATGGATGAGTTGCATGGTATGTAAATTCTATCTCAATAAAGCAGCTAGCAAAATTAAACAAACAGCATGCTAAATAAAGGATTTGATCCAAAGGGCTACCCAGAAAAAGCAAATCTATATAGACATAGTTGATTAGTGAATGGTTGCCTATGGCTCAGGGGTGGAGAGGGAGTCGCTGCAAAGAGGCACCAGGGAACTTACTGAGACCAGAGAAATGTCTGGTAACTAGGTCATAATGATAGTTGTACACCTCTATACATTCACTAAAAGCCATGACTATCATACTTTCATCACATGAATTGTATATGTGCGCAAACCATATCTCAAAAGGCATGCTTGTTTGCTTGTTTTAGAGACAAGGTCTCATGTAGCCCAGACTGGCCTCCAATTTTCTGTGTAACCAAGAATAACTTAGGTCCTCCAGCCTGTATCTCTGAGTGCTGGGATTATAGGTGTGCACCGCCACACCTGCCTTATGCAGTGCCTGGGTTAGAACCAAGGACTTGGTACATGCTAGACAAGCAGTCTACCAACTAAGCTATAGTCCCAGCCCATAAAACAAAATACTTATGGTTTGCCAGGCATGTACTAGCACATATAATCCCATTACTTCTGAGGAAGGACAATCATGAGATCTGGGTTAGCCTGGGTTAGTCTTATCCCCAGATCTTCTGATTTAGTAGTTGGCTAGAGAATCTAAATTTCTTAGTAAGTCCCTTGCTGCTGCTGCTGCTGCTGTAACTATCGACAACAGTGTTTCTCAACCTGTGGGTTGAGACCCCTTTAGGGGTTGACTGACCCTTTCAAAGGGGTTGCATATCAGATGATATTTACATTATATCAGATATTTATATTATGATCCATAACAGTAGCAAAATTTACACTCATGAAGTAGCAACAAAAATAACTTTATGGCTGGAGGGGTGGGGGTCACTGCAACATGAAGAACTATATTAAAGGGTCACAGCATCAGGAAGGTTGAGAACCACTGCTCTACAAGATGGAAAGCTAAAACCATGAAGAAAAGAGAGGCCTCTACCAGCTCTCTCTGTCTATGTTCCACCATTCCTCCAGGGAGACCCAGGTGGACAGCCTACGCACGGAGGGCAGGAACCACTCACCCTCTAGTCTAGTGTGTTCCTCAGCATCAGAGAGCAGCATAGCTAATTTCCCAGCAGCCTCTCCACCATCGACTGAAACTGGCAGCGTAAATAGGAAATGCTGTTTATTTACCACTAACCTCTGTCTTGCTCCACTTAAATACTGAGGGGGAACCATAGCCATTAGGGTCAGAAGAAAATTACCAACATGCAGCGTCGCTGTGGGTGGGTGAAAATGATATTAGAGATGGGGGGAGCGGCAAAAAGCAAACAGAGGAGGAGAGGAGGGAGGGCAGGAAGGAGGGAAATGCCTCCTACCAGCAGAGCATGAAACACAGTAAAATTAAATAAAGATCTAATGGATGGATGGGAAACCTCGGATCCAGGAAACCCGGTAGAGTTGGGGGAGGGGAAGAGTTCAGTAGTGGGGTTTTTTCTCTTAATATTTATTACATTTATTTATGTGGGTGTGGGGATACACATAATCTTTGATTTGTGTGGAGGCCAGAGAACAATATGAGGAAGTTGGGTCTCTCCTTCCACTATGTGGGCTCCGGGTATTGAACTCAGGTTGTCAAGCTTGGTGGCAAGCGCCTTTGCCCACTGAGCCATCTCGGCAGCCCCAGAGAGTTGGTTTTAATTCTAGGGCATGTCGATGGTGGTTCTAGTTCCGGTTCTCTAAGCTGAAGGACCATTGAAACTGTTTCGTTTTCTTTTACCAAGAAACTGGTCCAGGGAGATACTAAAAACAAACAAACAAACAAAAAAAGCCACCATCACCCCCACCTCTGTTCATACCACTGTGATCTCGGAGTCTTGGAATGCCCCTTCTCCTGGGGCTTCACCCCACAACGTCCCCCTTCTCTGCCTGTCCCCACCCTGGCAGAATTAATTGGTGGCAAGAGAAACACATTTATTGCCTCCCTCTGCTCCACACTAAATCTTGTGGCAGTGCTTCTAAAAGTCAATAAAACGAGAAAGAAGGAGCGATAAAATTAAGGTGGAAAGTGTGATGAGGAGAGGAAATGGGAATCTTCTTTTTAATTTAGCTTTAATTTTAATTTTTTTGTCACCTCTCCAGGCAGCCTGCATGCTCTGGTGGTGGAAGGAGGGACTGGATGGGGATGGTCTGGCTTTTTAAGGACTAGAAGAAGCCTGCACACTGGGCCTGATCTTAGGGGAGACATCACTGGGAGCAGATATTGGGTAGGGAGCCTGTATGCCAAAACGCTACTTACCAAGGGCCTGGAGGAAGGGGCATCTCATTCTCCAGCTCCCAGCCCAGTGGCCAGCCCTAAGGGCTGGCTGGCTCTGATGGGATTCAGAGAAAGGACTGTGTCTTAGCTGTCTCTCTATCCACAGTGCCTGGCTCATGACAGGTGGCAGTGCTAATGACAGCTGATGGTTCCTGAGCGCTTACGGTGTTCCAGGAATCCCAGCACTCTACAGTTCCTCTCATGTTTGTCCTTCATGTCAATAGGAAGTAGACACCACTGCCCCAGTGTGCAAAGAGGACCTTGAGGACAGAGGATGGAACTGTCAGCTGTCTAATCACGAAGTAGACAATGGAGACTTCCTGTTTGGCTGGGATATTTTGGTTTGGTTTGGCTTCATTTTGAGATGAGATATCTTGTTGTCCAAGCTGACAACAAAGTTCACTGTGTAGTTGAGAATGATCTTGAACTTTAAAAAAAAAAAAGGATTTATTATTTTTTAAATTGTGTGTCTCTGTGTGGTTATATGCATAGGAGTGCAGGAGTCTGAGGAGCCCAGAAACATCAGCTACCCCTGGATCTGGAGTGACAGGTGGTTGGTTGTGAGCCACCATGTAGGTGCTAGGAACTGAACTCCAGAGTCCTGTAACTGCTAAGCCATCTCTCCAGCCCTGCTTTGACGGGGGAGGGGGGCAATAATTCTTATTTAGTGAGTGGATGAATGAATTCATGAAACTGAAATACAATTCTAATAAAGTAAGCTAGACTTGGAGGTAAATGCCTATAATCCAGCCCGGGGATGCTGAAGCAGGAAGAATTTGATTTTGAGAATATCCTGGGCTATAAATTGAGAATGCCTCAAAAAAAAAAAAAAAACCCTACTAAAATGACAAGGGCTATGTGGGACAATAGCTGAGGAGTAGAATACATGCATGGCATAAAAGAGAGGCCCTAGGTCCAATCTCAAATATACATAAATTGGCAGATGTGCAAGAGCCAATGAATGCCCTCACCCCAGAAATGCTGGGGGAGCCAAAGAAGGGTAGGTGGCCTGCCCCAAGACCTTCTGCAGCTTCTTGCTGCTGGTGGAAATGCCTTGGGTCAGGTCAGCTCCCTAATACCTATATGTGATTCTGCTTTTGTTCTGGATGCTGTTGTTTGTTCGTTTGTTTGTTTGTTTGTTTTTGGAGACAGTGTCTCTCTGTGTTGCCCTGGCAATTCTGGAACTCACTCTGTAGACCAGGCTGGACTTGAATTCAGAGATCCACCTGCCTCTGCCTCCCGAGTGCTGGGATTAAAGGCGTACGCCACCAACGCCTAGTCTGCTTTTGATTTTAAAATGACCAATATTTCATGCTTCATCAATCCAGACTCTCTCACTAGAGGGGGCACAACCCATTTGGGCCCACCAGGGTTCAAATGTGGAAGCTTTTGAAGGCACTGTTGGGACACCAGGTGCAGCTCAACTGTTGACTCAGAGGGTGAGGAGCAGAGGACAAATGTCCCTCACTCACACAGAGGTCTTCGGGAAAGCCCCTGCCCACAACGCTGAGGATGGTCATCTCCCTCCACCCAATGGGAGAGCAATATGCAGCTCTCTCCCACTTCCTGAGTGGGCGGAGCTCAGCTTTGGTGGTAACCTCCAGAAGCAGACAAGGGTAAGCACTGAGATGTTTTCACACAACAGCTAAGACCAGGTCAGAGATCTTCCAGGGCTGCATCCTGATACTGGCACTGGGCCCAGGCTGTGCCCAAGGAGAGATCTGGCTGCTGTCTGTCTATCGTCTCTCAGTTGGAAAAAATAAAAAACTTACCTATTTCCAAGATGCATTCCTCCATCAAGTGTGGGCTCTGTGCCCTGCCCACCCCCTTCCCCACCCTACTTCTCAATGCACAGGGCCCACTGACCCACCCGCCCCACCCAGTGTCACCCCCCCTTGAGACACCTCCCCAGCCCTTTCAACAAAAAGCAAGAAACAAGGGTGGACTTGTTCGCTGACAGCCTTCCCAAATGCCTACAATAGTGTCCCTTCATTACACAGCATCGTTCTCAGAGAAATGTGCGTGAGGTACTTGCAAGATTTTTCAAAAGGAAATTCTCAGGGCACAGCACTGGTTATGTTTGTTTTAATTCCAGGTCCTGGCTCTATTTAGGAATGTTCAGAAGACACCAAATGTTTACAGTGGCTTCTGTTTCTTCCTTCTTAATATATTTTCCAAAATTGTTCACTATGGTCATAACATCCTTCTATAAGGATGTAAGAAATGATATACAGATTTTTAGATGCTGCCTTATTGGCCTGTAACTATTAGAGGGAAAAAAACTGAAATACTTAAAGGTATCTGCTTAGGCAGGGACTCTCTGAGTAGGATTCAGGTGGCTCAGGAAACAGGGCCAACAACTAACAAATTAAAAGGTGTCTGAACAACAAAGGAAATAGTTAACTGAGGGAAGAAACCGCCTTTGGAATAGGAGAAAATATTTCTGGCTATACATTTTTTTGTTTGGTTTTGGTTTTGGTTTTCAACACAGGGTTTCTCTGTGTAACAGCTCTGGCTGTCCTGGAACTCACTCTGTAGACCAGGCTGGCCTCAAACTCACAGAAATCCACCTGCCTCTGCCTCCAAGCACTGGAATTAAAGAAGTGCACCACTATAACCTGGCTTCCAGCTATACATTTGACAGGAGGATTGGTATCTAGAATATATAAAGAACTAAAAATAAGTAAACAACAAGAAATTAAACCCAGTCAATAAATGGGTTAATAAAATGAACAGAAGGTTTAGAAAAGAAGAAACACAAGAAGTGAGATGGCTCAGCAGGTAAAGGCATTTGTCACCAACCATGAAGACCTGAAGTCAATCCCTAGAAGCCACATTGATGGAAGGAGCTGTCCTTTGACCTTTACATGCAAAATGGGACTCATATGCACACACACACACACACACACACACACACACACACACACACACACACACACAGCCAGATCAATAAAGTCAAAAGTAAATTAATAACTTCCAAATATTTGTTCTTAAAAAGATGAAATACAAATGACCAAAAATATACCAAAAAATGTCCAATTCCACTTAACCATAAGAGAAATGCCAATCAAAGCTTCATGGAGACCCTATTTTATCCAAGCCATAATGCCAGTCACAAGAAAAAACAAAACAAAAATAAAAACCACCAAGGGAACTGGAGAGATGGCTCAGCAGTTAAGAGCACTGCCTTCAAGCTGGGTGGTGGTGGCTCATGACACCTGCACATCAATGTTCACTGCTCACAATAAGTTATGGAGCCAACCTAGATGTCCATAAACAAAAGGATGGGAAAAGAGACTGTCTTTCACATACACACAATGGAACTTTTCAAGCATAGAGAAAAATGAAGTTATGTCTTTTGCAGGAAAATGAGTTCAACTGGAGATGATCATGTCATGAATTAAGCCAGTCCCAGAAAGACAAATATGTTTTTTCTTATTTGTGTTTCTTGGATTTTTACATAGTTACATGAAATCATGATGTAAATAAAAAATGAAAGTGCAAGTGAAAAGGTCTGTGGGAATGAAGGAGCCAAATAAGAGGGGGGAGGGAGAGAAAAGGAAGGGGAGAGGTGGAGAGAATAGGCTCACCCCACCTCTCCACAGATATATGCTTGTTGAATATATATATATATATATATATATATATATATATATATATATATATATTATATATATACTTTTTAAAAAAACTCTGCCTTGTTAAAAGGAGGGGGAAAAAAGAAAGAAATTCTGTTTTTTTTTTTTAGGTTTTAAATTTTTAAAATACCCATACTCCAGCCAGACATGCCTGTAATCTCGACACTCAAGAGGCAGATGAGGGAGTATTACCACAAGTTTGAGGTCAACCTGGTCTATATAGCAAGTTGCAGGCTAGCCACAGCTACATAGTTAGACACTGTCTTGAAAAGAGAGGGCGAAGAAAAGGTTATCATGGTGTGTTCTCTTTGTAATCTCATAAACAACAGCCAAGAACAACTCATTTGTGAGTGTGTATTTGTGCATGGGGGTGCACGTGCATTCATGCATGTGGTGTGTGTGTGTGTGTGTGTGTGTGTGTGTGTGTGTGTGTGTGTATGTGTGTGTGTACGAGTGTATGTGGGCTTCAACTCCCCCACCCTCTTGCAGTGACTGCTGTTCATCATAACCAGGACAATTAACCATCCCCTTATTATTCACACGTCATGATTACTAATCACCCTTATTAATATCCATGCTTTGCAAAAAGCAGGCAGCAGTTTGGCTCAGATGCTCCGAGCTCCACGGGAATCCAATCCTGACCCCAGGCGTGTTCTTTCCTGTTTGGTGCCTTCACCTCTCCTGGAGCAGGAAAATCTGCCCTTCCCAACCCTTCCACTGTGGACCACTGGCCACTGTTGCCCTACTCCGCTTGCTCATAGGGGCCTCACACCCCTGGAGGACGATCTAAGTTCCCAACTCCATCCACCACCTGAATCACAAACCTCCCTTCACTGGAACGGAAACAAAGGCTTCTTCCTACAATGGTCCCTTTCCTCAAACCACCCACTATGCTCACACTGCCACAACACCAGAACTTCAGGACTATGCCATTCATCCACCCTTAGTCTCTGAACATGTTATTTTATGGTATGGGGTGCACCAACAGTTCCATGTTACATCAGTGAAAGATAACACTGGCTGTTTGGCTGTGTGAAATTCTCTGGCTGATGGTGTTTGGTGCAGATGTGTACTGTGGCTCACTTTACCCCTCAATTTTGTAGTGGTTGTAGCTCTAGGAAATGTTGAAGAGAGTGATATGTCGGGCAAGCAAGATCACATTGTCACGTATGTACACACCAAATTTACAGGGCATCAGCATGCCAGTCAAAGGGGGTGATGTAACCTTGTCTGGCTTCAGGAGAGTTCAAACCTATCACCAAAGGCAGTAGCCATCCATCTGTGCTTTAGGTCAAGATAACAGGTACTGACCATGGCCTGGCCCACCTGAGAGGCAGAGACTCGTTCTCATCCCTGGACCTGCTCATGGGACAGACTAGAGTGAAATGATAAAAGATATTTGAAGAAAACATGCAGGGTCCTTGCATGTATTCTAGCAAGAAATTAGATATATTTCATGTGCCCGACAACAAAGGAGGGACGGAACAAACGCTGATCCATCAACATGACGGAATGCCATGTGGCCATTAAAATGACAAGAGAGTGGGCTCTGCCACCTGAGGATGTCTGCATGAGTCTGAATCAGCTTCAAGTCAGACAAACAAAGGAAGGAGGCACAAGCTGAGGGGTACAGTTCAGGGAAGACTGGGTTCTAATCTAAGACCAGACATAAACCAGCCTTGACTGCCCCATTTGTAAAACACAACCCCAATACCAGAACTGACCAAAATGTGAGTGTGTAGAGATAAATTTCTTTGGCTCTCTTTTGGAATAAGTCCATATGAGTAAAAGGCAGGCTTATGCTATGAACACTCCTATTTTACAGAGAGAGAGAGAGAGAGAGAGAGAGAGAGAGAGAGAGAGAGAGAGAGGGGCAGGCATGGGACACACTCTTTTATCCCAGAACTCAGGAGACTTAGGCAATGGATCTCTAGGAGTTGGAGACCAGCCTGGTCTATGTAGTAAGACCCCCCATTTCAGAAGTATTTAAAAGAGAGGGTGGGGGGAGACAGTGTCACAATGTGTGTTTTTGAAAGAGGGGCAAAGAGACTGTGTTGCTGACGTGGAAGGACACTTTGGCAGCAGGTAATGCCCCATAGTCCACATTCAGTGTCCAGTCTGTGATTGCACTGTTACAAGGTAAAGGGAAATAAAGGCTACAGATAGAAGGCGGCTCCCCAACTGACTGTGAAACAGGGGATGACACTGGGCTAGGTGGGTGTGTCCAATGCAGTCAGGAAGTTCCCTGGAAGATAAAGAGGTAGGGAGAGAGTCAGAGCATGCAGTCATGGGACAAGGACTCTCGATTGCTGGGACTGGCTTCAAAGACAGAGGGAGGAAGCCAGAGGCTCAAGACCACAGACAGCAGCGAAAAGCAAGGAACCAGATAGAGTCGGTGCCACATGCCTGTATTCCAGCATTTGAAAGCAGAGGCGGGAGAACTGCCTTCATATCCAAGGGTAGCCTGATCTATAATATTAAGTTCTAGGACAGCCAGGACTGCCAGGACAGTGAGACTTTGTCTCAGACAGAAAGGAACAAGTGCAGGAGCCCCACCCCCACCCCCACCCCCCCGAATTCCAGTGCTAGGGAAGTGTAGGCAGGAAGATCAGGAGTTCAGTCAGGGTCATGGAGCTCGAGAGATGTCTCAGTGGTTAGGAACATTTGCTGCTCTTGCAAAGGACCTGGGTTCAGCTGCCAACATCCACATGGTGACTCAGAACCATCTGTAATTCCAGCCCTAGGGAATCTGATGCCCTCTTCTGGCCTCTGCAGGCACCGGGCATGCTTGTGGTACACAGACACACATGCAGGTAAAACACACACAAGAGAGGGATTGATTCTTCCCTCAGTCCTCCAGATGGAGCCGGCTGCCAACACTTTCACTGTAACCCAGAGAGAACCATCCAGGCAAAGAAAGGCATGCTGTGTAAGCCATGGAATCTATAGTCAAGTGTGGCCCAGATGTTAGGAGACAAGGATGGAACTACAAGAAATTGTTAGGGGGGATTCAATGCAGGAAGGGGGCTCATGGGGAGTCCACATAGGGATCACAAGAGGAATTCTGGGAATTCAGTGTGTCCTGTCTATCCTTTGGCATGGACTGATTTTTCTTTCCTTTTTTGAGACAATACCTCACAATGCAGTCCTGGCATGTGCCACCACACCCAGCTTCTTTTTAAATTGTTTATATGTGAATCTTTATAATAAAGTTTTTTTTCAAAAAGATAAAAGAAGGACTGAAGACTGGTGATGGTGATGCTCACGCCTTTAATCCCAGCACTTAGGAGGCAGAGGCAGGCAGATCTCTGTGAGGTCAAGGCCAGCCTGTTCTACAGAGTAAGTTCCAGGCCAGTAAGAGACCTTGCACAGAGAAACCCTGTCTCAAAAAAAACAAAAACAAAACAAAACAAAAAGACTGGAGATGTAACTCGGTTGCTTAGCATGAGCAAAATTCTTGATTTCATTCACAGTACTACATAAGCTTGACACAGTGGTGCACACCTTCTAGACCTTGGGAGATGAAGGCAGGACAATCAGAGTTCAAAATCACCCTCCACTACACAGTAAGTTTGAGAGCTACAAGAGATCCTGGAGAGAGAGAGAGAGAGAGAGAGAGAGAGAGAGAGAGAGAGAGAGAGAGAGAGAGAGAGAGAGAAGAAGAGGGAGGGAGAGAGGGAGGGAGGGAGAGAGAGAGAGAGAGAGAGAGAGAGAGAGCTTCCTCTTCACTTCTTAACCTCTGCTTTCAGGGAACAGCCTGGAAGCCTGGCTAGTGAGCTTCCTCTCCTTTAGCTTTCTCGTCCCTCCCAGATGGGAAACCCTTTCCTCTTCTGCTCTCCTGGGAAAAAAAAGCACATCTAGAGATCCAATATAAACATGAGAGATACAGGCAGCAAACTCTCTCTCTCTCTCTCTTTCTCTCTCTCTCTCTCTCTCTCTCTCTCTCTTCTCTCTCTCTGTGTGTGTGTGTGTGTGTGTGTGTGAGAGAGAGAGAGAGAGAGAGAGAGAGAGAGAGAGAGAGAGAATTTCACTATGTAGTCCAGTCTGGCCTCAAACTTGAGATCCCCTCCCCGACACCATCATGCCCAGCTAAAATTGTGCCATTAGCAAGATAGTTTCTAGAGCTGTTGCCCTACCTACTAACTGGTAGGGGGGCTATGCAGGGATGGAGCTGCTCATCTGCCAGGCCCCCCGACAACTGCTCTCTTGTCTCTGTACTAGTATCAGGATGTAACCTGAAGGTTAGATGATGTTTCTGCCTCCTGGACAGCGCCCAGCTGCACAGCTGTTCCCTAGGTTGTTCCATAGCTCAGCAGTAGGTCCTATGATTTCAAGGAGGAGAGGGTAAGCTGGGGGGAAAGATGTACCCCAAAGGGGAGGGAGCCCCTATGCCTGTTGACAGCCTCGCCCAAGTCCAGCACTAAGTTGAGTAACTGGAGATTTATTTCTTGGCTTCCCTAGTGCCTTAGGGGAGCAGTGATAAGTCTCAGCTGAACCCAGCATTCATCTCCATACCTCTACTGGCACCTCATTCCCAAGGCCAGGATGCCACGCATGCATCAGCCAGCTCGCCAGAGCCTGGGGAGCTTGCAGGAGACAAGGAACACAAGCCTAGGAGATGGCTCAGTAGGTAAAGGTATTGCCACCAAGCTTGATGACCTGTGTTTGATCCCAGGGATGCACATGGTGGAAGCAGAGAACCAATTCCTGTTAAGTTGTCCTCTGACCTCCATATACACATCAAGTCAGGAATGAGTGTAAATAAAGTATAATTTATTTTTTTTTTTTTGGTTTTTTGAGACAGGGTTTCTCTGTGTAGCTTTGGAGTCTATCCTGGCACTCGCTCTGGAGACCAGGCTGGCCTCGAACTCACAGAGATCCTCCTGCCTCTACCTCCAGAGTGCTGGGATTAAAGGCATGCGCCACCAATGCCCAGCTATTTAATTTTTAAAAATATGGAGCACAAATATGGAGCTTTGATGCCCACACACCCCAATCTAAATTGGCCCTTTCCCTCTCTGGCAGTTTGCAAAGGCCTCGGCGGGACCTGGTAGAATGTGCAGGACAGAGGTTCTGAACCCATCTGTCAAGATGAGAAACATTAGGTTCTTGAAAGGTGAAGGATCTGCTCCAGGTCACACCCTCCAGAGTTAGTGGCCACAATAAAGCTGACCAAGCCCCCAGTAGTCTCTGTTGACTGATTGCCTCACCCTGAGCCCAGTGCCTTCTGGGAATCTGCCATTCATGATGTTTCTACCCCAGAGACAGTATTATCCCCATTTTACAGATGAACTTAAAGATGGTAGAAGTTTGGCAAGTCACTTCCTCACACAGCCTGACTCCAGGAGACTTCCACAGCTGGTGTGGAGACCTTGTCTATCTGCCTCCCTTATCCCCAGCACCCAAGCTAGGACCTAACCACATATGCTCAATGTGTGGGATATTTATTAACTGAATGAGTCTACCTCCACCAAGCCCTCCTGTCACCCCTCTAGACTTTTCCTGCTAGTCTCTCTCCTAACTGCTGGCATCTCTCTAGCCAGCCTATGTGTGCATCTTCCCTGGGAGGTCAGGGTAACAGCCCCTGAACCTCCAAGAGCCCCGGAAGTCAATCAGCCACTTCATTCATTCCATATTCCCAGCCTTAAGGGTTTGTGGTTTGTCCCTGTGTCAGTGGCCCTTTGTCACTATAAACAATAGCCAGGTGAGTCAACACATAAAAAGGACAGGTTGGTTTTGGCTTGGGGATTTAGAGGTTCTGGTGCATAAAGCCATTGCTTTTAGTCCATTGGTGGAGGTAGCAATGGCGGGGAGCATACAGCAGAGTGAAACTGTTCACCTCAAGGTTAGAAAAGTAAAACGGAAGAAGAGGGGTCAGTGTCCCTTCCAGGGCCTACATCCAAAGCCCCAGGACCTCCCTAGGCCTGCCTCCCAAAGACACCACTTGGTAGCACTGTCCTGGGGACCAAGCCCTTAATATATGGGCCTCTGCAGGACATTTAAGGTCCAAAGTACAACCATCCCCATGGTCTCCCATGCCTCAGTTTCTTCACATGTACCAGACATGAGGTAGACTTCTGGAAAGAGGTCCTTAGCAAGTCTACCCTCTATACCCTGCCCCAAGATGTTTCTGGGGTTTTCTTTCTCTCTGGGTCCACTGATCCTTGACAGTCACAGAGAGACTTACAAGGGTGCAAAGCAGGTGCTGAGTAGTCAGACAAGGCTGTGGGCCCTTCATTACTGTCCTCACTTGCTCCTATGATGAAATATTCAGTTTATTTGGCTCAAAAGCCAAGGCAAGAACTCAGGACAGGAACCTGGAGGCAGGAACTGAAGCAGAGGCCATGGATGGATACTGCTTACTGGATTGCTCCCCATGGCTTGCTCATCTTGCTTTCTTAGACAACCCAGGACCATCTGCCCAGGGGTGACACCACACACAGTGATGTGCTGGGCCTTCCTCACATCAGTCATTAATAACAACAACAACAAATTCTCTACAGGCTTCCCCACAGGCCAATCTAATGGAGGCAATTCTTCATTTGAAGTTCCCTCTTCCCAGGTGACTATAGTTTGTGTCAAGTTGACAAAAATTAACCAGCATGATTTCTAAACAGGAAAATGATAAAGTCTGAAGCAAGGTATTCTAGAAGATTGGACCCCATAGTGTGAGGAGGCTTTGGAGATTTTGGACAGCCCCAGAGGCTTCTATCCCCACCCCAATCCCCAACCCCCAACCCCCACTGAGTTACTCAGTTAACGTTTCCAGAGAACCACAGGGTACAACTGCCAGATCAGGGTCACAGTCTACTGAAGGTGGTTTTGTGTCCATAATCCTATTTGTCTCCTCCAAACTCTGAAACCTGCTGTTATGATCCCCAAAGACTCAATGATTCCCCCCAGGTCACGTGGCTAGAACAGGTAACTAGGACAAAGCCTCCCAGATCTCTGGAACCTGAGTCTGTGTCTTGCGCCTGGAGTAAGGCTGGCCCCTCTGCCCCATTTCCCCCTCCTCTATCCTTCCCTTTTGACCCTCCTTCAGAGTCCTCACTACTGCTGTTTTCCAACTAAACACTGGTGCCCCATGAGTGAGCAGGGGTCATGGATGAATGATACTCAGCCCCTGATCCCCAACTTGGCATCTGTGTCCAGGTGCCCTTGGCACAGCTCTAGCCTTGGGTTTTAGGCCCAGTGAGACCAGCCTTCTTCCCAAGCTGTGCCCACCCTGCCCACTGACCACTGAACGATCTGAGCATTGGCCAGTATCGGAGCGCCACCTAGTGCACATGGCAGGCAACTCCAGCTCCGATTCCTGCCTGCAGGTGTCTCCAGTAAGTGGGAAGCTACTCAGAGGCGAGGGCAGAAAAGGAAGGGCTTCTAGCCTAGAACACATCTTTACGGAGGACTCCAATTGTAGACTTCTGGCATGACATGGAGATGACGCTGCTCCTTCAGTCACGGAGCCCCCAAGATCCAGTGAGCAACCATTTCAGTTGAAAGGCTTTGTTCTGCAGTGGGTGAAATGGCTCAGCGGGGGAATGGCACTTGTCACCAAGCCTGGTGACCCAAGTTCCATCCCTGGAACAGAGATGGCAAAAGGAGAGAACTTATTTGCACAAGTTGTTCTCTGACCTCCACACACAATGTTGTGGCTGATGTGCCCCAGTCCCACACACAAATAAATAAATGTAATGTTTTTAAATAAATAAATAAAAGATGTTCTCATTCACAATATACCTTTGGCAAAGTCTGTTGTGCAGTATTATTTAGCTATGTAAAGATGTGTTACATTTGTGCTGCATTTGTTTAATTGTGAAAAGATGTGTTGTATTTGTTTCACCTTGCCTGCCTAAGGCACCTGATTGGTCTAATAAAAATCTGAACAATAAATAGCTAGGCAAGCCGGGCGTTGGTGGCTCACACCCTTAATCCCAGAACTCAGGAGGCAGAGGCAGGTGGATCTGTGAGTTCGAGGCCAGCCTGGTCTCCAGAGCAAGTGCCAGGATAGGCTCCAAAGCTACACAGAGAAACTCTGTCTCAAAAACCAATAAATAAATAAATAAATAGGCAGGAGAAGGGTAGGCAGGGCAGGTGGGCAGAGAGAATAAGCAGGAGGAGAAATCTAGATATGAGAGTGAAGAAGTAGAGAACAAGGGAGAAAGAGAGGAGTATATTTGGGGCCAGAAACCAGGTAGCCACCAGCCAGACATGGAGACAGGAGGAAAGTAAGATATACAGGAAGAAAGAAAGAAAGAAAGAAAGAAAGAAAGAAAGAAAGAAAGAAAGGAAGGAAGGAAGGCAAAAAGTCAGGAGGCAAAACGTAGATAAAGAGAAACAGGCTGAATAAGAGCTAAGATAAAGCCAAGCATTCATAACTTATAAAAAGTCTCCATGTCATGATTTGGGAGCTGGTTGTGGACCCAAAGAAAGCCTGCTACAAAAGCCTTAACTTTATCACCAACTGTGAGGCTTAAGATGACATTTCTAGCGGCTGGAGAGATGGTTCAGTGGTTAAAAGCACTGGCTGTCCTTCCAGAAGACTGGGGTTCAACTCCCAGTACCCACATGGCAGCTCACAACTGTCTGTAACTCCTGTTCCAGGGAACCTGACAGCTTCACACAGACATATAGGCAGGCAAAACACCAATGTACATAAAATACAAATAAATTATAAAAAAGATGGATGACTTTACTCTCTGATCACAATTCATTTTTTTATTAGTGAAAAATAAATTTCTAAAGGTCCCAAATTTTTGGCAACGCCTTCTGGCAAGTCTGTATCTTATCCAGGGACTCAAATAACAAACACGGGTGTTCTCTCCATCATTCTGAGGATGTCTAATGAGCACCAAGCCCAGACAGTAAAGCCAATCAAATCTGGGTTTATGTTCTGACTCCATGCCAGGTGTGTGACCTTGACAAACCTACTCAGTGCCTGTGAGACTCACTGTCCTCATCTGTAAAATGGGTCTGTAATGAGCATCTCAGGAGATAGTAGATGTGGTATACTCCACCACTCAGCTGGAGCGTGTCAGCCACTTACCAGAACACCAGTAACTGCCCATCTCATCTTCCTTTACCCTTATGGCCTCTTTGCCTAGTGGCAGCCACTTCACCTTACAATGGGTGGCCATCGCTGACTGTCAGAGTGTCCCAATGACATTACATTCTCCAACTCCATTTCTGCAGGTAGTTATTTCCTTCTTCCACCCTACCCCTGGTCTCTGAGTCTCCCCCCCCCATACACACACACACTCCCCTCTGGAAGCCCTGGCCAGCACTGAGCCCATGGCAAGATATGTTTCTCTTAGGATGGCCCACTCTACAGAGGGCCTGGATTCCAAGCCCCATCCAGGCACATTTCACTCAGCTTGGTGTGGTGTAAGCCTGTAATCCCAGGACTTGGGAAGCCAAGGAAGGAGAATATCAAGTTTGAGGCCATCCCCAGCTACACGGCAAGACCCCATCTCTAAAGAAAAGAAGCCGTGGTTGGGAGCATAACTCAGTCTGTAGAAGGCTAGCCTGGTCCACATAACGTGCTGGGCTCTATTCCAGGGCTACATAAAACAGCTGTTCTGTGCAGCGGACTGCCAGGCTCCCAGCCCTAACGTCTTCACTGGCCTTGGTGGTAAATTTCTGTTCATCGGCACTCCAGAGACAGAGGTAGGAAGACCAGAAGTTCAAGGTCATCTTCAGCTATGTAACATGTTCAAAGCCAGCCTAAGCTACATGAGACCCACTTAATGTGTCCCGTTCATTCTTTGGAGCTTCGGATGCAGCACTGTGAATACAAGTCTGAGGCCATCCTGGGCTACCTGGAACCCTCTCTCAAAGCAAGAAGGGAGCTCGTGAGATAGTTGAGCAGGTGACAAAGTTAGCCACTAAGCCCATCTCTAGGACCCACATGGTCGAAGAGAGAACTGACTCCCAAAAGTTGTCCCCAGACCTCTACATGCACATCATAGCATGATGGCTTGTACAACACACACACACACACACACACACACACACACACCACATTTTCTCCATTGGAGCCTTCGTCTTCTCACTTGTGAAGTAGTATTGAAGCACCAACTCACACAGTTGGCACAAGGAATAGAGAGAGGCCTATTGCAAAGGTGTTTGTAAAGAACACGTAGTTGGCCCTCAATAAATAGGATTTCTTATAATGACAGCTTTTGAGGCCTGGCTGGTGTTCAACAAACACATCCAAGGCAGATGGGTGGTAGCATCTCACTCTGGCGACTTACACACAGATGTTGGCTAGGAGGCAAAGGCAAGACAGGGTGATACTTGGTGCTGCTGCGAATTAAAACTCAGGAAGGATGCCGGTCCACATCCCTCCAGAGGATGCAGGATGCCCCCCGCCGGAGGTTAAGAGGGCAGGAGAAGCTGCTTTTGCCCCAGACGGGGATGGGAAGCAGGCCAAACAGGGTAGGGGGTGAGGGGCGAACAGCCTCTTTATTAACACAATTATTTTATTTGCCAAAAAGTAATCATCCTAAGTGAGGTCAATGCGGCTGGCACAGGACCGGCCTTGCAGGCGGCTGGTCCGTGTTACCATGGTAACTGAGCCCGATCCCTTCCAGCGGCTGTGAAGGCCTGAAGCTCCTGAGGAAGAAGACCCCAGATCATTCTTCCTCCCCAAGAGAGGGCTAGAGGAGACATTGGGTGTTTAGAATAACCCCCACCCTCGACGGAGCCCTCAAGATGTAGAACAAGGGCTCTGGGGAAATGGTATCGCCCCGAATCACAGGGATTCTAGAGGATAGGGTCTCAGCATCATCTCATTCCATCCCACAGAGCCCTGAGAAGAAGGGAGGGGCTAAGCATCGTCACCTGACCTGTTTACAAAAAGCTGCGGCACAGAGGGGCCAGGGAACTGGCCACAGATGCACAACACGTGAAGGTTTGGAAACGAGGGTCTGAGGCCCGAGGCATCATTTTCAGTTGCCTTCAATGTGATGATGACAAGGAAGGATTAGATCAGGGTCTTGAATGACTGTAAAGACTGTTAAGGGGGCGGGGCAGAGAGACACATGGAAGTCAAAAGGATCTGGGTTCAAATTCCAACTCTCTGCCTTCAGGCCATGCCACCTTCAGCATTTTCACTGGGCCTTCCTTTAGCCAGTCCTCTCGACACACCTGACACCTAAGCCTCTGTGAGATGCAGTTGTGAATAAGACATTTCCCGATCTGGAATGTGGGCCAAATCAATCCTGCCCTGGGGACCTCTCAATGTGATGCCACCATGAAAAGTTCCTTCTGTCATTCCCACACAGATCTCAAATAAGATCTACCCTGCTGAAATATGTCTTGTCCCCAAATCCTCTAGCCTTGAAACCCAGTAATGAAGAGGTCCAAAGGACGGCCTAGCAAAGTCAGGCTAAGGATGGTTGCAGCGCATCTGAGACCAAACTTTGCTGTGTCTACGGAGTCTACTGCCCTCTAATGGCGAAGTCTGCCATCACAGGAGACAGCAGCAAAACCACCGAAAAGTCAGACACCACAGGGAGGGAATTCACATGGGCAGGCAACCAGGAAACCCTGGAAAGGGTTGGGAGGTGCCAAGTGCAGCAAAACTTCCAGATGTGGGTGTGGGGATAGGAGTGGGAGCGAAAGATATTTTAGATGTGGAAACATCTCTGGACCTAAGCGACTCCTTAGGAGGTGGAGTCAGAAGGATCAGGAGCCGGAGGCCAGTCTCAACTATATGTAGTGACTTGGAGGCCACCTTAGGCTACATGAGACCCTGTCTTAAGATAGAAAAAAGTCTACAAGGAGCTAGCGAGATGGCTCAGAGATTAAGAGCACTGACTACTCTTCCAGAGGACCCAGGTTCAAATCCCAGGACCCACAAGGCAGCTCACAACAGTGTGTCAATCCAGTTTCAGGGGATTCAACACCCTCACACAGACATACACGCATGAAAAACACAAATGCACATGAAATAAAAGTGGGTTTTTTTGGTTTTTTGAGACATGGTTTCTCTGTGACTTTGGAGGTTGCCCTGTCACTCGCTCTTGTAGACCATGCTGGTCTCAAACTCACAGAGATCCGCCTGCCTCTGCCTCCTGAGTGCTGCAATTAAAGGAGTGTGATACTTCCTTTATATAAAAGGTATAAAAGTGAATCAAAAAAAAAAACCCTACAGACTCAGGTACTAAGAAGTGTGATGTCATTTAAGGGACCTCAAGAATCCCAAGAGGAAGTGGAAACTAGCTTGGGACCAATCGTGGGCAGTTTTGACGACAAGGCTAAGATGTCTGCACTTGATCCTGAAGGCAATGGGGAGTCACAGAGGTTTCTGAGCAGAGACTGGCATGATCTGAAGTACATTAGGACCTATTGTTTGAAAAGATACAAAAGATACCTTCCCAGCATGGTGTTACTCATTAACCATTCTCAGCTTGAAGGAGATTTAACAAAATTTCTTTCTTACTGAGCAAACCAAGCCTCAAACTCAGACTTCCCTCCCCTGGTGCAGAAGGAAGGGACACATCTAAGATCTGGGCTCCAGTTACTATCCCAGCCCTAACATTCAAGAGTCAGGTATGGTGGCATATGACTTTTATCCCAGCACTTGGGTGGGGAGGAGGCAGGGGGATCTCTATGAGTTCAAAGCCAGCCTGGTTTACATAGTGAGCTTCAGACCAGCCAAGGCTACATAGGGAGACCCTGTCTCCGAAAATAAATAAATAAAAGGCATGCAAGGGTGCTGGTGAGATAGCTGAGCAATTAAGAACATTGGCTGCTCTTCCAGAGGACCTGGGTTCAATTCCCAGCACCCACATTAGGCAGTTTACAACCATTTGTAACTCCAGTACCAGTGCATCTGATGCCCTCTTCTGGCATTCATTGGTATAGGTCCATGGGGTGAGCAGACATACATGCAGGCAAGACACTAGTACACATTAAATAATTTTTTAAGATTGATTTATTATGTACACAGTGTTCTGCCTGCATGTATGCCTGCATGCCAGAAGAGGGCACAAGATTTCATTACAGATGGTTGTGAGCCACCATGTGGTTGCTGGGAATTGAACTCAGGACCTTTGGAAGAGCAGTCAGTGCTCTTAACCACTGAGCCATCTCTCCAGCCCCCACTAAATAGTTTTTTAAAAATTAAAGATATGTAAGTCATCTTGGAAAGTGGAGGGTTGGAGGGCACAAGAGGTGGAGGAAGGAAGTGATGTACCGATGGCCTCGCAGCCCTTCCGTTGAGGTTCTGGTGGTCCTGGATGAGATGATGGCTTTGTTCCTCGGAGATCAAAACCAGAATTTGATATAATTAAGAATAGTCCCCGGAGAGCTGGGTAGATGGTTCAGTGTTTCTCCAGAGGACCATGGTTTGACTCCCAGCTTCCACATAGTGGCTCACTACCCTCTGTAACTCCAGTTCCTGGGGATTCAACACCCTCTTTTACTATCTTCCTCTGGCACTGCATGCATACAGTGCACATACATACATACAAGTAAAATACTCATACTTATAAAATGAAAGTAAATAAGATCATTTTTTAAAGAAGAATCACTTATTTATTATATATAGTGTTATGCTTGCATGTATGCTGCGGGCCAGAAGAGGGCACCAGATCTCATTACACATGGTTGTGAATCACCATGTGGTTTCTGGGAATTGAACCCAGGACCTTTGAAATAGAGCAGTCAATGAATGCTCTTAACCTTTGAGCCATCTCTCCAACCTGTAAATAAAATCTTTTTTAAAAATGTAGCTCCAGCCGGGCGGTGGTGGCACATGCCTTTAATCCCAGCACTCAGGAGGCAGAGGCAGGCGGATCTCTGTGAGTTTGAGACCAGTCTGGTCTACAAGAGCTAGTTCCAGGACAGCCTCCAAAGATACACAGAGAAACCCTGCCTCAAAAAAATAAAATAAAATAAAATAAAAATGTAGCTCCAGGGCTGGACAGATGGCTCAGTGGTTAAGAGCGCTGACTGCTCTACCAGAGTACTGGAGTTCAATTCCCAGCACCCACATGGCAGCTCACAGATGTCTGTAACTCCAGTTCCAAGGGATCTGACACACAGATACACCAGGCAAAACTCCAATGCACATAAAATAAAAATTTTAAATCTTAAAAATAAAAAAATGTAGCTCCAAAGTTGATGAGATGTCTCAGTAGGTGAAGGTACTTGCTGCCAGGCCTAACAGTTCAATCTCCAGGCCCCATGTGGTGGAAGGAGAGAACTAACTCCTTCAATTGTCTTCTAGCTCCCACAGCACGATGAATGAGCCATCCCCAAAATAATAAATAAATAAATGTAATTTAAAACACACACACACACACACACACACACACACACACACACACACACACTTAGCCAGACAGTGATGGCACACACCTTCAGTCCCAGCAGTTGGGAGGCAGAGGCAGGCTGATAGCTCTGTGAGTTTGAGGCCAGCCTGGTCTACAGATCGAGTTTCAGGACAGCCAGAGCTATTACACAGAGAAGCATGTCTCAAAAAACAAAAACAAAACAGAAAAAGAAACCAAGGCTGCCAAGAAGCTGCCCTCCTCCTCTCAGGAGGCTGAATTCTGAAGGTCCCTGCCATCTTCCAGCACCTTTCCTGGAGGTCTTCTCTACCAGGCGCTGCAGGGCCCCATCCTCCTGTTACATGTTCACACAGAACTCTGGAGGCGCTGGGTATATGGAAGACGCTAAGACAAGTCTGTCCAACTCATCCATGCGCATCAGTCTCAGCCGTGGCTGCCAGCCTGTCCTTGGCTGTGCCAGATAATGTCACACAGTCAGGAGGGAGCAGAGCTGTTCGGAAGGGGACCCATGCCCAGGCTGACAGACACATCCCTTTCCCTCAGAGGATGCCTGGGGGACCCTGGCAATCGAGAGAACACCCGAGGAAAGGGTAAGTGGTGGAAAACAGGGTTCACAAGGGACCCCTGAAAGGTGGGGATGCTCTCTACAGGAGACAAAAGCATCAGGGCAGAGGAGGCTTATAGGACTGGGAAGGTTCTGAGATGGAGGAAATGTTCAGCAAGGGAGAGGTGGTTCTGGCTTCACAACTGCGCTCACCAGCAGCTCCTCAGTTGGCAGCCACATTCCAACTGGGCAGGAAGCTCAGCCCCAGCCTAAACTTTAATCAACAGCTCATGGACCAGGCTCCAGACAGCCTTGTCCTGGAAGGGAATAGGGAGAGGTATTCAACCAAAGAAGCTGTGTGTGGAATCTATAGTAGATCAGACTGGGAGTCTTTCTGAGTCCCTTCCTGCACACATGAGGTGGGGAGAGCAAGCACCAGAGGACAAGAGAGCAGATGGGACCTATCTGGGCTCAGTGAGATCCTAAGGCTTGCCTCTGCACTGTCTCTCCTTCAGTCCCAATAAACCTCAAGTAACACACTGAGAAGGTCTGGCCTACCAAACCAGGCATGGTAGTGCGTGCCTGTAATCCTAGCACATGGGACGCAGAAGCTAGAGGAGCGGGAGTTTGAGGCCAGCCTCAGCTACGTAGGAGGTTTGAACTATGTGAGACCCTGTCTCAAAAAACACAAAAAGTAGAGGAAGAGGAAGAAGACAAGGGAGAGGCCACACATGAGGAAAGAAAAAGAAAAGAACTTATCGATCAATTGAGGCATGAGTAGGGGATAACCCAAGATGTTCATGCCATCCTTACCTGAAGAGGTGGGTCTCAGCATAAAAACAGTGGCACCCTCATTTCCCCCTTAGGCCAGGCTAGCCCAAGGGATAAACTGTATGGATCACATTCTCACACCAAGTGGTCTGGATCAAGAATGGAAAGAAGGAGATTGCAAACCAGTATCATCTGCCCCATATAACTTATTAACATCCAGGCAAGATTAATCAAGCCCAGAAACCTCGAGCAGACCCCTAATTAGTTGCTGCTGATAACTATATTTGTCATGCTCTCCAATTATTCCACTGTAAATTTCAGAGTTTAATTGCACCTTGTTCTTCACTGAAGTGTCACTATTTGCACACGCTCCCCTAATTCTTTAGCAAATTTGACAAAATTCAGCATTAAATATAGATTATCTTTAGATTTCCATAATTAACACAACCAAACTGTCTCAGGCCTAAATATTTCTCCCAGTACCATAAATCTGGCCTGTCTCTGGAACCCAGAGAGCCGCCTCCAGCTCCTGGGCAGAAGCTGTAGGGAGAACATATATGCACACCCACGAATTGACATGACATGCCTTGTGCAGGGCTGGGACAGGAAGTGGGGCAGGCTTCATTTAGAGCACACCCCTGCAGACACATCCCTGGGCAGGAGGCCCCATCAAGTTGCCACTGTGGAGCCTGCTTACAAACGCCTGTAGAGGTGCAGGTAGCTGCTCTGTCTGGCAGGATGCTGGAGGTGAAATGGGTAACTTACTGGTGGTAGTGAGCTTCCTGTCACTGGAGGAGTCCAAGGACTCCGTTGACCACTCAAGTACGATACTGCACGGGGCTTCAGGCTGAGGATATGAAGGTTGTGCTGGTCATCTCTGGTCCCTTCTACCATTCTATAAGGAAGAGGGCTTTGAAGGGTTCAGCCAGCGGGGTGAGCAGGATCACGGCTGAGCTGGTCCTCTGAACTGGAGGGTATCTGTGCTTTGGGTCGAGTCATGCAGGAGGTCCCCCTGGGTTCTTGCCACCGTGAAGCCTGCACCTGAATCCTGGAGCAGCTTTGGATCTAAGTGACCTGGGCTGGAAGAGGAGAGAGGTGAGGATGTGGTACTTTCATGGCCTACTAGGGGCTGCTTGTGGGGAGAACGGAGGAAGTTTGGGTGTTAGAACCCGGTGGGCTATAGTTTAGAGGCTGCCTCCACCTCCCACCAGCAGTGTGGCTTGAGGCATCTTCTGCAATGTCTCAGAACCTCGTTTTCTTCACTTGAACAAGGGGCTACCTATTTCTGTTATTTGAAGAACATTCTAATGCTCTCGGAGGCTCAACCACTGAAGCTTGAAACAGTCTGACCCTTTCAAGGGTTTCTGCAGAATGGTGGTAACAGGTTCCTGGGCCTATCAGGTACTCAGCAAACTGTAATGACCAGAATTAACCCCTGAAAAATCACTTTTCACCGGGAAGCCAATGACCCCAGTGGCTGCACATCCTCATACCCTGTGACTACTCCCTGTACTCCCTCATCTTCTGAACACTGGGAGTCCAGACTCCTGCATTCCGAACCCATTTGGAACATTGCGGACACTCGAGCCAGCTCAGGTCTCTATCTGG
Organism: Cricetulus griseus; assembly: GCF_003668045.3. NCBI lineage: Eukaryota > Metazoa > Chordata > Mammalia > Rodentia > Cricetidae > Cricetulus > Cricetulus griseus. The sequence goes on from NC_048600.1 coordinate 98,083,503, forward strand.
ACCTGATAGATAGGCTGGATGGCAGCCTTGTCTGTTGGTCCTCTGCCTCTCTGCCTCTATGTGGTTGACTCCTAATCCCTAGGCCCTCCCAGCTCTGCTGTTATATTCAGAGATAGCCCAACCCATCCTGGAGGAATACTCCAATCTCATTAAAGGCCACTGATTTTCTTCCAAATTTGCTTCGAATCTACTCAGAGATCCCTTTGCCTTTTGCCTACTCCCATTTCAGTCCTTCAACTGCCAGCACAGCTGCTAAGAGGGGGCAGGATTCCAGGGTGTGCAGGTGATGCAGGGGTGAGGGTAAAATACCTTGGTCCTTTAGGGTGGTAAGACCCTGGATATGTCATGGATATATAAGGAGCGACCACCCCATCTGGAGGTCCCTGTCTGCCTTCAGGGCTTAGGCAGAGGTTTGTACCTGTCTGCCTGTGTCGTGCCTGTTTGTGTGCCTCTGAGCATCTGGGACCATGTGTAGAGATGGAGCATGGCTCAGTCTGCAGTAAATGCTGATGCTCTGTGACCCTGAATTTTCTAGGCTGGAGAAGAAACTGGGCCTGGGATGGACCCAACCTATAGTTCTCTCTCAGAGCCATGGGCTGAGCTGGGCTCCCCTGTCTTCTTCCACCCATCCCTGCCTCTATGTATCATCTTGGAAAAGGGACACACTATAGAGTTTATTGGGGTATTATACATAGAATTTGGTAGGCTGACATGGGAAGGGTATAAATACCTCCCCTGCCCCTACCCAGCAGTACAAAGCCTCAGACAGGTGTTGATAGCATTGCTGGTCTAGACTCATCTGATAGGACTACAGAAAATGGCATCTAAGAAGTCTTGGCAGTTAGGGGTCTGGCATGGGGCCTGCCTGGGTCATGACTGCCATTAAGGTCAGTGATAATGGGAAAGAAGTCACAAATAATGACCCTTTGGCCTTTGTAGGGTGGCTATGGCCTGGCTATTGACTGAGTCACTTGCCTCAAGGTCCTCTTCCCCACCAGCTAGGGTTAGAGACTAGTCATGGACTGGACCGGACTTTTGAGCCCCAGGATGATACCAAGACAGCCCATACCCTGGAGTGCCAATTTTGGTTTTTTGTTTTTTGTTTTGTTTTTTGTTTTTGTTTTTGTTTTTTTTTCTGGGCAGGGTGGGAAGTGATTGTGATAGGCTTTTTTTGCTTGTGTAGCCTGGCTGGCTTGGAAATTGCTATGTAGTTCAGGCTGGCCTGTGATGTTTAATCCTCCTGCCTCAGCCTCCCTCCTTAAAATCACACAACCCTGGAGGCTGGAGAGGTGCTTCAGCCGTTAAGAGCACTGACTGTTCTTCCAGAGGTCTTGAGTTCAATTCCCAGCAACCACATGGTGGCTCCCAACCACCTCTAGTGGGATCCGCTGCCCTCTTCTGGCATAAGGGCATGCATGCAGACAGAGCACTCATACATAAAATAAATCTTTAACAAAAAACATTACACAATTCTGTTCCACTTGCTACTGTAATTAGCACACAGTAGGTGCTCAGTAAGTACTTACTAGTATGAGATAAGCCTTGACCCTCTGTGTTCAGAAGCACTATGTTGACGCCCCACCCCATTCACCTGGTAGAGCTACACTTTAAAGAAGTCTCACTGTCAGGCAGGCATGATGGTGCACACCTTTAATCCTAGCACTCAGAAGATAGAGGCAGGCAGATCTCTGTGAGTTTCAGGCCAGCCTGGTCTACAGAGCAAGTTCCAGGACAGCCAGGACTGCTACACAGAGAAACAGTGTCCTGTTAAAAAAAAAAAAAAAAGTTCCACAATCAAGTCCCAGCATGGGAAAGGGAGGGAGTACCACTTCCTTCCCCTGGACCCCCAGCTCTCAGCCACACTCTACCCCAGCCTTGGTTCCAATCCTCTCCGTCAATACTGGCCTGGGGCAGTCACACTTGGATGCCCACCCCAGATCAATAACCAGCGGCTGCCATTGATCAGCCCCTGGGATAATGAGAGCCAGGGGAAAAAATAAAAGCGAAAAGGGACAGGCAGGGAATGCAGACATGGGCCCAGAGAGAGGGCAGCCCCAGGGAGCACTAGTAACTGGCCAGGGCAGAGAGATGGAATGGAGATCACCAGAAACCAGAGGCAGGGCAAGATGCTAGCCCATGAATAGAGGGCCAAGTAGCAGCTATGAAGGAGACTCCGAGAAAGACAAAAAAGAAAAAGAAAAAAGAAAAAAAAAAGGAGAGGAAGAAATGACAGGAGAGGAAAAAGCTCTACTTCACAAGGAGAAAGCAGACTCGGTGAAGGAGCTCTGGGGGCAAACCCAGTATTTGAACACAAGTCTGGGTTCTCCAGGGGAACAAGACTCTTTGCAGCACCCCACTGCAGGTCTTATGGCCTGGTGGGAGCCCATGCACAGCCCAGTGGGAAGCTGGGGGTGAGGCTGCCCCACCCCTGCACTGAGGTACCAGCATAGGGTGTAGACTTGGCTAGCTCTCAGCAGCAGGCCTCCTAAGGGGTGCTAGGCTGGAGGGTTCTTTCCCTGCCCCTGTCTTGTTCTCACCCAGCCCTTTGTCCCTTCCAAATCTTCTGATTGCATAGAATGACCATGGGCAAGTGCAGTTTCCCATCTACACACCAAAGGGAGAAGCAGCCCTTCATCCAAGGTCCCCTAAGAATTCAGTGAGATCAAGTGAGCCATCTTGTGAGTACCGGAGAGCATTAGGAAGGATGTATCCCTCATAACGGCCATCATCGCCATCACCATATATGATCCCAAACCTACCAAGGTGAGAGTGCCATGGATATGAGTGGGACTCAGGGCTCAGATTAGACAAGATCCAGCCCTTTGCACAGTGCCCAACCCTGTTGGCACCTCATCTCTGAGAGGGCTTGTCTATACCAGGCCCTGGTGCAGATGGCCTCAGAGAGCCCAGAGGTCTACAAGTCTATGGAGCTTTCTTGGCCCTCCATTAACCCATTTTCACCACAGAACCAAAAGCAGCTGCAGCTAGGGATAACAGGCCTGCTGCCTTTGACTCAGTCTGAGTGGGAGGTTCAGGTCAGCTGGAAGCATGTGGTGCCTTCCAACCTGCTGTGGATAGAAGGAAGAGAGGCAGTTAGCTTCCAGCCTCGGGATTCCTTCACTGGTTTAGTCATTTAAACACTAGGATGTGCTGTCCCCAGCCTGGGGTCTGAGACACAAAATGACTGGACTGTGTCAAGCATACACAAAGCCCCCAGCACTGTGTGAGCCAGGAGTGGTGGTTTGCTCTGGAATCACAGCAAGATGGAGGAGGAGCATGAGGAATCTAAGGTCATCCTCAGCTACATAGTAATCTTGAGGCTAGCTAGCCTGAGCTACATGAGACCCTGTGGGTAAAGGAGGCAAAAGCCTGACAGACCTGGAACCCATGTAAAAATGGGAGAGAAATGACGCTACAAAATTCTTCCCTGACCTCCTCATACATGCTGTGACACTCACACCCACACACATGCTGTGACACTCACACACACACTCACACACACACTCACACACACACTCACACACACACACACACATATGCTGTGACACTCACACACACACACACACATGCTGTGACACTCACACCCACACACATGCTGTGACACACACACACACACACACACACACACACACACACACACGTACTGTGACGCTCACACACACACACATGCCGTGACACTCACACACACACATGCCGTGACACTCACACACACACACATGCCGTGACACTCACACACACACATGCTGTGACACTCACACACACACATGCTGTCACACACACACACATACACACACACATGTTGTGACACTCCCAGGATTACTGTTCCCATTTCCTCTCTCTAAGGGAAACTGACCTATTTGTGGAAAGTGTCTGAGGTTGCTAACAAACCACAAAAATAACTGCTTTTGGGGGGGCGGCTTTCTGACACCCACAGACCTCAGGGAAAAGCAGAGAGCCTGAGGAACAAGAAGCCAGCAAAAGAGAAAGCAGGGCTAGCCCCTTCCTTCCCTGTAGCCACTGAAATGGAACAGGGTGATGGAGAGGGCCAGTGTTCATGAAAATCCCTCTGGGGCTGCAATAGAAGGGAACTTTGTTAGAAGCAGTCTGGTCTCAACTCAATGGTGATTCCGCCCTTTCCAATCTTGGAAGAAGCTGGAAAAAGCACCTGGGGGAATTGGAGGCTCTGGGCCTCTGGCCTTCCTCCTCCACCACCCACCTAGTCCACTAAACAAGGTTCTGCCTGCAAAAAGGTAATGCTCAGAGCAGTTTTGCCCATAGCAAAATAATAGCCATCATTAGCAATTACAGACTTCACAATTTATAGAACAACGTGCAGCCCCTTGCAAGGTATGGCTTCCTCATTTTACAGAAGAAGCAAATGATAAGCAGTTTTCAGGGGCCTGTCCATGTCAGAAAGGTGAGTAGGAATTGGATGTAAGGTTCAAGCCACATTCACACTGAGGATTCCGAAGAGACTAGGATGTAGTCCTGGGCAGGGCAGGGGGGAGGGGTTAGGGGTGGACTGACCTATGGATCAGAGGCTGAGAAGAGAGGGTAAAGAATGAACTTCCCCAGGTGCTGTGCCTCCTGACCTCGGACAGCACACTGGGGGAGGGGGGTACAATGATAGCTCCCTAGTCAGTGGGCAGCCTTCCCTGTGTAAGACCCTCTGTGCGCATCCAGAGCACAGCCTTTAAGTGAGGACCACCCAGCTCAGGCTGGGTGGGAGGTGGTCAGAACTTTCTGGAGTGCTTCCCCCAGCAAGATGAGCCTAAGACCACCGGGGAGGTGTTAATGAAACAGGGAAGCTGCGAACAGACCCAGGAGTGATTCCAATCTGACACCTCCACCCCAGCCCCCACATGTAATGAGCTGGGACCTGCCCTTCTCCCCAGAGAGGGGATGAGGAGAGAAGGAGGGGTCCTTGGGCACCTTCTAGGTTCAGAAGCCCCCTTTCATCATCATCCATATTTTCATTGCAGCACAAAGCTCACACATATTGGGCACCTACTATTTTCTGTACATTGTGCTAAGTCACTTTCATATATATATATATATATATATATATATATATATATATATATATCTGACTATGAATCCTCCCCTCTAGCCTATATAGCTGAAACCTATATAATAAGCACCACCTTGCCTCTATTTTATAGAAGAAGCAACTTAGCTAAAGTAAAGCCAACATCAGGACCAACAATATGGGACTGTCTGGGATCTGTATTCACAGGGTGGTGTGTGGTGGTGCACGCCTGTTATACCAGCACTCAGGAGCCTGCGGCAAGGGAGACCGAGTTTGAAGCCAGTGCTGAAGATATAGCTTGGATGATAGGGTGTTTGCCTAAGATGCAGTGGGCTCTGGGTCGGATCTCCAGCATCAAATAATCTATGATCTAAGTACTTCAGAGATGGAGGCTGAAGAATCCAGCAGTTCAAAGTCAGCCTTGACTACATAGTGAGTTTGAGGCTGCATGAGCTCTTGCCTAAATAAAATGAATGAAATTCCAATGCAAAAGCATTTGTTCTCTGTGCTTTTGGTACAGTGCTCCTGACATGTACCCACCAAGGACGCCACACAGTGAGGCAGAGCTGAGGTGGAAGATAAAGGCAGCATGGCCACCATGTGTCCTTTGAAGTTCCTGAGGGGGCGGAATAAAGGGTGGTCAGGATTCCTGACCTACCATTAAGGCTTTCTGTCTGTCCTGTCCTTCCCAGGTGTGCAGTGAGCATGGGTGTTAGGCTACAGATCTTCCCACTGCCTGGAGGAGGGAGAGGATAGGGAGGTCTGCAGAAGGGAGGGGGGGATGCTGAGACGAACCCCCCATCTCCCAGCTGGAGGAAGGAGGGGCTGAGGAGCTCCGAGCAGAGTCCCTGTTTGTAAACATCATTAATCAGGGATTAGCAGATGGGCATGCTAATTACACCTGTGGAAGTGAGAGACCTCAAGGTTGATTACATTTACAAACTGGGGATCCCTGGTGCCTGGCCCTGCAGGAGCAAGAAGAGGGATCTAGTTTAGGGCCCCAGGCATGGGGAAGGCTTGACAATGTACTCTCTCTCTCTCTCTCTCTCTCTCTCTATATATATATATATATATATATATATATGAATCCCACTCTTTTACACATCTCAACTTTTCTCTCCCCTGGCCATCCGGACTGGAAAACATAAATACATACATACATACATACATACATATTTGGGGTTCAGCTATTGGGAAAATTCCAAATTAGTTCCCAACCCTCCTGAGACGTTCACATCTTAGCCAGGATGGAGGGAGGGTTCTGGCCAAATGGGAATTCTGTAAATGTTCTTTCAACTATAGCCTTCCGGCAACTCCTCCCAGTATCCCCGGGAAAATCATTGTGTTGCAGCTGAATTGGGGGGGGGGGTCTAGAACCTCTGGGGAAACTAAGGCCAGTATGAAAGATAAGCACATCCCAGTGGTCTGACCTCCAGGCCGATCTTCAGATGCACTAGGGAGCAAACAATAAGTGACCTCCAGATGTGGGGGTGGCCTTTCCTTGTATACTCTTGCATCTGCATCTTACAGACGATAAAAACTAAGGCCTGGAATTTTTCAAGATTTACTTTTATTTTTATTTGTGCAAGTGTTTTGCCTACATGTGTGTCTATGCACCATGTGGGTGCCTGGTGCCAGATCCCCTAAGACTGTAGTTACAGATGGTTGTGAACTGCCAGTGTGCTTAGCTGATGAACTATTTCTCCAGCCCAGTTTGTTTTCGTATACACCCTAGGACCACCTACCTGCCCAGGGGAGGCACTACCCACAAATGGGCTGGGCCCTCCCACATCAATTATTCATCAAGCAAATGCCCACTGACTGGCCTACAGGCAAATCTGATGGAGGCATTTTTTCTCAATTGAGATTTCTCTTTCCAGATCACTCCAGCTAGTGTCAAGCTGACAAAAAAAAGTAAACAGCAGTTTTAGACAATCTTTTAAGGACATTAGTTCTCACAGCGGGAATCCCTGAAGTCTGCCTGGGAACACAGGAGATCTTGGTGCTTTCCCAACCTTCTTAGTGTAAACAGGCCTATTGTGCAGGACAGCTTAATTTCCTTAGAGGTTAGACTGAAGGTAAGCCTATAATGGTATGTCATCATCCTAAGAGCCACTAAGCACCACCCAGGACGAAGGGATAAATGATTTTTTTTTTTTTTAAACAAGGTATTGCTACATAGCCCTGGCTAGTCCGATACCTGCTATGCAAAACAGGCTAGTCTCAAACTCATTAACACTCTGGTGCCTCAGCCTCCTGAGTGCTGGGATTACATGTATGCACCATCATACCTAGCAAACCAGGGATTCTTGAACCAGCCGCATGACACCAATTGGGGACCTTTAAGAAATACTGACCCATTGCACATGGCACACAGAGAGAAACACGAAAACATACACACACAAAAATTAGGGGGCTGGAGAGATGGCTCAGAGGTTAAGAGCACTGACTGCTCTTCTAGAGGCAGTGAGTTCAGTTCCCAGCAACCACATGGTGGCTCACAGCCATCTGTAATGAGATCTGGTGCCCTCTTCTGGCCTGCAGGCATGCATGCAGGCAGAATATTGTATACCTAATAAATAAATAAATCTTTTTTAAAAAATTAAAAAAAAAATTGGGGGTTGTTTGTTTGATATAGTTTCTCTATGTAACGGCCCTCTCTGGAACTTTAGACCAGGCTGGCTTCAAACTCACAGATCTGCCTGCCTCTGCCTTCTAAATGCAAGTGCCACACCACCCAACATTATGACTTTTAAAAAAGAAAGAAGGGCTGGGCGTTGGTGGCGCACGCCTTTAATCCCAGCACTTGAGAGGCAGAGGCAAGTGGATCTCTGTGCCAGCCTGGTCTCCAGAGCGAGTGCCAGGACAGCCTCCAAAACCACAGAGAAAACCTGTCTCGAAAAACCCAAAATAAATAAATAAATATTAAAAAAATAAAAAAGAAAGGAAACAGAGGAGCTGAAAAGATGCTTCAGTATACTGTGCTTGTAGAGCACCTGAGTTAGGTTCCTAGCACCCATGTCCAGCAGCTTACAACCACCTGTAACTGGACTGCCTTCTTCTGGACTCTGAAGTCATATGTACTCTCGTCCACATAACACACACATACAAACACAAGCCAATAAATAAAACACACACAATTAAAAAATAATCTTCAGCCGGGAGTTGGTGGTGCACACCTTTAATCCCAGCACTCGGGAGGCAGAGGCAGGCGGATCTCTGTGAGTTCAAGACCAGCCTGGTCTACAAGAGCTAGTTCCAGGACAGCCTCCAAAGCCACAAAGAAACCCTGTCTCGAAAAACCAAAAATAAAAATAAAAATAAAAATAAATAAATAAAAAATAAAAAATAATCTTCAAAAAAAACAAGCAAGACAGGAATGAATTGGGCCTGGTAACTTAAGCTCGTAATCCTAGATGCTCAGGAGCCTAAGAGGGATTGCAAGTTCAAGGACTACCTGAGCTAGAGGATGAATTCAAGACCAGCCCGGGACCTATTTCAAAAGTAAAAAAATAAAAGAGGGTTGGCAATATAGTTCAGTGGTAGTGTTCACCTAGTAAGAGCGAGGCACTGGCTTCAATCCCCAGAACCACCAGAAGAGAAAGGAAGTGGGCCAGGTCAGGTGGCTCAGTGGGTAAAGGCACTTGCCCTCAGGCCTGATGATGTGAGTTCCATCCCCTGAATCCACGTGGTAGAAGGAAAGAACTGACTCCTTCCAGCAAGTTACCCTCTGATCTTCACGTGTGTGCTGTCATGCACACACACGCCCAACACACATAGACACACCCAACACACACACACCCAACACACACATATGCACATGCAACCCAACACACACACACACCCAACACACACATATACATATGCAACCCAACACACACACACACACATATACACATGCACACCCAACACATACACACACACATGCACACCCAACACACACACATATACACATGCAACCCAATGCACACACATACACATGTACACCCAACACTCACACACATGTGCACATGCACGCCTAACACACACACTCAACACACACACACATACACATGCACACCTAACACACACACACACACACCCAACACACACACACCCAACACACACATATGCACATGCAACCCAACACACACACACACCCAACACACACATATACATATGCAACCCAACACACACACACACATACACATGCACACCTAACACACACACACACACACCCAACACACACACACCCAACACACACATATGCACATGCAACCCAACACACACACACACCCAACACACACATATACATATGCAACCCAACACACACACACATATACACATGCACACCCAACACATACACACACACATGCACACCCAACACACACATACACATGCACACCCAACACTCACACACATGTGCACATGCACGCCTAACACACACACACTCAACACACACACACACACACACATACACATGCACACCTAACACACACACACATGCACATCCAACATACACACACATATACACACACACATATACACATGCACACACACACACACAAGGGAAAGGAAGAAGCAAAGGAAAGCGAGGGGAACACCTGGCTCCTTCCTGGAGGCTGCCTGGGATCCCATGACAGGCCTGCTCTGTCTTAACCCATCCTGACCTGTTCTTTTTCTTTCTTTTCTTTCTTTTTTTTTTTTTTTTTTTTTTTTGGTTTTTCAAGACAGGGTTTCTCTGTGTAGCTTTGGAGCCTATCCTGGCACTCGCTCTGGAGACCAAGCTGGCCTCGAACTCACAGAGATCCGCATGCCTCTGCCTCCCGTGTGCTGGGATTAAAGGCGTGCGCCACCAACGCCCAGCAAAATGTGTAGCCAGGCTGGCCTCTAACTCATGATCCTCATGATCCTCCCGGCGTGCCCCACCACAACCGGCAGAGAATGTTATTTAACTGACCTGGTATTTCTGGGCATTAACAGACAAACCCTACCCCACTGCTCCAAGGCACAAGCAATGTTAAAAATCTATATTTGAATTCATAAAAATGACAAAAGACAAGAACTGAATCCCTGTAGTAGGCTCTTTGGTGAGACAGCACAGCGTCTGTTGGGCCCAAGCTCAGTGGTCTTTGTCAGAGCTCATGTGACAGTTGGGGACACACAGCTCAAGATGGGGATGCTGGTGGGAATGGTGTTGATGAAGGGTTCTCAGTCTTTCTTAGGAAAGCAACTTTACAGTGACTGAGTTCCCTGTGACACTTCATCTTCACTGACCATTTGCCTGAGTTTGGAGTCACCTAGGAGACACACCTCTGGGCATGTCTAAGGGGGTGTTCTCAGAGAGGACTGAGGAAGGACGGCTCTCTCTCTATGGATGTGGTTAACACCACCCCACAGCTGTGTCCTGGACTAAATGAAAAGCAAGCAGAAGGGGAGAGGGAGCTGGGCATGGGCGTCCATTGTCCCACTTCCTGCCTCACCCCTCCTGCTGCTGTCTTCCCTGCTATGATCAAAGTATTTCCTCAAACTTGAGCCAAAAGCACCCTTCCTTTAGGTGCTTTTGTCAGATATTTTCCAACGGCAACAAAAAAAGTAACTACTACGGGCCTTTTGTAAGCAAATTCAAATCTTGCACTAAGTGTGCACTGCTGTTAGGATCCTACTCCAGGGAGATTACAGAGAAAAGGGGACTATTTATTAAGCACCTACTATACACGAGGTACCAAGTTCCCGTTGCTTCTTCATATTCTCTGAGGATATAAAGAAAGTGTGGTTTTCACAAGTCTCACAGCAACCAGAACAGTTCAGGAGTTGTCGCCCTCCCGTCCCACACTCAGAGCTGTCAGTCAGCGATGTCTGGCCATGTGTGGAGACAGTCTGGTTGGAGATGGGGTATAGACCTCCTGGCATCTAGTGGGTACATCTCATCACGCTCAGCACAGTTCCTACAACAAAGGGTTATCCAGCTTAGGGTTCAGATGGAGCTGAGGAGGTAGAGTGCTTGCCTAGCTTCACAAAGCCTTGGGTCTATCCCAGCAACATATAAATTGGGCATAGTGGGCGATGTCTTGAATTCTTGCACTTGGGATGTGCGAGCAGGAGGATCAAAAGTTCAAGGTAATCTTCAGCTAAATTGCAAGCTTTAGAACACTCTAGGTAGACAGTACATGAAACCCCGACTCAAAAAGGGAAAAAGAAAAAAAAAAAAAATCCTACTGCCCAGGGTGCACCCACCCCTTGCAATACCACGTGGTGGTTGCTGTCTTGGGCTTGTTTCTTTAATGTTTATTAGGGGTTCCAATGTGCCACCCAGAGTGAGACCACTGTTTGGCAATATCACTCCTGCTCCATTGTGGAACCCTGGAGGAAGGGACCAAGCCTATTAGGTTTGCATAACAGTGACCCTGACCTTACAACCTCTCAGACTCAAAGGCAAGGGCTCTGGGTCATAGGTTCCTTCCACTAGGCTGGACTGGCCAGTGTGTGTGTGCGCGCCAGAGCTGTTTGCTATTTTCCTGGTCTCTAATTGGCCTGCAGAGAGGGGTCTCCCTGCAAGTAGCTGCAAAACTATGGTGCAAAGAGCAAGACTGCCACCTAATGGATAGATACGGCAGGACAGCTCAGCTGTAAGGCTCTTATTTATTTGATCCTCATCACCCGGAGGGGTGGGCCTGTCCACTCAGCTTCCCTCTGCATCCCCATTCTCACTCCACACACCCTGCACTGGACTGCCTGGTTCTTTCTCGTGCCAAGACAGCCGCTTGACTCCTAGGCAGGATCCAGGACAGAGACCGTCTGTCTTAATCCATCCTGGAAATGAGCAAACTACCCTTTTCCAAAAGGAAATGACCCCACCTCCCAGTCTCCACTACAAACATCTCCTGAATGCAGCCAGCAAACAGGCCCTCACAGGCAGAGAGCCCAGCAACATTCAAGCCTGAGGGTCGATGTACAACTCATTCCGATTCCTACATACAAGCAACTCAAGTCTGTGCCAGCCCACATTTGGCCTGTTTTTCCAACCACAATGACAGTCCTGGGTACTGGGCCTCTCTGAGTCCTTCCGCATAGCTAAAGGTTCTCAAGTGTCTTGGAGAAGTTGTCCTTTCTCCGTCTGTACAGGGAAACTCTTCTTCTGGCTGCAAATGGAGTGTAGAAGAATTCCTAAAGGCAAGGGGGAGACGGAGAGGATCAGGATGCATGCAGGGCACACTCTTGTTTTGCACATACAGCAAGCGGGGCAAAGGGGGAGCAGCCTGTTCAGGATAAATCTGTCAGAAAACAAGGAAGCAGAAGCCACCCCCATGACTCACCTGTGGCCACAGACACATTCAAGGACTCAAGACCAGGAGGCAGGTGACGCCTGGGCAGAATAGTAAGGAGCAGCTGGCAGGAGGCAAGAACCTCCTGGGATAGACCAGAGCCCTCATTGCCTGCAGAACATGGGATAGTGTTAGAGGGCCCCAACCTGATGTCCACATGCTTAGAAAGCAGACATATGAAAACATAAAAGCATCTATAGCCTACCTACCCAGCACAAGGAGAGTAGGCCGGTCCCAGATGAACTCTAGGCAGCTAGTGATGGGGACCTTGGTGGAATGGGAGATTTCAGGACCTGGGCAGCCTACTGTGCCCACCACGAGCCAGCCCTGCTGGGCCTTGGCCTGAAAGAAGGAAGAAAACACCATGTCCCGGCTTACTAAATCATCATCAGAGCCACAGCCAATGAGCCCAGCCTTGCACACACATTCACTGAGAGGTGCCTTCCACTTAGGGTCAGTCAGGTCCTTTAGCTGGCCACCATCTGCTCTGGGCACTGAGGATAGAGCTAAGAACACAACAGACTAAAATCCCAGCTGTGCAGCAGGGTGGCTGTGGAAGTTGTCCTTGTAGTGACGGCAGAGAGCAGATCTGAAGATAACTAATGAATGAATATCTCACAGGCAGTCAGGAAAGGTTCCGGGCAGGGAGACCTGCAAGTGTGGAAACACAAAAAGACCCTGCTCACTCCTCACAGCTGAGGAATGGTAATCTGGCCAGAGGGAAAGTTGTCAAAGAGGCAAAACAATGGCCACACAGAGTAAGGTGTCAAGGGTCACTGGAAACATAGGGCTTTTATTCTGATATCAAAGCTTTGAAAGATTTTATTTTGGTTTGGTTTTTAAGACATGAGCTCACTAAGAACCGAAGGCTGGCCTTGAACCCATGGTGATCTTCCAGTCTTAGTTTCTCAAGTACTGAGACTAGAAGTATGTGCCACTGGACCTGGTGCTATGAACAAAGACATGACTCCGTGGGTCATGTGAGTGTTGGCAGAATCACTGTGCACGCCACACTGAAACCACAGATTGGGGAGATGGGAACTCAGATTAGGGCAGCATTAGAAAGGGTGAGAAATGGGGATGGTATAGCAATAACGCTAAGAAAAAGGCAAAAAGGCCGGGCAGTGGTGGTGCATACCTTTAACCCCAGCACTTGGGAGGCAGAGGCAGGCGGATCTCTGTGAGTTCATTCCAGCCTTGTCTACAAGAGCTAGTTCCAGAACAGCCTCCAAAGTCACAAAGAAACCTACCTCGGAAGCCCCACCCCCCCAAAAAAAAAACACAGTAAAAGGCAAAAAGATTTGGGGACGTGTGATGTAGCTATGAGGACAAGAAGTCAAAGGTGATCTCTGGGCTTTACAACTGTGGGGGTAGACCCTAGGAGAACAGATGGTGAGCCCTGGAGATGGGGAGTTTGAAATGCCCATTGTGGGAGGGAGGGAGGGGAAAAGTGGAGGAGGTAATAAGTCTGGAGCTGGGGTAGGGAGATTAGAGCATCCATTTGGGAGGCAGTCAAATAAAGTGACAGTTTAAGCCCAGTGGTGGTGACACACGCCTTTAAACCCAGCACTGAGGAGGCAGAAGCAGACAGAGCTCTGAGTTTGAGGCCAACCTGGTCTACAGAGTGAGTTCCAGGGCGGCCAGTGCTACACAGAGAAACCCTGTCTCAGGGAAAAACAACAAACCAACAAAGGGTGAATCCCATTTCCCACCAGGCTGCCTTTGAGATGAAGGCAGAAAACGCTTCTAGACTTGTTCTGTTCAATATGAAAACCACTGGGCACACCTGACTACTTCCTAAAGATTCTGACGTTTTCTTCTGTGTACGAGGGTTTATCTGCATGCATGTGTGTGCACCACATGTACCTGATATCTGTAGCGGCCATAAGAGGGGGGGTATAAGATGTCCTGGAACTGGAGTTACCATGTGGGTGTTCGAATCAAACCTGGGTCCTCTGGGAGTGCAGCCAGTACTCTTAACTGTTAAGCCATCTCTCCAGCCCTAGTGACTATTAAGGACATGTGACTATGAAGGACTGAAATATGGCTAGTCCGAATTGAGATGTATTATGTATACATTTTAAAATGGGATTTAATCTGGACATGGTGGCATACACCTATAAGGAGGCTGAGGCAGGAAGATTTCTGTGGATCTGAGGCCAGCCTGGGCTACACAAGCCTCTCTTTTTTTTTCATTAATAATATTTAAAGTGCACGTTTTAACGATATTTTGGGCATATTGAATAAAATTATCTTTCTTTTTACTTTTTTGTTTTTTGGATGTTGTTACTGTTTTGTTTTTTGAGATTGGGTCTCATGTAGCCCAGGATGGCCTTCCCGTCTCCACCTCCTAAGAGCTCAAATTACAGACACCTGGCTCTTTTTCACTCTTCGGCGTAGTTACTAGAAAATCTAAAGTTAGTCACATGGCTTGAATATAAATTTATTAGGCGGCTTTCTTCCCCCTTTTTTCAAGGTTATAGTCTTACCGCGGGGTGGGAGGGGCCGGGACGGACGGAAGTCAGAGGGGCTGCCAAATGAGAGATAATGCTGCCCCCTGGTGCTTATCCAGGAAAATATAGCAGGACGCTAGAGCTTGCCCCTAGCAAAGCCTTGTTCTTGCTCTCAAGTTGAGCTTCTATTCCAGGTACCCACAGCTCCTGTCCACCAGCTCCCGGAACATCGCTGAAGGCCCAAAGGTGTCAGACATTGACTTGGTGATAAAGGTGGCCAAGGCGTGCAGTAAAGGAAATGAGGCGAGAAAATCCCTAACTTCAGACGATTTGTGATTTTAAAGACTCCAGGATCCTTCTCAGTAGGACTTAGGAGGCCGTTAGGAATCAGTGCCCCCGCGTCCCACCCCCCACCCGCCGGCCCCCGCCCATTCACTGCTAGCTGAAAGCGGCTTTAAGAGGCTGAACTAGACTCATCACCTCTCTTCCCCCTCTCGTCCCGCGTTACCTTCAAAAATCCGGCTAAGTCAGACGTGGCGAACACGTCCATCACCTCCACAGCCCCAGCGCTGGCCTTGCTGACCACTGGAGTAAGCGGGCAGCTGCAAAGGTTCCCCACGATCCGCGTTAAACCCCGGCAATCTCAAGGCCCGCGCCCTACACACCCCCGGGCTCCCAAGGGTTTAGGGGTGAGAACTCCCTTCAACCGGGAGACCTGGACGAGGGATTGCCCGGAGGCGCTTAGGAACTCGGCTCCGCCTCCAGACTGGGCGCAAAGGGAACTAAGGGACATCCGTGCCTGTTTCTCCGGCTGGTGATGACTCTGTCTACTCCGAGGAAGTGAGCGGAGCGCAGCACAGCCCCTAGATTCCGGGGATCCTGGAGCCCCTCGAGGACGAGCCACAGCTGCTGAGGGTCGTCGCCCGGGCTCGCCTCTGCCGCCTCATCATCGCAAAGCCGAGGCCGCAGCGGGCTCACCTCCATGCAGACGCCCTGGTGCACCTGGTGGCCGCACAAGGCATCTAGTTTCTGCCGCCTGGGCCTCAGGACAGGGATGCCCCGCGCCTCGGCCACCCGGAGCAGCTCGGCCCGCTCCCCCTGCAGCCCAGCCTTACCGGCCTGGAGCAGGAGCCGGGCCACGCGCCGGCGGGCGGCCCGCAGGGCCAGGAGGCACGGGGACAGGCCGAACAGACGTTCCAGCCGCTGGGTCGGCGGCAGGTCATCCAGAAGCAGGCGGCTCAGCTCCTCCCCGCCAGGGCGCGCCACCGGGGAGAAATGACGGGCAGTCAGGATACCGAAGCACCCGACCGTCCAGAGCAGTCGCATAGCTCCAACTGCGCCCGGGACTCCACTAACAGACGGATGCAGAGGACTCGTTGGTCTCCCACTCCTCGTTCCCCTCGCCTAGGACAAACAGTCCCGAGTTCCCCGCTCAAAGAGTGTCCACAACCTGACACCCAGGCCGAGACAGTCGCCTCCCAGACTCCCACGTGAGTCCCCAGCTTCCGGGTTCCGGAGGCCCGGCCCCCGGCCCGATGACGCACACGCGTGCTTGGCCACAACTATGTCTCCACCGCACCCCCTACAGGAACGGCTCGCACTACCAGCACAGCCACGGGCGAGCTTAGAGGCTATGCTGATGCCTACCGGACCCTACCTCGGTTTGCTCCCAGTGAGGGGAGCTGTCAGGAGGCTGGGCTAGCTGCATTCACTTACTCACCTGCAAAAACCAATTTAAGACGATGGTTTGGCCATCCTGTTCAATCACGTCAGCAGATAAAACAGTCATGACCATGCC
The DNA here is from genome assembly GCF_003668045.3 of Cricetulus griseus. Taxonomy (NCBI): domain Eukaryota; kingdom Metazoa; phylum Chordata; class Mammalia; order Rodentia; family Cricetidae; genus Cricetulus; species Cricetulus griseus. The sequence goes on from NC_048600.1 coordinate 98,100,087, forward strand.
TTCTCTCATCACATCTGGGAATTTTCGCCAGAAGCTTATCCTGTCAGACTCTTAGCACCAGCCTGCAGAACCCCAACGATATTTCCCGTCTTGGGACCACTGCAGCGGGTCTCTGTTGACAAGCAACTGATGCTCTTGGCTTATGGTAATGTTGAGATTCCTTTGCTCACTGCCCCTACTAATTCTTTTCAGCCTATCGATTTGCTTTTTTTCTTTTTAAACTTTTTTTTAAAAAGCAACATCTCACTAAGTTGTCCCCATGCATGGCCTAAAACTTGTTATCTAGACCAGGCTGACCACAAACTCAGAGCGATCCCCCTGCTTCAGCTTCTTAAGTGTTGGTATGAAAGGTATGCACCACTATGCCAGGCTCCATTTTATTTTTCAAGTCTTTCATTGTTTATGTGTGTAGGTGTACTGTATGTGTGTATCGCTGTGCACCACATGTGTGCCTGCTGCCCCAGAAGACCAGAAGAGGATGCAGAGTCACCATTTGGGTTCTGGGAATCAAACTTAGTTCCTCCAGAAGAGCAGCCAACATTCTTAACTGCTGAGTCCTCTCCTAGCCCTTATTTACTTACTTACTTACTTACTAACTTATGGGTTTGGTTTTTATTTTTCATTTTTTTTTTTGGAGACATATGTATCCTTGGCTGGCCCTGGCACCAACCATCTCCTGCTCCCAATCCAGAAGTGATGCTCCAAATACAACCACCTCCTTCCCACTTAACCCAGAAGAAATTCTGAGACACAACCACATTGATCACCAAGAAGGAGAAAAAAAATGGAAGACACTTCTGAAACCAGAGTAGGTTGCGATCTTTCTCTTTAATTGTTACAGTGAAATGTAAGCTGGGACAGGCCCTGGTATTCTGTAGCCATGGTCAGAGTGCAGTGGTGACCCCAGGATAAGAGCCAAAATTGGACTGGAGAGGTGGGGGACTGGGAAGGGAGCCTGGAGCCCTGGGTAGAACTATACAGGTAAAAGATGAGGTTCTGTCTCTACCCCAACCCCAAGGGGCAGAGAAAAGGATAGGGTGCAAGAAGATAAACCCCTTTTGGCCACATCCCCTTGCCTAGGTCAAAAGGAAGAGGTTGAGGAGAATAAAGGCTAAGGAGCCCCAAGAGGGGCACTCAGAACAAACACGTCAGCAGATAAAACAGTCATGACCATGCCTTCTCTCCCCAGCCCATTTCTTTTCACATGTATAATGGAAATAATTTGGCAAATTTTCTATCCCTAGTGGAGTGGATAAGGAAAGTAAGATCCAGGGTCCAAAAAATCAACACCTAAAATCCAGAGGCGGGAGGCCAGCCATGAAGGGTGGGAAGGCAGGAGCTCCCCACAGAACACTAGGTCACCTGCTCTGTGGGCCTCATCTGGATGTCTCCAACCTGTGGAAGGCAGAAGGTTTGAGGCAGCCACCCACTAAATGACTCCCTGCTGCCCACTTGTGGGCACCCCTACACTTGCTTCTCCCAGCCAGTGAACAGCTAAGGCCAGACTCACCTGAACATGTGGGGGGGTGCTGAGAACATAGATGACAGCCTCAGCCACATCCTCCGGTTTGAGACACTGAGAGCATCAGGGGGAAAGGGTTGAGACAAGGGCAGAAGTGACCCAAGTTCCTTCCCCCCCTCAGAGGGACTCTAACACCCATATTCCCTCCAGGAGTGACAAGCCAGGCAGATCAGTCTGTGGGGACTTCAGGACTGACTGGCTTTACAAAGCCCAGGAGAAGGCCCCCACCTTTATGTCTTCATAGGTGGCAGCGGCTCTCTCAGGGTCCTTGTCATGGAGTTTGAAGGCAAACCGTGTCTCCACCAAGCCTGGAGAGATACACTGGGCCAACAGAGAGGGCCTGCTCAGCCTGAGCTTTACCAGGCCTTGAGGAGGTTGAGAAAGGATAGAGGCCACAGGGCTCTTGATTCACAATGGCAGCTGCCTCATGCCCTCAACTGTCTTCCTCCTTCCGAAGTCACCACTGACACCTGCAACTGGCACCTCTCACAACACCTCTATACTACATATAGAACCGTTCCTACATGTTTGGTTAATGCTTCACAAGGCGGTGCTGCTTGGTGCTGCTTAAAGCCTCACACCGGGTAAGCATCATACCATTTCACAGATGTGAAGACTGAGGCTTAGGGAGGCTCAGTGATTGACCCCAAGTCATGTATGTGGTCTTCCAGCGAAGAGCCCAGAGTGCTGGTTTCCAGTCATTGTATGTGATTTCCCTTCGTCTCACTCCATGTTCCCTTCAAATCGGCCCCCTCCCACTCAGAGTGTAAGTCTGACCACTGGCTCTGGAGTGAATGAAGTGAGGTGACTGTCCTTGTAAGGAGCAGCAGTGCCCAGGAGCCCAGGATATGTGCACTTGGTTGACCCTTCCTGGGCATGTATGTGCAGGTGGGAGGGCTGGGCCCACGCCATTCCCACCAGGGCTAGACCACAGCCTCACCGTGGCCCGGATATGGGACTGGGCCTCCAGAAGCTCTTGCCTTAGTCCCTCTGTCAGTGCAGTGACGGCATACTTGGTCGCACTATAGAAATGGATGATAGACTGGGGTGGGACTCGGTGGCCACACATGCTGGGTGGAAGAAGGGAAGGGGAGAGATGAGAGAGTGAGAGAGTAAAGTTCCACCGACACTGGCAGTGCTCCTATCATCCTGTCAGCCTGGATACCCAGAGGCTGACAGGGAAGCCTTGCGGGGGAGCGGGGGAGCGGGGGCACACCTCTGATGGCTATCCCTACAGTCCACTGGATGAATCTAGTTTCTTGTCTACACAGCTACCAAAACCTGTTTTGCCTTGAAGCTGTCCTGCTGACTGCATACTCACTTCTGCAGCCAGACAGGTTGACAGGAGCCTCACCATGTTGTCTGTGTGCCCACTTGACAGGGTTCTATTGGGAGATTTCTGAGGTTGTCCAGACCATGCCCCCCCCCCCGCCCCCAACAGACAATGGGCTCATCTATGCTAAAGCCTGCGCAGTCTCATTGGACCACAAGAAAGGTTTATCCCTGGGTCTGAGGAAATGGTACTCAGTCCCTGGAGAGTTCCAGGCATTGGCTATGGAGGGCCAGGGCTAAGTTGTCCACTCTAGATGACCAGAAGCAGGCACTTCCCTTCATCAGGATCATACCACTTGGATATTAAATACCTATCTCACTACCAAAGAAACTGCTGTCTAGAGGTTAAGTGAGCTGCTTCTGGAGGTTAAGCGAGCTGCGGCAGATTGGCCGCCTGGCCTCACCTGTTGATGTTAATGATATGTCCGTCATCCACATTCCGCTCCTTCATGGACTGATAAGCTTCCCGAGTGCAGATGCTGAGGGCCAGTACGTTCACCTGTGGGCCAGGGAAGGCAATGGAGTGTCTCCAGCTTGGGCCCAACTGAACAGGTGATGGAACTGCAGAGCACCAGGGGAAGGGAGTGGTATGCCTTCTCTGTGGAGGGTCCCACTCCTCACAGCTGCCACCCCCACATGACAGCAGAGGCAGCTCTTCCTGGCTGAGTCCCTGTAGGAATAAACTTCCCACCCAAGCCCAGGACACTGCCAGCCATCTCAGCCTCTGTCTCAAGAAACCAGTCACCCTTCTCAGGGACAGTGTCTGGACCTGCTCCCACCTAAACAGATTGAAAACCATCCTGAAATGGCCTAAATCTTTTTCCTCACACATAGAACCCATCTCCTCTCTCTCTGCCCTCCTCAGTCACCCTGCTCCCTGGTAATCCCTATCAATCATGTGTGGAGGGGACTCATTTAACCTATCCCCCAGCACCAAGCCCATGAGTGGGAGAGGTGACCTCTATGAAGTCCCCACCCTTCATAGAGCAGAGGTCTGAGGAGCTATCTGCTATGGATCGTCTGTCTGCTGTCCACTCCACCCATTAGCCTTGCCAGAGAGGCCAGCAGCGATAAAGCTGTCATCGGGCCCTCTTGTCTCTCTCTTATCCAGAGAGGGACAGCTGGCAATTAGCTGATTTGCTTTATCAAGTGTCACCCAGGCATCAGGACAGAATGCCCTCAGTGAAAACCTGCCTCAGTGCTTGTGGTAGCAGTAACACTTGGGTATTAGGATGCAGAAAGGGTGCAGCCTATTTCTGGTCCTCTTAACAGGGTGGGATTTGGGGGCATATGGAAGATAAATGAACAGCTTAGGAGCATGGTGGAAGAAGCCTCCTGGGTCTAGGACCTACTAGGATGGGCCTAATGGATTTAGGTAATATTCAAGACAAGTGGGCCTTGGGGACTTAGGAGCCCCTCATTTTACAGATGGGCAAGCTGAGGTCCAGGTTTAGACATGCGCCTCTGCACAGGAGGGCTGATTCTGATGCAGAAAACTAAGGACAAGTCTGCAATCTCATTGTTCATTGTTTCACTTCCAAATACCTATTAGTACTAAGCTACGGATACCAGATGTAGACAGGGCTGTGACATTGCTTTCAGCCTCTCAAATATTTTCACACCCTAATGTCACCCCATAATGCTGCTCAGAAGTTGGAAACACAGGTCCTCAGCTGTGTTTGGCCTGTACAGTCTCTTATTACATCATTTAGTGTGTGTGTGTGTGTGTGTGTGTGTGTGTGTGTGTGTGTGTGTGTGTGTGTGTGTCGTGCCGCAGTGCTAATGTGGAGGTCAAAGGATGATTTATAGGAGTTGACTCTCTGCTCTGCTCTCACCATATGGATCCTGGATCTTGACAGTAAGCATCTTTGCCCACTGAGCCATCTCACCACCCCTGGCCTGTACATTCTCTAAAGTGTAATTCAGAGTCTCCATTTCTCGAAAAGAAATCAAAGATCTGCCCATGATGCAGTGAATTTGAGCAAGGGCCACCCCTTTACAAGACCATGTGTTCTGTAGACCATACTTGGGGACAGTGGAGGTTGTAATACTGATGATGTAGGTATGTTCATCCCAACTAAATGTGACAGTACTGAAATTCCGAGGCTGTCATCAACTTGCCGGAGTCACACAGGTCCAGGTGTAAACATAACCTCTTATCTCTGTCACTTTTCTTCCCCTAAGACCATGGCCCCAGGTACCCAGAACAGGCAGGGACATTCAACAAACTATAGTTCTCTCTCCCATAATCTTTCTCCCATCACAACCAGTCTAGAGTTTAGAATTACCAGGGACTAAAAAGATGTTTATCCACTCACTATCCTTGTGCTACAGTAGTGAGTGGAAAATCAAAATGCCCCAGTAGGAAACTGATGCTCCCTCTTACTTGAGTCCTGTCCCCAGGAGCCCTCTGCCTTTTCAGCCCTGGTGCCCACTCTCCTCTTATCACCCAGCCTCCTGCCCCAGTTCTGGAACCCTTACATTGAACATGTCCTTCCAACCGCTGGTGCTGCCTGAGAGCAGGGTGTCAGGCCGGGCCATGCCGGCATTGTTGATGCAGATATCCACGCCACTGTGCTGAGAGCGGACAGCCGAGAACATGGAGAGGATGTCCTCCTCATTTGACAGGTCACATCTGTAGGGGATCAAAGTCCCGGGGTAGCCTGCACTCTTACATTCAGCAGCCAGCTCCTATGAAACCCAACAGGGGTCTAACTGGGGTGAGCTGCTCACTCCCACACCTCCTCACCCAGGGTCAGCCTTCCCTCCCATGTCACTACTCAGAACTCTCTAGCGGCCGCAGCCTTTTGGCCGTATGAGAGAGGCTGGGTCTGCCCATCCCCAAAGCTTGATCTGTTTGGTCAAAGTCTAAGGGGTTGGGGACACTCCCTCAGAGGAAAGGAACGGCAGAACAGATCAAGGAGGAATGTCACATACACACTAAAGTCTTCAGCGCTAAAGAGAGAGAAGGGGACAGGGGTCCTGGGAATGGAGGGAGATATCTCTTCTACTCTTTCCCCAATACTGGAAATATATCTATATATACCTTTGGCCCAATATCATTCTTCCATTAGGGCCAAGAGGCCCTGAGCTGGTTACTCTAGAGCCCCAGTTATGTTGTCTTTAGTGTCAGCCAGTCCTCCCAGAAGGGCTCAGCTTTGAACTGCCACCTTCCCTTCACAAAAGGCTCACAGAATTTAAAGGTGAGTCCTATACACACCTTTCGGGGGAACTCAATCAAGTCCCTCTCCTCCCTACAAGCTCTCTAACTCCTGGCTCCCCCTCTACCCCAAGTTTTCCCCACTGCTTAGCTGGTCACCTGCCACTAGATTCTTCCTGTGCATATCCAAGTTCATCAGCATACTGTAGAGCCCTGAAAAAGCAGAGCCACTGAGTGTGGCAGGAGCTGACATTTAGAAGTTGGAAGAAAGCAGGCTGTGGGAGGCCAGTGAAAGACTGGGCACTTGAGCCTTGTGAAGGTGACTGTGTAAGTGTGTGTGGGGGGGGGGATGGGGCGTGCAGGCTGCCCTAGAGGAAGGCCAATTTGGCCAACTGCCCTGGCCTGGAGCCCCTTCCTCCTTCCAAGTGAAGCTAGGAATAAAAGTCTTGATCAGGTGACCAAATAAATTCTTTCCTTCCTTTTTGTTTGTTTGGTTTTGGTTTTGTTTGTTTGAGACAGGGTTTCTCTGTGTAGCCCTGGCCATCCTGGAACTTGTTCTGTAGACCAGGCTGGCCTCGAACTCACAGAGATCCCCCTGCCTCTGCCTCCCTGGTACGCTTTAACTTTATGTGAGTTCAAAAGTCATATCCCTCTGGGACTCAGAAGCCCCCTTCCACCTGATTTTACTGTTCATAACCACCTCAGGGAATAGGATTTCTCCCAGTAGAATGCCAATGCCCAAACTTAGTTTTAATATCATCAAATTAATCAATAAATAAAACAGATAGTGAGTAAGAAACCCAGGAATCCCCCTTCTAGACTCAAAGTCCCCAACAGAAAAGCTGTGTGCGTGTGCGTGTGCATGTGCGTGTGCGTGTGCGGTGTGCGGTGTGTGGTGTGTGTGTGTGTGGTGTGCAGTGTGCGGTGTGTGTGTGTGTGTGTGCGGTGTGTGGTGTGTGTGTGTGGTGTGTGTGTGTGTGTGTGTGTGTGTGTGAGTGTATGTGTGAGTGTGGTGTGCGTGTGGTGTGTGTGGTGTGTGTGTGTGTGTGTGTGTGTATGTGTGAGTGTGGTGTGCGTGTGGTGTGTGTGTGTGTGTGTGTGTGTGTGTGTATGTGTGTAATGTTCTCCGCATCACTGCCTCTCCATGCTTCATCTTTGCCATCTCCATCTACTCTCCAAAATGACCTGAAATCAGGACAGTCCCACACAATAAAGATGTTCTCCCTTAATGACATGGAGCCATCCCCAGGCTAAATAATCTGCCTGGAGATTTCCTTGGGAGTCAGGGCCTCCCTTTCCTGGCTAGTTTAGGGTAGAGAAGTGGAAGAGGAGGCAAGAGTGGCTTCAGAATTAGGGGATCAAAACTAAAAACAGAGGTTTGGAGAGATGGCTCAGTAGTTAAAAGCATTGGCTGCTCTTCCAGAGGACCAGGGTTCAATTCCCATCACCCACATAGCAGCTCACTGCAACTCCAGTTCTAGAGGGTCTGACACCCTCACACAGACATATATTCAGGCAAAACACCAATGCACATAAATTTTTTAAAAAGCCTAGGGGGCTCCAGTTGTCCAATCCCTGGCTGTAATCCCCTAGGCTTCAAAGAGGGGGTTGGGCGTCTCCAGGAAAAGGGAGGGGCAAAGTGGGGCTATAGTGGAGCCAGGTGACCTTGGGATTATCTGGGAGGCCATAAAGTGTACCTTTAGTCAGTAGCTGGGGAGCGGACAGTTCTTCCTGCACACCTTCTCCCTTTGCCTCCACCCAAAGCCTCCTTACCCCTTTTCTACCAGTGGACTTTGAGCCAAGGTGAGGACAGAGCCCAGCAGGGAAGGGCTAGCCCACACACCTGAGGTGGTCCTACCAGGGCAAATAATGGGACACTCTCTCATCTTCCCCCAAATGGCTATCTCCTCCTCATCTTTTCAGAGTTGATGTTACTCATAAGTCTGGGAGCCCCCAAAAGCATGTTAAGAGAAAAACTAGGGAGTTCTGGATCCATCAAGATTTACATATCCAATGCCCTATTTCACCTATTCAGTCCCACCTAGAAAAGTGAATCAGAAAAAAAAAAAAAAGAATCTATAAGTAAATATTCCAGTTACCACTTAGGCTCATGGCATATGAGTGAAGCTTCAGACATGACTGAAAGGAGAGCTCCTCGACACCCCCCTCACTCGCGGGTCAAAACACTCAAGAACTCTAGCCTCTTGCTCATTGGTTGGCTAGCACTTTACCTGGTGTGGCTGGGTGAGGTCTGGGGACAAGAGGAAACTAACCTAGCCACTAAGGCTAGCCAACTTTCTTTCCTTCTCCCTGGCAGCCTAGCTAGTAGGCCCTGACCTCTGGCTTCCCCTTTCCACCTGCTGGTGTAGGAGCAGATGACGGCAGGGATAAGGGAAGAGAATGCCAGGGGTCAGGGATTTGGTACTCTGCAGCACAGGCTACCAGGAGCAAACGGCTCTTTAAAAAAACAGGACTAAGGGAGAAAGTAGGTACTCCCGCTCCTAGACACCCATCACCCCTGCCCTCGAGGCCGTTGCAAATGGCCCTGGGGTAGCAGGTTGGTGAGAGCAGGGTCACAGCCTGGCTACGGCTACTCCCCCTCCCCCACTCGGAGCCCTACCCCGTGAAACGACGTCCCCCAGAGCGTCCCCGCTGCTCAGCGGGGCCTTACCTCGATGTTGCCAACGGTGCGGGCACAACCCACCACCTTCAGTCCCTGCTGGACTAATGCCCGGGTCACGGCCGCGCCTATGCCCCCCGAGGCTCCGGTCACCAGTGCCAGGCGGTCGCGCCACCGCTCCATGCCGGCTCTGGCCATGGTCCCGAGCCGCCCGCCCACCTCGTTCGGCGAGCCAGCCACTGAGATCTGGGAGCTTCGTAAGGGGTCACCGAGGTTCGGCCGCTCCCTGGACACTGATAGGGCGGGCGTGGGCAACCTGCAAACCTCGGAGCTGGGTTTAGACCCACCCCCTTGCGGGCCGGCCTCAGGCCGGGGCTCCGCCCTCGGGACCTCGGCGCTGGGCCACATCCAGCCCGAGGACCGCCGGGGCCTGGCCGCCCTGTCCCCTGAGCGGCCGCGGGGCCGCCCCTTCCGGCCACGCCCCCGCGCGAGCCCGTCCCTCCGGCGGCTGACGGAAACCGCAGGCTTGCGGATGGGGGCCCACCGGCGCGAGAGGGGGCCTGACACCCTGTGGTCTTGCTTTCTTGGTGAGCACCTCCTTTTGTGGTGGAAGAGGAAGAGGATGCACGCACTCAAGGCCTCCTGTGCTCAGTCAGCCCCACTTCCAGAGGCCTGAGGCCAGGACGAGGGACCTGAAGGTTACTCCAGTGCTCTCCCAAACAACAGGTGACTGATAACAAGGATTCAGTCCAGAAAAGCTCAAGTTCTCTGCCGTTAAGACCAGGTGACCTGAGGAAGGGCTTTTATGCACAGTACCTGATCCTTTGGCCTTACTAGCCAAGAAGAACTAAGTAGTAAATACCCAAATATTGTTGGGTTCTATTCCTAAATGGCCCCATGGTCTCCAACTGCCCTTGACGGCATCCCTCTCAGTCCCATATGGGCGCAAATATTATACGATGGACTTTAATGATCGCTGGCAAGAGGTGACAATTTGGACACTATGTAGCAGGCATATTTACACACTTTAAACAACACGCACAATATACCTTATGAGATAGGGATTTTTTGGAGTTTTTGTTTTGTTTTGCTTTCTCGTGCAGGCGACTCAACACGGCCTCACACACACGGAGCTCCGGCTCTACCACAAGGCCTGGTGGCACAAGCCAGTAATAGCACTATGGGAGGTGGAGGCAGATGAATCGGTTCAAGGAAATCCTTTACTACACAGTGAGTTCCAGGCCAGCTTCAACAGGAGACCTTTTCACAAAAAGTAAAGCAATTGTACTGGCACATAGAGGTGTCATGGTGTGACTTGCAGCGTAATCCTAGGACAGCTATCTTTACATCATTCTCCACTATTGGGTTGTCAGTTTTGTTCAGAGTAGAGTTCACTTTATTCTCTGGCCATTCCGGGTTTAAAACTGCCTGTTGTGGTGGTGGTGCTCACCGTTCTGACTTTAATCCCTGCACCAGGAGGCAGAAGCAGGTAGACCTCTTGAGTTAAAGGCCAGCCCGATCTACAGAGGGAGTTCCAGGACAGCCAGGACAACACAGAGAAACCCTGTCTTGAAAAACACACACACAAAAACTGTCTGATGGCTGCGTTCTTCACATACCCATACCTTATGGTTGCTGGAGTTAGACACATAGTTCAAAGGTAAAGCACCTGCCTACCCATTACTCAAGCCATGCCTTTGCACTCCTGTAATCCCAGCACCAGGAGGTTAAGGCGTGTTTGTAAATCTCATTCTGGGCTAATGAGAACCTGATTTAAAAAAAGAAAACAAATTCAGTAGGGGCTGGAGATCTCAGAAAAGGACTGGTTCAACTCCCAGCATCCACCTGGCAGCTCACAACTCTAACTCCAGTTCCAAGGGATCTGGCATCTTCACACAAACATACTTGGAAGTGAAAACACCAATGCACATAAAAGATTTTTTTAAAGACTTTATTATGTATACAACATTCTGCTTGCATGTGTATCTGCACACCAGAAGAGGGCACCAGATCTCATTACGGATGGTTGTGAGCCACCATGTGGTTGCTGGGAATTGAACTCAGGACCTCTGGAAGGGCAGTCAGTGCTCTTAACCTCTGAGCCATCTCTCCAGCCCAAGATTTTTTAAAAATTAAAAAAAGATTACTAGGCGGTAGTGGCATATGCCTTTAAAACAAGTACTCAGGAGGCAGTGAGGCGGGCGGATCTCTGTGAGTTCAAGGCCAACCTGGTCAGGACAGGCAAAGCTGTTACACAGAGAAACCCTCCCTGTCTCAAAAAACAAAAACAATGTTTTAAAAATTTCATTCAACAATCACCTATGTGGCTATTCTTCATATGACCACAGGGGCAATAACTAGAATTATTGCTTTTGGGAATTTCATGTTGTCAGGGGTGTAGCTCAGTTGGCAGAGTGAATATCTAGTAAAGAAAAATTGCTAGCTAACAGTATCTTCCCAGACTTGTTTGGTTATGTTGCTCAGTGACAATTTTAAAGACAACTCAGGTTGACCAAAGTAACACCATTAACTCCTTGGGATACACCATGAAGGAGGCTGAGGTAAGAGAATCATCTCCTGTTCAAGGCCAGTCTGAGCTGCATAGTGAGGCCCCAACAAAGGCTGCCAATGATCAAAACTGGAGCTAAGTATCACTGTTACACACTTGAACTCTAAAGGTAGGAAGCCACTACTATTCAGTCCAGCCCCACTACTCAGACATGATGTCCTACTACTTTCGTCTAGGCGTCACCAAGTATTATCAAAGCTCTATGCATTTTATGGTGCTATTCAACCTAATGTTGTGTGCCAAGTGCATTTGTATGCAAATGAAAGGCGTGCTTGTGTATAGACCAGACAAAATCGGTATGGTTCCTCAGTTAAAACTGTCCACCTTTCTTCATTTATGATAGGTGTGGTGGCACACACTTTTAATCCCAGAACCTGGGAGACACAGGCAGGCAGATCTGAGTTCAAGACCCACCTGGTCTACATGTCAAGTCTCAAAACAAAACCAGTACAGTTACATATTTATTGGTGGGGGCCATGCATACCTCATGTGGTCAGAGGTGACAACTTGTAGGGGTCAGTTCTCTCCACATAGGTCCCACGAATCAGACTCGAGTTGTGAGGCCTGGTGGCAAGCACCTTCTTTGAGACAGGGTCTCTCTTTGCCTGGAGCACAAGTCCAGTAGGTCAGCAAACTATTAAGTCTCAGGGATCTGTCTCTAATGCCCAGCACTGGGCTTTTTCAACTTTTTTTTTTTAATCCAATTTACCAACCCCTCCCCCCGTTTACTTTTTATTCTTTGAGTTTCATAACAGTATATAATGAACTTAGTCCTTTTCTTTTTACCCATTACCCAGTCTCATCCTTTTACCCAGCCTCTCCTCTCTGTGCATGCTATGGGGATAGAACTCGGGCTTTTGTGGGATTTTCTTTTCCCTCATTTTTCAAGACAGGGTTCCTCTGTATAGTCCTGCCTGTCTGGAACTTGGCTCTGTAAACTAGGCTGGCCTCAAACCCAGAGATCTGCCTACCTCTTCCTCCCAAATGCTGGGATTAAAAGCATGCACTACCACCTCCCCACTGGAACTTAGGGTCTTACTGTTATCTCCCCATCACTAATTTGAGCAGCAAAATGCTATTCTTGGGAATCTTTCCCCCCTTCAGTACTCAGCTTATGACAGCAGTAAACTGTAAAGCCATACTGAGTTCATGGTGGAAGACAAATAAGGCTGAGTACGCACTTACACAAACCACATGCATACTTCCATGGTCCCAGTCTTTTTTTTTTTAATTATCATTAAATTTATTTTTATTTTATGTGCATTGGTGTTGTTTTGCCATAGATGTCAGGTCCCCTGGAACTGGAATTACAGTTTGTGAGCTGCCATATTGGTACTAGGAATTGAACCCAGGTCCTCTGGAAGAGCCATCAGTGCTCTTAACCACTGAGCCATCTCTCCAGCCCCCATGGTCTCAGTCTTACAGGCTGAGTAATTATCAAACATTTTGTTTTCATTCTTTTCGGTCAACATGAACCTCTGAATTTAAGGTGTTTCTGTTACCTTTTTGGGAACTGCTAGTACGGCAATTCAAGTCTCATGAGAAAGAAAGATGCTAGCCATTATTTAAAGCCATTTATTCTTTACGAAAAAGACTAGAAACTGCTTCTTGCAGTTGTCAAGTCTCATCAAAGGAAGAATTCTGTCTTGATCAGTCTGCATCTCTATCTTCATATGCTCTTCATGCTCTCTCCATCAATGATGGCCAAGTAAGAAGTTCATGAGTGGCAAACACTGAAGTACCACCACATTGAGTAGAAACATGTACACCACATTCTACTATGCGTATTAATAAATACTCTTTATTTTAAATTTTGCACATTGCCTTTAACATTGCGTCCAGACACTTTGCAAGTGGATGTCTACTGTAAACCATATATCCAGCTCACTGTCATTTCTGTACAGAGGTGTAAGTACAACATTACTTTTGCCACTAAGTTGCTTTAGTAAGTCTCACAGGAAGAGAAACGTTTAATGAAGAGATGGCTTAAATCATAAGCAGGCCTGTGTAGCCACGCAACTAAAGACACAAGCCTGAAGAAAGAACAAACGAATGAGGTTACCTCCACCGTCTCCCAAAACAAGGAATCACATTGATTTAAGATAAAATTTTGCCAGAAGTCACTAAATTAAGAGTTTTTAAAAGAGAAGGCGCAGTAGTCATCTTGAGTGTTTCATTGAAAGACAGAGCTATTTTATTTATTTAATTTGCTCCAGCCGTTGTCAACCAGCCACTACAAATGGGCCTCTTGTGGTCATTTAAGCGGCAGTATTTATTAAATTTCTCCTTCAGATGCTGTCGGTATTGTTCTCTATTGCTGTAGAAAGACTGGTTATTAGCCATAAATGACTGTATTTCATCTTGTGAGATAAAGATTTCCTCATCTGAAGTACATTCAGACTCATCCTGCAAATTAAAGCAGCAGTTAAGATCATGACAAAGAATGCAAAATGCTATGCTTTGTGGGGCAACTACAAATTAAAGCAGGCTAGCTTTTAGTTTCAACCCAGTCACATGATCTCTAATTGGAATGCTTACAGAAAATAAGCACCATGGCATCCCATCTTAGAAACTACTTAGGATAAAATCTAACTCAGCTTGATTTGAACACTCTACCCACAATTACTCCTTATATACCTATGAGCCTACCTATCACCATATCTTCTGCCTTAAAAAAAAACAAAAACAAAAACAAAAAAACAGATGGATGCAACTAATTTAACAAGTATTTAAATGACCAGACATCTCTATAGCTGGTCCTATGTTAAAACTTTTATTTTTTATTTTTTATTTTTTTGAGACAGGGTTTCTCTGTGTAGCTTTGGAGCCTATCCTGGCACTCGCTCTGGAAACCAGGCTGGTCTGGAACTCACAGAGATCCGCCTGTCTCTGCCTCCAAAGTGCTGGGATTAAAGGCATGCGCCACCAACGCCCAGCCTATGTTGAAACTTTTATCTCAACAAATCTGTAGAGATAAAAATCTCTACAAATTAAGTAAAAGATAACTTATTTTACTTAAAAAGTATGTTATATAGAATCAACACTAAACTTTACAACATACACAAAAATGAAACAAGCAACAATAATATCTTTAATATTCCATATGACAGTTCCCCCAGGACTTAAATAATGGAAGGGATAACAATCTTCTCTTACTGTTCTTTCCAAGCACCAACAGACACTATACATTGAAGACTTTTTGTTTGTTTTTGTTTTTTGTTTTTGAGACAGGGTTTCTCTGTGGCTTTGGAGGCTGTCCTGGAACTAGCTCTTATAAACCAGGCTGGTCTCGAACTCACAGAGATCCACCTGCCTCTGCTGTCTAAGTGCTGGGGTTAAAGATGTGCACCACCAACGCCCAGCTCAACTGAAGTCTTAAGAGGTGATACCAATTTTACAGTTCCCCTAAGGCCAATCATATTTTTTTCCTATATGCCACCTGAGGAATTAACTTGGAATGCAAGCTTGCAAGCTTTAGTTCAGGTTCTTTTTCATTATTCTAAGAGGATTTTTTTTTGGGGGGGTGGGGGGTGGGGGGAGATAATGGAGGATTTAAAACAGGATCTCATCCTAGGATGGCTTTCAAACTCCCTCTGTGGCTGACCATGAGTCAAACTCCTGATCCTTCTGCCTCTTCCTCTGAGGTACTCATTCAATATTCTTTACAGGTCTAGAATGGTGGGTACTATACTGCCACTTGGGTAAAAATTGCTTATAGTAAATCAAAGAGGCTGACTCCTAGACATGATGCCACTTCTTACTCTCCCAACTGATCTAACTTTGAGAAAAACAAGAACAAGACAATGTGCTCCAGAACAGTTACAAAAGCCATGAGTAGAAGAACAGAAATGAAGTCACCAAAGAATAATGGAAGGAATACCTTTCATTACTTAGCCTGTCTCTGGTTCCCTACCTGACACCTTCAAATAACTCCCCAAATTCACAGTAAGATATCGTGAACTACTTACAAGAAGTTCAACTAAGCTCTTGGCACCTTTTCCAGAGTCAGGACCAAATGGCATTTCTGTAGGTTCTGTGAACTGTGGTACGTTTTTCCTATGCTCAAACCAAGGCAATGGCTGCCCACCCTTCTCAGTGCTGCAACAACTCTCAGGATGTGCATCTTTGGTCTTGTCACGGTGAAACACTGTGTGCATGGTGTTTCCTGAGGTCTCTCGATTACCTGGATCTGTAATACAGCTTCCAAGTTTTTGGATCTGAAACCAGGGCAAGAGATTTCCCAAGGGGGAAAAAGGGGTGGGGGGCAAAAACAATAGCAATTATTATTCAAAGAAAAACAAAAATTTCCAGATGGCTAGTGAGTTCCAGGTTAGCCTACACTATCCAGAAAAGGCAGGCAACAACAAAACAAAAGAATCTGCAGTTAAGTTTTATGTCTTGAGAAGTAATACTAACAGCAGCAGCTGATTTACAAGACACTAATCCCATTCCAGATGATATGCTAACCTGTTGTATAATCTTACATAGAACCTAAAACAGTCTATTATCCTCATTTTCGCAAACAGAAAAACTAATAAATTTAGTTTTTTAAGATCGTATAACTGGGGCTGGAGAGATGGCTCAGAGGTTAAAGAGCACCAGCTGCTCTTCCAGAGGTCCTGAGTTCAATTCCCAGCAACCACATGGTGGCTCACAACCATCCGTTATGAGATCTGGTGCCCTCTTCTGGTGTGCAGATATACATGGAAGCAGAATGTTGTATACATAATAAATAAATAAAATCTTTAGAAAAAAAAAGATTGTATAACTAATCAAAATGACAGATTCTAGAGAGATGGGTCAGCAGCTTAGAGTACCTACAGAGGATCCAATTCCCACCACCCACATGGTGACACAGAGTCATCCTAACTCTAATTCCCAAGGAACCCTTCATCCTCTTCGATCCTCTGCAGGCATGTGGTGCACAGACACACATGAAGCTAAAACATTCACACATGTAAAGTAAATAAATCTAAAGTAAATTTTATAAATTACAAAGTAAAGTAAAAAGCATTAGACAGATTTATGACTCACTTGGACTTCTGGACAAATAAACACTTCTCCCCCATATCCACACCAACAACATGAATGAACAAGCAATGAAATTACGTAAAATACTTTTTTTTTTTCCTCCTTGAGACAGGGTTTCTCTGGGTAGCCCTGGCTGTCCTGGAATTCACTCTGTGGACCAGACTGGCCTCAAAACTCAAGACATCTGCCTGCCTCTGCCTCCCAAGTACTGGGATTAAATAAGGTCTGCGCCACCACCACCAATTCAAGGAAGATAGGTTGTTTTCAACTATAAGAATTATTAATTGCAAATCACCACACTTACATGTTCATCGCATTTCAACATCTTGCTTTTCTTTTTCTTCTTTTTATTTTTTCCTTTTGTATTATTTTCTTCAGAATTTGCCCAACATTCAACACAACTATCACCATCATCTTCTTTATCTTCACAGTGATGAACACAGGAATCTTCACCTGCAAAAATTAACAACCCTTCCTATTTATGGTGTTTTATCAGCCATATAGTAGATAGTAACTAGGAAGCTTAATCAGAACATACCATGTTCATCATGGTTACAAATCCCCTCAGTGCAGGCAACATCTGAACCTTCTCGAGAACCTGTTTCACTTCCTTCCATGCTAGATGAATATCCACAATCACTACCGTTACAATGTGGAGATACGCCTGAAGATACAACAGACGAAAGTAAAATTCAATTCACGGTCCAGAGAAAAAAATATCAAATTTTATTGCTTATAGAAAGTAATGAAAATATGATTAATATTTACACATTTTGTTTCTTGTAAGAAAAAAACATTTAAGTAATGACTAAATTGTGTAATATTTTTGAGCTGATAAAGCAACTTTAAAATTCTAATTCCACCAAGGTGATGGCAGTGCATACATTTAATCCCAGCACTGGGGAGGCAGAGGCAGGTGGATCTCTGAGTTCCAAGGCCAGACTGGTCTACAGAGTGAGTTCCAGGACAGCCAAGACTACTAAGAAACCTGTCTCCAAAACCAAAACCAAATTCTAATCCCAGAGTTGTCTTAACAGCACTTATATTTAAGAGAAAAATAGACAGCAATGGCTGTCCTTCCAGAGGAGCTAGGTTCTATTTCCAGGATCCACACAACAGCTTACAACTATAACTCCAGTTCCAGAGGATCTAACACCCTCACAGACATATATGCAGGCAAAACATCAATGCACATAATATAAAAATAAATCATTAAAAAAATGGGGGGGGGAATTGACATGTGAAGCAAGCTTGTTCCCAATTTGAACAAAAAAAAAAAAAAATTTTTTCTTGAGATATGGGCTCCTGAGTGCTGTGATTAAAAGCATGCGTCTCTATGCTCAGCAGAAGTTTTTTTTTCCCTTTTGAATTATTTTCTTTTTAATTTTTATTATTTACATATATTACATCCTGAGCACAGTTTCCCCTAACTCCACTCCTCCCAGTCCCAGCTCCACCCCATCCACTCCTCCTCTGCTTCCTCCCTCTCCCCAAAAAAGCAGGTTTCCCAGGGATATCACGGGAACATGGCATAACAAATTACAGTAAGACTAGGAACATACCGTCCTTTCAAGGCTGAACGAGGCTACCCAGTAGATGGAAAAGTGGCCCAAACAAAGGCATAAGAGTCAGAGACACCCTCTACTCCTACTGTTAGGGGTTCCACAAGAACACCAAGCTACTAAACTACACAACCATAATGTCGGTATATGTGAGGACCCAGCTCAGACCCATACAAGGTCCAGCAAGAGTTAGTTTTGAAAAAGATTTACTCACCTTTCTTTATTTTAGGGGACCCCAAAAGATTGCCACCGCTAGGACAGGTACACGATGTGTTTTCGTTGGTAACAATGACTTCTACACAACTATTACCATCTTCAGTGCTGCCACAGGCTTTGCAGCTATTTTCAATGAAGTCTGTTTCCTTTGAGGATGGACATTAAAGGTAATAAAAAGATGTGCTTCCATAATGGCTACACTTTAACTTCTAATTAAGCAAATAGCAGTTATAAGGTTAAAAACTGAAGAGTATTCATATGAAAATAAAAATCACTACAAATAGCAAGAGGCTCATATCTGTAATCCCAGCATTTGAGACAGGAGAACTACTCAAAAGTTTTTGAGAAACAGTTTCTCTTTGTAGCCCTAGCTGCTCTAGAACTGGCTATATAGAAGAGGATGGCCTGGAACTCACAGAGTTCCTTCTGCCTCTGCCTCTCAAGTGCTGAGATTAAAAGCATATACCACCATGCAGCAAGTTTGAGGCTAATCTGAGCTGCAGAGTAGTTCTAGGCTAGCCTAGGCTACAGAGTGAGATTCTATCTCAAAATAAATACATTATTAAAATAAAAAGCAGGGCAGTGGTAACACACACATTCAGGTACAATAGAGCAAGTTCCAGGACAGCTAGGGCTATACAAAGTAACCCTGTCTCTCAGAAAGAAAAAAAGAGAAAATGAAAAGAAAGAAGTACTAAGCTATTTCACTATAAATCATAAGAAAGCCACAGTATCAAAGGGGGAGACAACAAAGCAAATAAATAAATAAATCTTAAAAGAAAAAGTTAACCTAAAGCAAATTAGGTTATCAATGCTCTGTGTTGCTTACCCCAAAGGAGGCACTATAATGCTACTTTTCACTGCTAGTGAGAGACAATGCTAATCTAACAGCAATGGTGCCTTAGAAGCCAAAAGCAGCACAACTGAAATGTACTGTCCTTCACTTGTTAAACATGAAGCAAAAACCCAAGGCACAAGAACTCTCTCAAGTTACCTTTGGCAACTATTTGAGCTACAAGCTGAATTAAGAACTAATTTCACTTCAAAAAATGACTGAAACAAACTATGCATATTCAAACTTGTGTATTTAGCAGGTACTTCCTCAAAAATGAGTAAAGTTGATTTGTCACTTTAAAAAAAAGAAAAAGACTATTTATCATCCATAAATGAAAGGAAAAGAATCCCTTACATTTTAAAACAATAGCCCGAATGTTGAAAACTTACTTTTTTCTGAGATGAGGTCTCACTTATGTTGACATGGTATTTTTTAAATCTTACTTGATTAATATAAAGAGGGATTATGATTTGAATGGTCTATGATTTCTCCAGTTTAATATTTATTACAGTAAATATAGATGAGGTATAACCCACAAAAAATCTACATACTAAAAAGTTGAGAACTGGTGTAGATCATTCACAAAGATAATATTCCACATTTTGACCTTGCTACAGAAAGATAACTACCCAACACACTGCCTTTATAAAACAAATGCATGCATTAAATATTGTAGCTTACACATAATTATAGGTGGGAAAGCCAATACACAATTTACAGGAACTAGTATCTACAAAAGCAGAGTAAAACGCCCAAATCTACAGTCACACACACCTTCTCTTGGCTTACTGCCTTTTCATCTGTTGTGTGTAAGGAAGTAGGAATATCACACACACATTTATTTTTTCGTCTGTTCTTCCGTTTTTGGCGTTTCTTTTCTTGCTTGAGTTCTCTAACTCGCTCTTCCTCTGAAAATTCCTCACAAAGTTGCTCCAAGCGGCTAATACCCTGTACTTTTTCCACAGTCATCTATTGCAAAAACAAAGTTGAATGTGAACATTGGTCATAATTTCCTTTATTTTTCCAAGGGAATTCTCACTTTAAATATCACACACACAACTAGTATCTTATGCAACAATTTCATCAGACAGTCTCCATAAAAATCTTAAATGTTTTGCTTGTTTTCTGAGGCAATATCACTCTACAGCTCAAGTTGGCCTTGAACATGCAGCACTTCTGCAACAATCGTTAAGTGCTGGGATTTTCCATATGAGCCACCATGTCCAGCAAAAATGATTTTTTTTTTTTTTTTGCAGTGCTGACTTCCACATTTTTCAGTATTTTAAATAATGCCTTAAAAATGGACTCAAGAAGTTAATGTATAACTAGTATGTATAAGAAAAAAAAAAAAACCACATTGCTATTCAAGTCAGCAACACCCTAGTTTTACTTATTCATATTGCATACACATACTGAGGACTGAACCCAGGAACACTAAGACACAACCCTAGTTTGTTTTTGTTTTTTGTTGTTGTTTTTTTTTTTTTTTTAAAGTTTATTATCTGGGGCTTACATAACCCCCACAAGCCAGAAGAAAGAATCAGATTTCTGGAATTCGAGTTACAGATGGCTGTAAGTCAACAACATGGGTACTAACACCGAACATGGGTCCTCCGAAATAATAAGCTCTTTTAACCATCTTACCATCTCTCTAGCCCCATGCATGCATTTTCTTTTTAAACTTTATGAATATGGGTGTTTTGTCTGCATGTATGTCTATGTTCCATGCATGCCTGGTCCCATAATCAGATCCCCTGGGACACTGGAGTTACAGAAGGTTGTGAGCCTTCATCTGTGAGCCTAGTATCCATGTGGATACTAGGAATTGAATCAGGTCCTTTGGAAGAGCAGCAAGTGCTCTTAACTACTGATCCATCTTTCCAACACCCCATTTATTATATACCTATTTATTTTTATTATCATCATTATTTGGAAACAGTTTACATAATACTTAAAATCAAGGAACTTGCTATGTAGACCAGGCTATTTGGGAATGCACAGTGTTGAGATTCAAGGTGTGCACCACCATATCCAGCTTTCCATCTCACAAAGATCCACCTGCCTCTCCCTCCCAAGTGCTGGTATTAAAGGGGTGCGCCACCACCTCCTGGCTCCTATTTATTCTAAATTAAAAGACTATATAACTAGATTATCTGATCTCAATGATATAAACATTAAAAACATCTGTTTACCAAGTCAGTATATATTTTCTCAGACTCTTCAGAGTCTAGATGGACAGTTTCATCCTATTTTTAAAAGGACAAGTAACCCAGTTAAAGGGTTACAATCATGGCTTTACATATCTAATAAAACTGTAATTAACCAAATACACACATTCTAGAATATAACTGAAAAAAGATGACCAAATCATAGGGAGTACAAATACAAGTCTCCAATGTTCTTTTTAAAGCAGCCCCCTTTTGTTTTGTGATGGGAATTGAACCCAGGTCCTCATGAACACTAGGCAAACATTCTAGCACTGAGCCATGTCATCAGCCCATAAAACAGCAGTTCTCAACTTGGGGTTCAAACATCTCTTTCACAGGGGTCACCCAAGACCATTGGAAAACACAGATATTTGCATTACAATTCGTAACAGTAGCAAAACTAAAGTTATGAAGTTCAACTAAAATAATTTTATGGTTGGGGGGTCACCACAACATAACGAACTCTACTGAAGGGTTGCAGCATTAGGTAGTTTAGGCAGTGGTTCTCATGTCATGTATGTTATATTTGCTTGATATTTATTCATCATCAGACAAACTGAGACTTGTGCAGGTTTTCTAACAGTAGTTCTACTTCAGAGCAGCAGTATTTTTGGCTTTTTTTCCCTAGGCAGAGTCTCACTATAGAACTGAGACCAACCTTGAACTTTTAATTTTCAATTTGTGGGAAGTGATTCCCTCCTTCTACCATATAATCTCCAGGTTATCAAACTCAGGATGTTGTCAGTCCTGCCAGCAATTGTCTTTACCTGCTGAGCCAGCTCCCCAGCTCCTTAGCAACATCTTTTTTGTTGTTGTTGTTTTTTTTTTTTTTTTTAGAAACATCTTTTTAACCTCGGTTTTCCACTGAAAACCAACACTGCAAGAATAACAGACTAAAAAGGGAAGAAAACCCCACTAACTTCTAAATCCCCCTTCCCTCGGACAAAGTCATGTGTATCAGTGAGCTGCAGCTTTCTGAGGCACCGTGGCTCCAATCCAACCTTTTAACCAGGCATGGCAGTTCATGCCTAGAATTCTAGCACTCAAAGAACAGAGACAGGAGCATCACTGCAGGTTTGAGGTCAGGGCAAGACCATACAGAAAAGACCCTCTTAAAAAAAAAAAAGAAAAAAGGCTGGAGAGATGGCTCAGTGGCTAAGAGCACTGACTGTTCTTCCAAAGGTCCTGAGTTCAATTCCCAGCAACCACATGGTGGCTCACAAGCACCTTGAATGAGATCTAGTGCCCTTTGCTGGCATGCAGGCAGAAGACTGTATAGACTGTATACATAATAAATAAATAAGTCCTTAAAAAAAAAAAAAAAAAGCCAGGTATTGGTGGTGCATACCTTTAATCCCCACACTCGGGAGATAGAAGCAGGTGGATCTCTGAGTTCAAGGCCAGCCTGGTCTACAGAGATAGTTCCAGCGCAGCCAGATCTACACAGAGAAACCCTGACACGAAAAACAAAACAAGAACCCTAAAAGATTAAGCCCATGACTAATAACTCTCAGTCAGAGGTGGTCCACTGCTCTTACCTCAAAGCTTTTACGTAAAGCATCAACACCAAGATAGAAGAGCATCTGCCACGTTTGCTCTTCGGCCCGCAGTTTTTGCCAGATCCGATGCAATCGTTCATAAAGATGAATCCCCAAGCAGGTCAGAACTTCTTCTTGAGCTATATCTATTGTCTTAGCATGCCGTTCTCTTCGCCTATTCAGGAAAATTCAACATTAATTCTTAATGCCTTAACTGAAACAGTAAAACTTGAAAAATCAGATTTTAAACACAGCCAGTCTATCTGACAATTACATCATTCATTCATTCATTCATACATTCTCTCCCTTCTCCAGGATTTTAACCAATGAGAAATATACATGCAAGTAAAATTGTATTCTAATATTGGTAAAAGTAAGATAATTCAGGAACTGGCTCTAAGGAAATGGGTCTTAGGGCCTAGAGAAGTCATAGAAGGGTGTACCGCATAGAAGACATGGTAGGCACCTTTCAACTTCCAGTTATAGCAAAATGACAACTAAATTTTGGGTGATAGTTAAGTTGATATGAGAAAGAATGGGGGAAAAAAAGCAATTCCAAAGTGATTCAATCATAGGTAAGGCCTTCGAGTGCCAGTCTACCGGAAGTATTCACAGCACTATAATGAGTTTCTGCATTTAAAAATTCCTAGCTGAAACTAGCACTCAAAAGAGAGTTGACAAGCTGGAGAGATGGCTCAGCGGTTAAGAGCACTGGCTGCTCTTGTAGAGGACCTGAATTCAATTTCCAGCAACCACATGGTTGAGTGGTTGAGATCTGGTGCCCTCTCCTGGTCTGCAGGGATGCATGAGGAGGAATGATGTATACATAAAAAATAAAAATCTTAAAAAAAAAAAAAAAAAAAAGAGTTGACATAGACCCAAAGGGAAAATGGGTTTGATATAGTCTATGAATAACTTAATTCTAATTTCATTCTCATTACAAACCCAGATATATTAATTTAGGCTCGTCTATCATTGATAATAATTATATAACATATACTGTCCATGAATTACATTCAATAAAGCATTTCTTAGCCCCCGATGTAAAGCCTAACTTCTATGCAAAAACCATCACTGTGAATAAAATCTAAACACGATAAAGCAGGATGCATGAAAAAATATTCATTTCAATCAATTCAAGTAAAAATGATAAACTATAATGAAAGCCTATCTCTTCTCCAGAAATAAGGAGCAGAGGATTAAACCAAACACCAGAACACTTTTCCTATAGTTCCATTCAATTAAGAAAGCATACATAATCTGTACAGCACACCTTAATTTATATATATCTTATGTAGTGAGGCAGAGGTGATAGAAATAAACTTTGAGTAATAAAAAATGAAGCAAAGCGCTAGATAGCCCATTCTAGCAAACTACATACTCATACCCTCCTGCGAACTCTGGCTCAGCACGGCCCAGGAGATGCGCAATGAAGTCTGTTTCACAGCAAACATGTATGTGTCGCTCGTGTGGACAGCACCGCAGCCCCTCATAAAGTGCAGCGCAGTAGCCCTTCTCTTTGCTGCAGTCAAGTTCACCAATGAGGATATTGTACGCTCGGAGAACTTTATTTTTGCAATCAGTGCAAAACCTGTTTAAAAAAAAAACAAAAAACAAAAACACAACAACTTTAAAATTAAGAATGGGGAATGACTCCAGAGGCGGAGGTAGATGGGTCTTTTGTGTTCAAGGCCAGCTGGAACTATAAAGTCTCAAAAATAATAAAAATAAAACAAAAGCATACGTGTTAAATGCAAATTTAAGGATTAAATGGAATGCAGCTTTGTCAACAGGGAATGGTTTTAAATTAGAAAAGGACATGGGCTATGAGTAAGACGGATATATGCTTGTTTCCTAAAATACATGTATTTCTCCTGCCTCAAGACTCCTGAGTGCTCAAAGAATATATATACACCATTATGACCCACAGAACCTGGTTTCTCTAGTTTTGAATCCCAAAACAAGAAAGAACCAGGATAGGCTCTCAAAAGAGAGCTACTGTGATGGAACAAGACAATTTTGACTCTCTGGCTTAAATTTATTTCTCAAATGAATTCTGTAATCACCTGTACCCATGTGCACACATCCATGGCTTTTCATGGCCAAGATCTCTGTTCAAGATTCTATTCTTCTTGCCTGAGGGCTACACCCATAATGTAAAGTAGTGAGACATTGGAGACTCCTACAAGCAATTCCCTAAACTGTGTTCCAAGGAAACGCCATTCTCTTCCTATGTCCTCTATGATCTCAGTTAAGAACATCATCATTCACAGACACTTAGGCTCAACCTCAGTTAATTCCAACTTCTTCCTAGTTCCCTCTATTAAATATGGAGCCAACTAGTATAGCTGACTTTCACTGTCTTTTGTAGACACTTTAATTTCAGTGTCCTCTCCACTGGTTTAAGTTGCCTCAATTATTATTATCATTATTATTGTTTCAAGTATAGTATAGAAGAGAGAGAAAACATTTTAAC
This sequence comes from Cricetulus griseus, assembly GCF_003668045.3. NCBI lineage: Eukaryota > Metazoa > Chordata > Mammalia > Rodentia > Cricetidae > Cricetulus > Cricetulus griseus. The sequence continues at coordinate 98,125,155 of NC_048600.1, forward strand.
AACATAAAAGATGGTTCTAGGATACAGAGTGCTTCCTAATCTTTCAGAAGACCTGAATTCAGATCCAGCACCCACACTGGGTAGCTTACAAATGCCTGTAGCTCCAGCTCTAGGAGACCCAATGTTCTCTTCTGGCCTCTGTAAGCATCTGCATTCATGTACATACACCCACACACATACACATAACTAAAAACAAAATAAACCTTAAAAAGAGAGCAAGGGAGATCTAGGAAATGAATCAGTGAGTAAAGTGCTTGCTATGTAACTATGAGGACCCAAGTCTGGATCCCTAGTACCCACATAAAATGATGGGTGTGGGGTCTGGAGAGATGGCTCAGAGGTTAAGAGTGCTGACTGCTTTTCCAGAGGTCCTGAGTTCAATTCCCAGCAACCACATGGTGGCTCACAACCATCTGTAATGAGACCTGGTGCCCTCGGCATGCAGGCATAAATGCAGGCAGAATACTGTATGCATAATAAATAAATAAATCTTAAAAAAAAACAAAAACAAAAACAAAACTCTGCCAGGTGGTGGTGGCGGTGCACACCTTTAATTGCACTCAGGAGGCAGAGGCAAGGAGATCTGAGTTTGAGGCCAGCCCACTCTAAAGAGCAAGTTCCAGGACAGCTCCAAAGCTACAGAGGAACCCTGTCTAGACAAACAAATAAAAACAATAGCAACAACCACAACAAAAACCTTAAAACCTTCTAAGCTGGGCTGGAGAGATGGCTCAGCAATTGAGAATACTTGCTGCCCCTCCAGAGGACTGGGGTTCAGTCCCCAGTACCCACACAGTAGCTCACAATTGTCTCTGACACCAATTCCAAGGGATCTGATGACTCTTCTAACCTCCATGAGGCTCCTGCATACACATAATGCACCCACACTACTAAAATAAATAAATACTAAGAAAAAAAAGAGGAAGCCAGGAAGTGGTGGCGCACACCTTTGATCCCAGCACTTTGAGACAAAGGCAGGCAGGCAAATATCTGTGTTTGAGGCCAGCCTGGTGTACAGAATGAGTTCCAGGACAAACAGAGCCACACAGAGAAATCCTGTAAAGAAAGAAAAAGAGTGAACAGTGGACAAGCAACCACAGAATCAGGGAAAATATGTGAATAAGAATTAATATCCAGAATATAAAGAATTCCTATTAGCTAAACATGGTGATTTACACCTGTAATCCCAACATACAGGAAGCCAAGCCTAAACTACACAGAGATGCTGTATTAACAATACACACACACACACACACACACACACACACACACACACACACACTTATACAGAGAGGGAAATATGGCTACAGATAGATACATATAATAGACAAATATGTTTCTTAAACCAGGCATAGTGGTACATGCCTATAATAATCCTAGCACTCAGGAGTCAGAAGCAGGATTACTCCAAGTCCAAGGCCAGTCTAGTCTACAACTCAAATTAGGCCAAACAGGATACTATGTTCTAAAACAATTCTCAAAAGAATCCCACCTCTTAGCCAGACATAGTGGCACATACCTTTAGTCCCAGTGCTTGTGAGGCAGAGGCAGGTGGATCTCTATGAATTCTAGAACAACCAGAGCTACATAATGAGACACGATCTCGAAAACCAAATAAACAAAACAGAACTACCCCCTCTTCCCAACATTTGAGAAGGGATATCACTATGTAGCCCTGGGTAGCCTGGGACTTGCTGTTTAGAGAAGCAAGATGGGGCCAAACATGCAGAACAGAGTTGCTTCTGTATCCCAAGTGCTGGATTATAGACATGAACTACCATTATGCCAGGCCCTCAACTTAAAAAATGAGATCTGTGGATGCTCACATGGCCCCCAGGTTACATTTCTTCAAAGATGACACACACATGACCAGTAAACATGTGAGAAGATCCTCAGCATCACCAATGAAATGTCAAAACCACAACTAGTGCCCTCATTCCCACTAAGATAGTCACTATTAATAAACCAAAAGTAAGCATAAAAAAACAAAAACAAAACAAACAAACAAACAAAACACCATGGTGGTGCACACCTTTAATCCTAAATACTCAGGAGGCTGAGGTAGGTGAATCTTTGTGAGAGAGAGTAAGTTCCAGGCCTGTCAGGGATACATAGTGAGAACCTATTAAAAAAAAGTTAAAAAAAAAATTTTTTTTCTTAAAAAGACTGAACTAGTGGAAGTCAGTATGGAGAGTCCTCAAAATAAAAACTACAGAGGCAGCTGAGATGGCTCGGTGGGTAAATGTGCTTGCTGCCAAGTCTGGAGACCTGAGTTTAACTTTTGGGACCCACATGGTAGAAGAGAACTAACTTCTAGAAGTTATCCTCTAACCTCTGCATGCACTCTATGGTATGCCTACACCACACCAGTACATATAAAAAGTAATGAAAAAAAAAAAAAACTACCATATGATCGAGAAATCCCACTTCTAGGAATAAATTATGCATATTTTGCAGGACCTCAACAGCCAAGATATGGAACTAATCTAGGTGTTTATCAATGGATGAGTAAAGAAAATGTGTTCTACATGTATCTGGACATTATTCAGCTTTTAAAAAGGAGCTAGGTATATGGTGGTACGTGATTATAGCCCTCTTTACTTGAGAGATTGAAACAAGAGAACACTTGGGCCCAGGAGTTTGATGCCAGCGTAAACAACACAGCAGGGATGCGGGGAGGCGGCCTACAAGATGGCTGGGCAAGTGTCACAGCACATATGTAGAGGTCAGAAAAAAACTTTTGAGAGTCAGGTCTCTCCTTCCTGTGAAGGTTCTGGGTTGTCAGGCTTGCTGATAAGCACAGACAAGAGATAGAAACAGGAGGGAGAGACAGGAAAGAAGGAAGGCAGTATTTAATAAGGCCATTTAGAAATCAACCAAAACAAATTAAACACACCTCAAAAACTGAAAGGAAAACTTAAGAGCCAAGCAGTTATAAGACTCTTCAAACACTCTTGACACTTATTGCACTGTCAAATACCACCCTAAGTAAAATTTCCTATGCTGTCAGTCCTCCCAATTTCATCTAATCCCATCATAAACCCTGTATTAATCCTATAATTATATTTGGAAAGATGGCTCAGGAGTTAAGAACACAAGCTCTTACAGAGGACCCAGGTTTGGTTCTGAGCACCCACATCAGGTGACTAAGGTCTGTTTGTAACTCCAATTCCAGGGAATCCAATGCCCTCTTCTGGCTTCCACAAGCACCTACACACATGTGGTGCACAAACATACATTCAAGTACACACAAATACATATAAAATAAAAAACCTGAGATGACTCAGTGGTAAAGATGCTCTCCCTGAAGCCCTAGTAACTTGAGTTCAAACCCCAGAACCCATGTAACGGTAGGTGGAATAAAGTGAGTGCAAGCTGTCCTCCAACCACCACACAGGAGCTGTGGCATGGGCATCCATGCACAAGTATTAGTATACACACAAAAAAATTATCATAAAATTTTAATGAATAGAACAGATTCTACACATAAAATTATTCTTCTAATCAATTTTTCTTCTCACTCTTAAGATATTTCTAAAATAGACTCTATCTCCTTATTAAAATAAACCAAAACACAGGAAACTTCAGAACATTTATTATATGACCCTAAAGATACCTTGTGGGTAAATTGATAACCAATTCATACTTAAAGAGATAGGACAGACGTTTTATATCTATTTAGTCTCCTCTCCCACTCTCCCAAATCGATATATTGTCTTTTGATAACCAACCAAAAAAAATGATAAAGTTTATACCTAAAAAGGAACCGAGTATGCAGTTCATTAGTTTTTTAAACACTAATTTTGTTAACATGTTTTTATGTTTTATAAAGTGAACCCAAAGTAATTACCCTTTCTAAAGCCAAATGTAGCAAATTCCTAACAACAGAACCCTCCCCAATAGCAACGCCATCACTAGATGGTTCCTTTACCAGTTTCTCTCCTTTCCTATGGGATTCCAAATGCTAATGGCACTTAGTACTCTCAAAAGAAAAACTTCAGGTTACATGAAAAAAATATATATTCTAACTCTATTTAAAGGTTCTGACAAATGATTATAAAAGAAATATTTCGAATTAGGAAATAAAAAGCTTTTTAGGTGGAACCAGGGTCTCTTGTATCTCAGGCGTCAGTGAATTCACAACCATCTTGCCTCTACCTCCCAAGCACTGGATTACATTCTTGTTCAACCATGCCTAGTTTATGCTGGGCTTGGAATCAAACAAAGATAACTCATGCATGCTAGGCAAGTACTTCACCAACTGAGCCACAACTCTAGGCCAAAAAGCTAATTTAATTTTGAGATGATTTTAACACAAAACTCAGGAATATTATTCTTTCTAAAGTGATTAACTCTACTTTCAACAGATTCAATCAACAGATTCAATTTCATGGAAGAACAATCTGGAACAAGCAATAATAATAAGAGAGAGAGAGAGAGAGAGAGAGAGAGAAGGAGAAGGGGGAGAGAGAGAGAGAGAGAGAGAGGGGGGGGGTTTCCATGGTTAAGAACAAGCACTACTCTTACAATACTGGATTTTGATTCCCAGCAACTAGGTCAGATAGCCCACAACGGCCTATAGCTCCAACAACTTTGGCCACTAAACACTGTACACATATGCACACTTAAAAATAAAAAACACTGGGTATGGTAGCCCATGACTGTAATCCCAGCACTCCAGGAGAGCCAGGGCTACACAGAAAGACTACATTATAATAAACCTTTAAACTGCATAATAAACCTTTATAAAGAAATAAGAGCCAGGCTGGAGAGATGGCTCAAAGGTTAAGAGCACTGACTGCTCTTCCAGAGGACCTGAGCTCAATGTAATGAAATCTGGTGCCCTCTTCTGGCATGCAGGCATACATGCAGACAGAACAATGTACACATAAAAAAAATAAAAATCGCCGGGCGGTGGTGGCACCTTTAATCCCAGCACTCAGGAGGCAGTGGCAGATGGATCTCTGTGAGTTCGAGACCAGTCTGGTCTACAAGAGCTAGTTCCAGAACAGGCTCCAAAGCCACAGAGAAACCCTGTCACAAAAAATAAATAGAGCCAAGACAGCTAACATTCAAAGTCACCTCATAAAGAAATTGCCTACCTTGACTTCTAGTACCAGATATTAACAGGAACAATATTGCAATACTATTACACAAAGGAAGCCAGTGATAAGCTACTTTGAATGACTGGCACATAAGACACCCTCCCCACTATATCATAATGACCTTTTTTGTACTTACCTGTGCTTTCGCAGATATGTTTCTAGTGTTTCTAAAAGACAACTGGAGTCAATTAAAACTACTTCATCCCTGCATTCCTGGGACATTAGTTCCCATACATCCATCCAACATCCTCTGTAAAAAGAATAAGTATTAGTGAAAAGGAGGCATACATGAGGTAAAAGGGTTAAAAAGGCAGAATAAAGGATTGCTTGGTTTTACCTGGCTGTTCCCTGGAAAGGTCCATAATGGAAAATGATCCTACACTTGCTGTCCTTCCTGTGGTCTTCACTACTTCTCTTATCTGTACTTAACTTCTCTGAACTGACACTGCTACTGCTCCCTTCACTGCAGTACAGCATGGTACAAAGCTTAGTGACACTGACATAACCTGGAGAAATCATTTCTAAGGTCTATGTTAAAATCATGAATTCTTTAACATATTAAAATATTAGTAAGATAAATCTGCAAATTTAAATAATAGATTATATATTTAATCTTAATACATTGTTATTTAATGTGTTTCACATGTTTATATCAAACACTTGACTATCAAGTTTACCTGATACAATTTAACATTATTTACAGTTATAAAAATAGAAACTGGTATATTGAGTACTTTACAAGCAAATATACTTGAAGTGTTCTTAAGCCAAATGGCATTTTAAGTTATAGTCTTTTCACCTACTAAACATGGATCAATCTTCAACCAACTGAAAATTCTCTATTTAATGTGATCATTAAATGATTATTGTTTAAGGCACTCTTATTTACAGCTAGCTGATGGTAACAAATCTTATCTACCTTCACATTTCCAAGTACCTATGAAAGTCATATATTAATCTAACAAAAATACGTAAGTTTACACTTAATGAAAATAGCATGCTAAGATGCACACTCTATACAGCCTAAGTTAGTAGGAAGTACTACACACATAATTTTTCAAACTTACTGAGAACTTCCCAGACCCTCTTCCCCGACTAGTTTCAGTGTGGTGTTGGCCGTGCATTTTGCTATGTGGGAGATGCACATTCCTACAGAAAAGTCTGTCTATATTCCAGTCAAGGATAGTCTTCTAGATTTTTTTTTTTGTGCTAATTCTGAACAATTGGATCATGCCTGATCTTCTGCAGGTCTCATTACAGTCCTAGAAATTCAACGTCATACTTGCTTTTAAGATGAAAAAACCCAAGTCTTTTCATAGTTAACTAAGTATTTCTCAACTTCCAGCTTAACATAGTTTCATTATACAATTCAGCACTTTAACTCCACTAAGGGGGAAGGGCCAAACAAAGGTATACCTACTCTAACAACATAATGTCAACTCCCGATCTATCTTGCACGTTAAATCCTCTCTCTAAATTCTCATATTTCTCTTTAGTAGTTAAGTTTAAGTGACCTACCACTCAAATCAGATCCAGGCCTTATGCTTCAGGTGATTCAAGACACACTTTCTGAAGAACTATCTTTCAAAGTCACTTCCTCGCTCTACTCCTATACTTTCCATGTGGCTTAACCCACTGCTAACTTGTATTCATTTTCTGTCACTGCAATCAGGACTCTGCTCCCACTCAACCACCAGCCCTGCTCATCATCAGTGTTGTTCAACCAGTGTCCACAGGGGGTCCTCAGTTACTCAGGAACACTCTATACAGCTAACCAGACCAACCTGAAACACCCTTCCTCAATCTCCTATCTTGCCATACCCGGTCAATTTTCTGATTAAAGGCTTCCTATGTACCATTAACCACAATCTCCCAGCATTCTTTGCTCTTGCTCTACTCTTTCTCTACCTGATTTTACATACCATTTTCTTATATTACCCTTAATCACTCTACTGGCCTAAAGTTTGGGCTGGATCTTTCTTTCAGATACCAAACTTACAGACAGAAAATAACTAAGATTTACTTGGATGGCTAAAAGAACACTCTCAGTAAAGTTGACTGAATCACTGCTCTTTATTAAGCCGAAACCCAATGAGTATTCTTTCCTTGGAAAAAAGTTTGGTTAAAAACTACAACAAAAACCTAAGGCTAGGAAACAGAAAAGAACATAAAATGAGGGCTTCCAATAGCAAACAATTGTGCAAGTCTTTAAAGGTACTCTACCTACTCCAGGCATTCTGATTAAACAAACTACAATCACTGACTACCATCTATATACATTGGAGAATAACCAAAACTACCTTAGTTAAGTCACACAATTTAAGATCAACTAGCTCTATTTATGATTAATTTCACATTGAACAGACAATCTTCAAAAAAAAAAAAAATTGACTTTCCATGTAGAGAAGCTGTACCTGAAAGGGAACATGAAGGTTGTGGAGATTATTTTTTATATGTAAGCTACAAGAAGTAACTACTTGTCCATTAGAAGTAGATATCTGACGAAGCAAGTCACTGCAGAACAAGAGTAGAAATTGCAGCAAAACAGGAAGAACTGGTCTTCACAGGAAAATAGCATTGAGAATAGGTATGTAAGATGCTAGGCTATCTACTGCTTTTTATTAGTCCTCAATAAAGTGCGTGCATAAAGAGGCTAAAGTATAACTCAATGGTAGAATACCTGACTAGGACATGTGAGTCCCTGGGTTCAATCCTCAGAACCACAAAAAAGAAGAAACAACAACAAAACCAAAGAGGAGGAGAAAATGAAACTAGAAGGCTGACCCATTTTACTATGTTATATTGCTCAGCTCTGTTTATTTATTTATTTATTTATTGGTTTTTTTTGATACAGGGCTTCTCTGTGAACAGTCCTGGCTGTCCTGGAACTCACTCTGTAGACCAGGATGGCCTCAAACTCAGAGATCCATCTGCCTCTGCCTCCCAAGTGCTGGGATTAAAAGCATACACCACCACCACTCAGCTCAGCTCATTTTCTCGTGGGAAAGTTAAGACTGAAACAAGCATTTAGAGAGGAGTCCTCTAACCAACAACATAGATAAAAACAAGTATTTAAGTGAAGTGCAGTAGTGCCTGCTATCTCAATACTAGGAAGGTACTGACAGGATCAGGAGTGCAAGGTAATCTTCCACCATACAAACTATACAGAAAGTTTAAGGACAGCCAGGGCTACATTAGACCCTGTCTCCAAACAACAACAAAACCCCACAAGTATGTAAAATAATTGTACAGACTTTTGTTGGTTTCACAGTACCCTGTATTTAGATACTATGGAATATATGGCTCTTGTTTAGATCCTACCTCAACAAACCACTGCAAAAAGATACTTTTATGCACAACAAGGGAATCTGAATATCATCTGGGTATTATATTATTATAGTTAACTCTGTTAATACAGTTAATGCCCATTGTGGTCATGAAAATGTTCATCTGTTTTAGAGATGCATGTGAATGCCTGGAACTTTCTTTAAAATATTTTGGCAAAGAAAAAGGCAGATAGATGAATTAAACATATGTTTCAAAGTTTGCTAGTACTAAGTACTAAATCTGAGTAAGGTACACAGGATGGAAGGAGTCCCTGGAGGCTCCATTTGTGCTAAGGAGGATGAGGCTGGTGCATCACTTGATCCTGACTAGCTTAGGCAACAAACTGAGATGCTATCTCAAATAATAAGTTTCTACTTAGTGGTCTTTCTACTTCTCTGTATTTAACAGTTTTCATAATTTTTTGTTTGTTTATTTCTGAGATACAGGCTTTCATTATGAAGCCCTGACTAGGCTAGACCTTGCCATGTAGACCAGGCTAGCCTCGAATTCACAGAGATCCACCTGCCTCTACCTCCCAAATGCTAGGATTAAAGGCTACACCACCACCTGGCCTGATAAAATTTTTTAAAAATGTTTCCTGAGCATAGGAAGACCTGGGTATCTGGATCTTTATGCTAGAAAGGGGAAACGTCTATAGAATGGTTCCAATGACTTTGAGATATTTAACAGTTAACTTAGAACACTGTTTTACATTACATTATTCTCCACCAAACAAAAATTTCTCTAAAACTCCCTTTAAAATCATGCTGACTCTATCCTCCCCAAGTAATTATGAGGGGTAAGCCAACAAACAACTGTGGCACTGTGCCAGGAAATAGGGGCAAACCAGCATTGTACAACCAACCAAGAAAACTGAAAATTATTACACAAATACACACCACCATAACTGATTAAGGCTTTTGTACATCTTTAATAAATTAGAGAAACCTAGAAATAAGACAAAAATAAACATGATGGTTACAGATCAAAGAATATTACTTTAAAAACTTTAAAATCAGTGGCATAAACTTCTCAAAAATTTTAATCTTGTGAAACAATTTAAAAGGAAAAACCTTAAAAAGTCAGTGACCTTACAGTTTCAATGCAGAAAGACCACTAGAAACCAAGAACATGTTTATTTTGACATGTGTCAGAATGTAACTCAATTAACGTTAACTAGCAATATGTTATCCTTTTTTGCTAAATATGACCAACATTTATATGCTGAACATCAATGAAGCATTTTGGTATTCACTTGTACTTACCCCAAAGGTTTAGGTTTGTGTGTATCTAAGGAGTGCAATTGACATCTCTTGTTCTTCTTACTTTTTGGAATAGCATCTATCATATCATTTAGTTTGGACCTAGTAAAAAATAAGCCATTAAAAGTTTGTCATTTCTCTTTCAAATTTTAAAAATCTCTATTAGCTGCCTTTTTGTGAGAAGTATATTTAACAGTATATTACAGAAATATCACCTATCCTGAACACGTCTTCAGTAAACTCCTACACAAAGCAATCTACACTAATTTTCCCCTCTCTGTTTCTAGCCAGTACAGCTGGAAGAGACCTACTTTACTCAGTGCCCTTTTCCTACTACAACTCTTACCCTGGTACCTACACCATGTGTCTGACAAATGTTATATAAATACATATTGCCTTTGAGAGGTCAACCATAGAAATTCTGTATGAATACACAATGTTGGGCAGGCAAGATGGCTCATTGGTAAAGAACTTGCTGCCAAACCTGATGACTTGGGACTCACATGGTAGAACTGACTCCCTGAAGTTGTCCACTAACCTCCACACATGATCTTTTGCATGCGAGCACACACTAATAAATGTAAAACATACAGAGTGAATGTGTATACATAGAATGAATATGTATACGTAATGTGTAATACTACTACACACTACTACTACATACTACCTGTCAACTAACTATTGTAATTTTTATATATATCTACAGTTCTATCATAATCTCCCTTGTGGAACCCACCAATCTCTAGTTAATCAACTACAATCTCCCAAATGGTTCCATACTGCCACCTTAGCCTTTTACACTCTAGACTTCACTTAGCACCAAGAGTAATCCTTTTAAATCATATTATCAGATTATATTATTCCTCTGTTCAAAAACTCTCTAAAGCTTTTTTTTTTTTTTTCCAAAGCAATTAAAATCCAAAGTCCTGCTAAGCTATAGTTCAGAGGTAGAACATGAGGCCCTGGGATCAAGCTGCTGAACTTCAAAAATGAATAAAAATAAATCAAAAGTCTCTACCACCACCTCCAAATAGAAGAGCCTCTGGATTTGGTCTTTCACTCCCCTTCCCTACTGATACTAAGAATAAAGGACACAAATAATGTGGATATCCAATTGAAATGTCAACACATCCAAAAGAATTAAAAAAAACTGTTGCCTAGTCTTGCCCATGACAATAAAAGGAAAACATCTGCTGCTATACTTAATCATTACTAAAGACATCCCTCCCCTATCAATCTATACAAAAAATCATGTTGACTCAGTCCTCAAAATATTTCAGGATCCTATCATTTCTTGGTGTCTTTACCATCTGCAATCCAAGTCACATTTCCCATTTATCATTAAACAACCTCTTTCTCCATTTTTATACCTACCTTGTACTCTCTTCACTTTATTTTCAATACGAAGGTCACTGTAGGCCAAATTTCAAGTCAGACTGTGTTGCTCATCTGCTTAAAACTCTGCAAAGCTTCCCGTCTATGTGGAGTAACCACCTCAGCGTGACCTATAAGGCACTATCATGACTGAACCTTTATTACTCTTCTGATCTCACCTTTTATTACTGTTCTCTTTACTCATCTGGCTCCAGCCAACATGGTCTCCTTGGTGTTCCTCAGACATGTCAAGAAAATTCTAACCTCTGACCCTTTATTCTTGTTGTTCCTTTTGTACCTTTATCCAGACAAATATAGGGCTCCCTTGCTTACTTTATTCATCATTCCCAGATCATACTCTTCATATTAATTTATTCCACTCACATTCTCTTAGTGTTGCCCATCTTACTGTCTTCTTTGTAACTTATACTCAACCATTTATTTACTTATTGCATATCTCCACATGAGAGCAGAAACTAGAAGCTACTCAATAAAACTACTAAATTCAATCTTTGCCCTAGCCAAATTTAGGGGGGAGAAGCCCCACTGTTATCAAGTTGTTTAAAATTAGCTATTTTATTAACAAGTTGTTTCTTAATTAACTATACTTACCCATGTACATAAAATAATGTATAAAGCTTCTTTGCATCAGTCATGCAACTTCGAGTCAGAGATAGTACTCCCTTGGGCCCTACTGTCAGGGGTTCAAGGGCAGGATTTCCAGACTCTACAAGCTGAGAAAAGAGGCGTTCCACACTGCGACGACAACCAACACATGGGACAAGCTGAGAAAGTGCACTCAAGACTTCACGTGATGTTACCACCATGGCAATACTCAGATCTTGTTGCTTAAGCATACTATGTCGCTGAAAGGGAAAAAAAAAATGACTACTCCTTGAAACATAAAATTACTTTTTTCAATTGTTTTTTTTCTACCACAGAAAAAAAAAAAGCCTATGTAGGAGCCTAAAATGAGTAACTATGCTAAAGTACATGAATGTAGTCTGCTGGTTATGACAATGAATGTGAACCACAGCAGTAGAGAAATGGGCAAAACACCGATAAGTAATTTCTACTTAAGGGAATTATCAGCTATGTTACAATTAACACTCCCAGAAAAACAAATAAGAATGTTCAAATTATTCATTTTTACTATTAATTTTTCATTCAAAGTGTCCTTTAACATTAGAGTTCCTGGCTCCAAAGCTACAAAGAAACCCTGTCTCCAAAAAGAGAGAGAGAGAGAGATCTTAAGTAATCTAATTTAATTCCTATTATTTTAATTATATATATATTTTGCTGTTGTTTGCCCCAGACAGAGTTTCTCTGTGTGACAGCTCTGGCTGTCCTAGAATGTGATTTGTATATCAGACTGGCAGCTAACTCGGAGATCTGATGTCTCTGCTTCCCAAGTGCAGGGATTAAAGGCGCACACTACCACTGCTCAAGTTGGTTATATATTATTAAGTATTTGAAAAGTACCTTATTTCTAAAGAAACAAATTAAAATCAGAAAATTCTTATTATAGGATCAACTTAGGAAAAAAACTGTGTGTGTGTGGTGCTAGGGATCAAACCCAGAGCCTTTATACATGGTGGGTAAACATTCTGGCACCAAGAGATGTCCCTGGCCCAACAAGTTCTTAATAAAATGTTGCAAACCCTCTTATAAAAACTAGGAAAGATGGCCTGTTAAAATCAAGGACTTTTTGAACCTATAAAATGTGAATGAAACCCAATTCTTTCACACGATTAATCTATAAATCAAATAACTATATTTACAAGAGTAAAAAATGAAATCAACACATGGGCGGTGGTGGCACACGCTTTTAACCCCAGCACTTGGGAGGCAGAGGCAGGTGGATCTCAGTGAGTTTTAGACCAGCTTGATCTACAAGAGCTAGTTCCAAGACAGGCTCCAAAGCCACAGAGAAACCCTGTCGGGGGGGTGGGGGGGTGGGGGGGGGGAAGAAAAAGAAATCACCTTAATCACCTCAGTGCACTATTAATTTCTAGGGAGAAGCTACTGTGTGGTGGTACAAGCCTTTGCAGATATCTGTGAATTCAATGCCAGCCTATTCTACACAGAAAGCACCACTAAACAGTGAGATCTGGTCTCAAAAACACACACATACACAAAAAATAATAAGCTAGAAGTTATAGCTAAATAGTTAAATGACTTAAAATATACACAACTAAAAACAATGATTTTAAAACTTTACCTGAATAAACTGCTTTAGTTGTGCACCATTATTCTGATGTCCATCAAGATTTAGAACATTGTCAGGAAATTCCATCACCATCTTAAAGGCAAACAGAACAGAAATTACTCATGCTATCCCTTAGACACATTCTATAGCATACTTTGTAAACTATTAGGCAGAAACATATATAAAACTAGACTGTCTCCTAAAAAGGGGGGCCTAATAATCAATGTACAAATTTTCTTATTTTTTAAATTTAGTTGTGTGTGTGTGCGCGCGCGCGTGCGCACGCACGCACGCACGCGCACACACACACACACACACACACACACACACACACGCACACTCACACACACTCACTCACTCACTCACTCAGAGGTGAGGGAATACCTTTGCAGGAGTCAGCTCTTTAATTCTACCAAATGGACCTTGGGGATCAAATTCAATTTTCCAGTCTTGGTAGACAGTACCTATACCCACTGAGCTACCTTCCTGGCCTAAAGTATACAAATTTCTAAAGCTAGACACAGTGTGGCCACTAGAACATAGTATCGAGCATTTAGTAAAGGTTTGTGCTATGTACAATGAAAAAGGATGCACTGAGGAATTTATGAGTTATAAAAACCCACTATCAGGGGCTGGAGAGATGGCTCAGAGGTTAAGAGCACTGAGTGCTCTTCCAGAGGTCATGAGTTCAATTCCCAGCAACCACATGGTGGCTCACAACCATCTGTCACAAAATCTGGTGCTCTCTTCTGGTGTGCACATGGAAGCAGGAAGTTGTATACATAATAAATAAACTCTAAAAAAAAAAAAAAGATTAAAAAAACCCCACTATCAGAGGAATTTAGGAGGCTTCGATGTGTGATGATGGAAATTAGCAATTTCACTGATCTATGACATTACAGATTTTTAAATCCATTAAGTGGAGAGAGGGCTAGAGACGGCTCAGTGGTTAGGAGCACAAAATGCTCTTCCAGGTGACCTTTACATTTCCAGCACCAACATCAAGCTACTCAAATGCCTACAACTACAACTTCAAGGTAATCCAATGCCTCTTATTCTGCTGGCATCACACTCATGTACACACACACACACACACACACACACACACACACACACACACACACACAAATACTTTTTCTCTTTTTCTTTCTGTCTTTTTTTTTTTTTTTGGTTTTTCGAGACAGGGTTTCTCTGTGCAGCTTTGGAGCCTATCCTGGCACTTACTCTGGAGACCAGGCTAGCCTCGAACTCACAGAAATCTGCCTGCCTCTGCCTCCTGAGTGCTGGGATTAAAGGCTTGCACCACCAACGCCTAGCTACACAATACTTTTCTTAATCCATAAAGTTATATATGACCAAGGAAAAGAGCTTAACTGTAAGACATAGTTAAGTGTCACAATTTCAAAGATGTGAAAATGTATGCCTTCAAAAACAGTAATACAAGCACAGGACTGGAGAGATGGCTAGGCAGTTAAGGAAACCTGTTCTCACAAAGAACCTCAATTCCATTCTAGCACCCACATGATGGTTCACAACTGTCTGTAACTCCAATTCCAGGCAATCCAACACCCTCTTCTAACCTCTGAGGGCACCAGGCACACATGTGGTACACAGATACATGTGAACAAAGCACACACACACACACACATTTCATGCCTGTCTTAACTGAAACAATGTAAAAAATTATCAAACATAATATACAAGAACAAGCTATTTCCAGATAACAAGGGCCTCAGATTCCTCTATACCCAAAAAAATGGAGTCCAGATTTTGTCAAGTCAAGATAAAGAGAACCCAATCGAGGCAAAAACAAGAATAACAAATTCCATTTCCTTGAATGCTCCTTAAAAAGATCCGGGGGGGGGGGGGGGGCGACAGAGTAGTAAAGTAGGTATGTGCTTGCCTACATGCACAGAGCCCTGGGTTGAATCTCCAGCACAGCATAAGCCTATAATCCTAGAATTCAAAGCAGGAAAAATCAGGAGCTCAAGGTCATCTTCAGATGAAGGAGACAAGCTACTTGAGACTCTGCCTAAAAAACCCTCTCCTCCAACAACCACCATGACGATCTGCTTCTTTAACAGAAGGAACTATTATTTTCTTCTCTTCACATTAAGAAAGATTGAAAACAGCTGGGCTTTGGTGCTGCAAACCTTTAATCCCAGCACTCGGGAGGCAGAGGCAGGCAGATCTCTGTGAGTTCCAGTCCAGCCTGGTCTCCAGAGTGAGTGCAGGGCCAGGCTCCAAAGCTATAGAGAAACCCTGTCTTGAAAAAAACAAAAAAGAAAAAAGATTGAAAACATGCTTGGAGGTCTCAGTAGCAAAAGAAAACATAACCAGTTGTTTTATTTTTTAATTTGATAAAAGAATACTGTTATGTGAAACAATAGAAATGGATATTAGATAGACTAACCATCCAAAGGATTTCGGTTTCACAGATTCAAAACTGCAGACAACTTTGCATATATACAGCTTATCATCCAGGAAAAAAAAGTTGGTGTATGTATAACAAATGACATTTTCCTTACATGTCCATATCTATTCCAAATTTATATGTTTTATATATTTGTTTCAGTCAACATAGGGTCTCATGTAACCAAAACTGGCCTTGGAACTCCTGATCCTTCTACGTCTACCTCACAAGTGCTGAGATTACAGCCATTAGCCACTGTGTGGGTTTCTTTACCAAGCATATTATAATGCACATATATTACTTATTATCAAGAGGAAGTCAGTGTTCCCTGCCTCCAATTCTACAATAATTGTATCACCTTGCAAGACATGCTTCCATTTCAACAGTTTTTACTGTCTGCAAAGTTTCTTCTTCCATAAGCATATATAAAATGCCCATATCTCACTCTTTGAAGGCTCAATTACCCAATTTTCTGGCTTCTCAATCACAGTATATTATTTCTATTTTATCTTTTTAGTAGTCTCTTTACTACCCCCAATTCATGGTGGTAACAACACTTTCTGCAGCTTCAACACTTACTAGGTATGCGATAAGCACCAATGTCACCTTTAAGTGCAACTGCAGTCACTCATTGAAGCTGTAGCACTAAATAATCTGTTGAGAATCACGTTATATCTAATAATGTATGTTATCCACCGTATTTACGGTAGCCAAACTTATTCAAATTTTAAAGAATAAATAATAATAAATAATCCTGGTATTAGAAATCTTGGTCCAAGGGGAGGGAGAGGGAACTGGGATTGGCATGTATAACGATCTTGTTTCTAATTCAAATAAAAAAAGAAAAGAAAAGAAATCTTAGTCCAAGAAGGTGGTGGTGTCGCACATCTTTAATTCCAGCACTTGGAAGGCAGAGGCAGATGGATCTCTGAGTTTGAGGTCAGCCTGGTATACTAAGAGAGTTCCAAGACAGCTAAGACTGTTACACAGAGAAACCCTGTCTTGAAAATGGAAGGGAGGGAGGGAGGGAGGGAAGGAGGGAGGGAAGGAGAGAGGGAGGGAAACCTTGGTCCAAAATAGACACGATGGCACATGCTTATAAATAAATCCCATCACACACAAGGCTGAGGCAAGAAAATCAGCCTGGGCTACATACAAAAACCTACATTATGCCCCTACTCCATGACCACCATCACTCAGAAACCCAGGTCCTGAAAACTAAAACTACAAACAATTAATAGGCTAGGGATGGCTCTTGCCTACCATGACCAAAGCCCTAGGATTGACCCCTAGCACTGAAAACAGTTCAATTAACTCATGTTTTTCAGAATCACCTCACAGGGTTTAAATACTAAACAACTATTAAGCTAGACTTAAGAGTCTGCAGTGCAGCACTTGTCTAGTATGAATGCTCCTGGGTTCAGGCTCCAGAGCACAACAAAAGAAAATAAAAGTACGTGAAAGTCAGAGAAATTAACATTAAGACCTATCAGCTGACCTTTTTAAAATTACAATTATTCAGAGGCTTGAGAGGCTAAAGGAAAAGGATCAAAAGTTCAGCTCTGGGGCTGGAGAAATGGCTCAGAGGTTAAGAGCACTGACTGCTCTTCCAGAGGTCCTGAGTTCAATTCCCAGCAACCACATGGTGGCTCACAACCATCAGTTGTAAGATCTGGTGCCCTCTTCTGGTGTACAGATAGACATAGAAGCAGAATGTTGTATACATAATAAATAAAAATCTTTAAAAAAAAAAAGTTCAGCTGGGCGTTGGTGGCGCATGCCTTTAATCCCAGCACTAGGGAGGCAGAGGCAGGCGGGTCTCTGTGAGTTTGAGACCAGCTTGGTCTACAGAGCGAGTGCCAGGACAGCCTCCAAAGCAATACAGAGAAACCCTGTCTTGAAAAACCAAAAAAAAAAAAAAAAAAAAAAAGTTCAGCCAAGGCCAGCAAGCCAAGATAGCACAACAGGTTAAATAAAACACTTGCTGCCAAGACTGATGACCCAAGTTTAATCCCTAGGACAACTCCCCCAAGTTGTTCTCTGACCTCCACAAATATGGGAATAGAGTGGGATACACATGCTCATACACATAGACACATGAACAAATAAATATATGCAGTTTTTCAAAAAAGGTTTAGCCTGGCCATCTTATTGAAACCACATCTTAAAATTTACAGGTGTGGGGAGGGTGGCAATTGAAAGATGGCTCAGCAGTTAGGAGCTGCTCTTTCCAGGGGACTCAGTTCGATTCCCAACATCCACACAGTGGCTCACAAATATCTGTAACTACAGTTCTAAGGGATCAGACCCCTCTTCTGGCTGACGAGAGCACCAGCCATACACATGGTGCGCAGACATACATGTAGGCAAAACAACCACTCATACAAATAACAACTTTCTTTTAAAGGGATGGGGATGCTCACTCCAGTAGTAGAACATTTGCTCAGCATATGGGAGACACTGGGATCAAACACCAGTAAAACATACACACATATGCTACCCATACAAAGGAAAAGAAAAAGAACAAATACACTCTCTAGTAAACAGCATAAATGTCAAAATCAAATCCATTATAGAGTCCTTCCTGAATTGGATGCTTTCTATTTTCTCTTGAACATCTGTTTTGTTTGTTTGCTTTTTTTTTTGGGGGGGGGGTTTCGAGACAGGGTAGCTTTGGAGCTTGTCCTGGAACTTGCTCTGTAGACTAAACTGGCCTTGAACTCACAGAGATCTGCCTGCATCTGCCTCCTGCGTGCTGGAACTAAAGGTGTGCATCACCACTGCCCAGCTGAACATCCATTTTAACCATAGACTCTACCCCAAATACCTTATCCTTGCTTTCAAACATTTAAGATAATGGCTTTTTATTTTATTGTTTTTTAGTCAACTAGTATATTATCACTTAATGTTTTAAGAGAACAGTAAGAAAAGGGGAAAGCAAAGAGGCCACTATCACTATTGTCTCCATTCTTTCAAACCACTTACTTGGCTTAATCTTAGATACTAGGTTACCTAAAGGAAGACAACCCCATAAAGTACTTGAGGTGTGGTTTCACAGAGGACTCATTAGTGTTCAGCTGCATGATGAGGATGCCTATCCAGAGCCATCCAAAAATAGAACAAGTCATTGCGCAGCAATTACTGCTTTGTAAAGTTTATTGCATACATTACTGACTTTCACTCTGTCCCAGTTTTACCTGACCACACAAACACACACACAAAATTGGTTTCAGACCATTTTCATGAGCTCTAACCAACAAAATTAAGTTTGTATTTATCAAAATTTACATCACCTTGGTTTTACCCTTCTGTGTCATTATTCACCTTTAAAATTAAAACTAATTTTAATATGCATCACTCCTAGGAAAGTTAAGTGTTAAAGAGCTAAAAGAAAACACTAAATACTAAACTTGTAGCAAATGCTAAATTCCTAATTCCCCAGCATTACCATGTTCTTCCTTTTGGGCTCAGACAGTTAAAAACGGCTATCAAAAAACAAAACAACAACAAAAACCCTATCAATTTCTAGTCCATTTATTATTTTGTATGGGGGAGCACATATGCATGCCAAAGATGCTTGTTTAGAGGTCAGAGGACAACTTCCAAGAGTCAGTACTTCCCTTCCGTCATGTGTGTCCCAAGGATGGAACCCACATCACACTAGGCAGCGACAACCCTTAATCCACTAAGCCATTTTTGTCACTCCAGTGTATAGTCCATTTGGATCAATTTGAATTAAAAGGGCTGTCTTCTAGAAATGTTGTAATAAAAATTCGGACAACATGAATCAAGAAACTTGTAAAATGTTCTAATCCTTCAGTAAGTATATTTTCAAAAGCCCACGGGAGGAAAATGAATGGCTCAATGCATTGTCCATATTTCTACAGTATAACAAAAATTAGAAGTCAAACTTCATGGGAGGATATTACAGAATATCACACAACTTATACAACCATTAAAAACATTTTAAAATGACAAAAGCAGTGGTACACATCTTCAGTCCTAGGATTTGAGAGGCTGAGACAGGAGGATCATTTAAGCCCAGGAATTTGAGATCATCAAGACCCCATCTTAAAAAAGATGAGAGGGCCATCAAAACGGCTTAGTGAATAAAGGTGCTTGCTGTGAAGCCTGACAACCTGTCTTCCCACAGTGGAAAAAAAACTGACTCCCATACACTGTCCTCTGACTTCCACATATGTACTATGGCATACATACCTACACACAATGAATAAATGTATATACATCTATTTTTTTTTTAAGTAGAGTATAAAATGTTCCAGACAGTGTATGTAGCTCAACTCTGCCTGTGTGTCCTGATAACTCTAATGCTGCTTCTCTCTGAGGCATACAGTTAGAGTAATTTGTTTTGTATTAAGATTTGATAAGAGGGGCTGGAGAGATGGCTCAGAGCTTAAGAGTACTGGCTGCTCTTCCAGAGGTCCTGAGTTCAATTCCCAACAACCACATGGTGGCTCACAACCATCTGTTATGAGATCTGGTGCCCTCTTCTGGTGTGCAGATACACATGGAAGCAGAATGTTGTATATATAATAAATAAAATCTTTTAAAAAAAGATTTGATAAGAGGAAGGAGGAGAGATGGTTCAGCAGTTAGGAGTATGCATGGTCTTGCAGAGAACTACAGTTCCTGGGGGATTCAATGCCTCTTCTGACCTTCTCAAGGGTCCTGCCCACACATGGTGCACATACTTATAGTCAGGTGCACACACACACAAAATAAAAATATTTTTTAATCTTGCTGAAAGAAACTAATTCCTCAAATAAAATCTGCATCCTTTCTGTTAGCTATTTTATACTTCTATAATACTATGGCTACACAACCTGATACTTGCCTAAGCAATCTATCAATTGATAAGTTTATTTACTTAGGACTCATCTCAACTACACCTGTATAGTAATGTATTCATGTGTTCAAAACCACTGAAGTACCATAGGGACCCTTTAAATGTGAATACAAAATGGAACAAAAGAAGCTTCTAAGATGGGCTGTGGTGGCTGACAACTTTAATACTAGCACTCAGGAGGCAGAGGCAGGCATATCTGAGTTTTCCTGGTCTATAGAGCGAGTTCCAGGACAGCCAGGACTGTCAAGAAACCCTGTCTCGAAAGAAAGAAGGAAAGAAAGAAAGAAAAAGAAAGAAAGAAAGAAGGAAGGAAGGAAGGAAGGAAGGAAGGAAGGAAGGAAGGAAGGAAGGAAAGGGAAGGCAGGCAGGCAGGCAGGCAGGCTTCTTCACATACAAATATCTTAATTTCACTTTATTAACCTAAGTTAAAAATCACCAGTTAACTAAGGCTAAAATTTTTACTATCTCTGCTGAAATGATAAAGCTGTGTAAACTGTAAACATTGTAACCAGACTACCATCTATCTGCAAACAAGATTCTAAAACCATTTACTCAGCGGATCACAAAGTTCCCCTCTGGGTGCCTAAGAACAAAGATCAAACCAAGGTAACTTCAGGCACACATTGCCATCCAATATCAATGGACCAAAACACACACCTCTGCCTCTTCTTCCCACTTCCCTCCCTTTAACTGGGATTGGGAAAAATGATCTTGGAAGGAAGCCTGAGTCCCTAAATATGACATAGCTTTAAGTGAATTTTCACTAACACTCATTCATTAACAGCATTCAATGATGTGCCCAAGTTTCCAAGACAAACTAATCAAATTCAATTCTTAATGGCAAAAATCCATTCCTAAGCAAGGAAAAAGTTATACCCTATTATTTTGAGTTATTTAAATAAGATTAAATTTTGTCTTTGTAACAAGTCTCTAATACAATAAAAGCAAAATTCAGACACCCAGTACAAGGCAAAAGCAGTATGACATTAAACCACCATGTAAGTTTATCTATGAAATAACTTGGAAATTCACATCATTGTTAAGACTGTAACACATATTGCTCACTTTAAAATGCTTTACAATGTATTGACTACATGTGCTGTGTTTATATTAAAGGCACTTAGGCCAACATTAAATTGTCTTAAAATTTTTAATACACAAAATAAGCATTGGTGTTCCCTGTTTTCATATTATATATTCAAAAGTAATATCCAAACCTCAGGATTAAGGAAAAACAATGCACTTGGGAACACAAAAGGTTGATATCAAACTGTTTTAGAAGGTTGTATGCTGAAGGGGGACAGAAAGTAATAATAAATGAACTATGATCAAACGTTGTCACATTGAGAAAGAAATCATTTAATTGGTCAGTGCTCTAGTTTTTTTTTAAACTATTTTAAATACAAGTCCATTACAATTGTAATTCGAGAAAATTAGAAACCACAACCAGTACATACAAGTAATTTCTAAATCAACATAAATTCTAGTCAAATCAAATTCTACCATGTCTCATTAAAAAAAAGAAAAGAAAGAAAAAGAAAAACATGTTTTCACTTGCAAAGTTCTATGGAAGTGAATCGGTCAATAGGTCTGCTAATCCTTTACAAATACTGCAGCTCTTAATTGAGACTGGCAAAAAGACACTGACTGACATCTCTACAATGACTTGCATTTTATATAAAATGTTAAAACCTCCTAGATACCTGCAAAACTATTTTTCAGGGAGATAAGGGATCTACCCTCGAACGGCAAAAAAGCCAAAGGCTAGAAGACGAAGAGACATATACATCAGATCACAACTGGTGAGTGTATAATCCAAAAGCGTTAGCATCAAAATGCAGGCTTCAAAACTTATTCGGAAAGGGTTCATTTCATTTCTTAAACCGTGACAAGCAACTGCACTCATTTCCTGCTCAGAATCAACTCAAATTTCTACCATTTCCTTCTAAAGGAAATAGGACTGCAACACAGGGTAAAGGGCCGGCTATGGCATACCAACACCAAGTCTTAAAACAACGATCTTCCCACGTTTGTGTCTTTACATTCGCAACGAGCAGTGGCTTTTCACACTACTTTCACACATTCCATAATTTGGTCTTTTAAAAACGGCTACCTGTAAACTAAACAATGCCAAGAAGGCCCATTTTGAAGAGTCATGGCTTAACACAATCATTTCCAGAATTATAATACACTAGGCAATACGAGACGTATAAGGAAGTCAAATCATTTTAGTGGAATCTTCACCGTGCAAGAAGAGCATGTCACTCTGCCCTCAGTAATTACGCTTATGTAGTGACAGCTATAGTGTTAAAATAGAACACACACAGGTAGCAATGCTGCTGCGACATTTCCAGATAATTAAGCCTCCCGGAGGGTAAGTGGTTTCTGTAGGGGGTAGGCCCTAGACGCCCCAGCTCCTTCAAGCCTTCCTCTCCCAGGCGCGTGCTTAGGCAAAGCAGCGTCTCAAAGGAAGGGGGTAAAGGCCTAGGGTTATGAAAGGGGTGTGGGGGGGGGGCGGGGAGAGACCTAGGAAAAGGGACCTCAAAGTGCGTTCGGGGCGCCGGGCTTGGGGCCCGCCAAGGGGACCCCCGAGGGGCTCACTGCAAAAGGCAGGTTGGTGGGGCCTGTCGGAAAGAAGGCGGCCTCGCCTAGGAGTTGCAACACACTCTTTCTCCAGTGCGCAGCGCTCGGCCTGGGGGAGGGGGAGGAGGGGAAACAGCTGCCAGGAGAGCAGCGAGCCCAGCCCGGCCCGGCCCGGCCCGCTCACCGTGAGGGTGTCGTCTATGTAGAGGGGAATCTGCCTCCTCTCGAAGGGGAACTCCTCCTCCCCGTCCCTGCACACTGCCACCAGTCGCGCCATCGTCCCCGACGCTGCCGTTGCCACCGTCACCACCTCCTCCCAGCTGCCGCCGCTGCTGCCGCCGCCGCCGCCGCTGCTCCTGCCGCTGCCGCCTCCTCCCAGCTCCTGCCTGCAACAGCCAAACCCCGCGAGCGTAAGCACCCGCCACCTCGCAGCACATTCGCCACGGGGGAAAGAGGGGGGGCGCGGAGCAAGAGAGGACGGGAGAGCCGCGCTGCGTTTCCCATCACCCGATTCCACACGCGCTCAGCCAATCAGTGCCCCGCAGCGCCGGGACCCGCCCCTCGCGCCGCCTGCCTCCCACCCCCACCCCCCAGCCCGCCCGCCCGCCCGCCGCCGCTGGCCTCCAGTCAGGGTCCAAAGGAGAGGCGGAAAGGACCTGCTGGCCCCGGGACGTCCCCGCCCAGCTCGGGAGTCGGGGCTCCAGGAGCTCATCCCCGCCTCCGCTCCACAGCCCATGCCGCTGACCCCTTCTCCCCGCTCCGAGCGCCCCGCCCAGGCGGGACCCTGGGCTGCAGTTGCCCGGCGCCACCCCGCCCCTGGGAGGGGTCGACCCCGCCTCGGCTCTGCAGAGTTCGGGGGGTACGGGCAAGCTCAGAGCCGGTCCTCACCCAGGTCGGAGGAGGGCTCTTGGTTCTGACCTTCACTGACTTCGTGGACGCCTCCCTGACCCCCACCTCTGCTCCCCGTTACCGGCTGACGAGGCCCGCGTCAGGGCCGGCCTGGGCGGGAGCGCGGCTGCGGATGCCGTTTCCTCTCCAGGCTCAGTCAGCCGCTCGCGCCACGGGGAGTGTGGGAGGGAGGGCGGGGGACGTGGGGAGGTGGGGCCGGGAGGGGCCGCGAACTCCGGGCGGGGCCTGCCTCTTCTCGCGAGACCGCGGCCGCCTCTCTCGGGTCCCGACTTTCGAAATCTGCGTGTGATGGTGGTGGTGGTGGTGGGGGGAGCTCCCTGTGCGATCGCGCGGGCTGACCCGCCCGGTGCCCCGGATTTACCGAAATGAGCGTGAAACAGAGCCAGTAGGGGGGCTGAGCACGGGCTAGCCCTGGGGCTCTGTCCGTGCCCAGCTAGGATCTGTTCTCCCGAGGGCGGAGGGGTGAACTGCGCCCTGCCTGGGTGGAAGGCATGGGTCCGGGCCCAGATGGGACTTAGGTCAGCGGTGAGGAGCTGAGGCTGTCGAGGTCAATGAGAACGGGCAGTGGAAAGACATCTGGCCATGGTTTCCAGGATTTGACAGTAGGACATCCACCCCTGGAAGACTGGAGAGCAGGCTCTGCTACCCTGATTGACCCAGAGCCGGCCGCCTTACGGGGACTGCGTCAAGATCTCCCAGATGGATACGTGCAGAATTTTATTAGAGACAAAACTGAACAGTAGTCTGTGTACGTTCCGACCAGAGGAACTTCTTGAGTTAATATTAACTTAGGGACTCCCTTGGGCAAAGTACTGGTAGTGGCCAAAGGCCCTTGCGTCTGACCATCTTCCGAGAACCAAAGCTGCTGTAAAGACAATTCCTCTGCACTCTGCCCGCTGCCACGTTCTCGGGTCCTACTCTTGAGGAGGTCCGTTGTGAAGCCCGAAGGATGGGAATGGTTTCCTCTTGGCTGTTGTAACGATAAATCCATTCGCTGCTGGTACAACTGCCTGATCTTAAGGATAAATCAAATATTTCGTGGTAAAATAGGCTAAAGCTGTTGTTACTGGCCTTTAGAAAGTATTTTGATCATCACATGAAGGCTTTGAAAGTCAACAACAACAACAACACAAAAAACTCCATCCTTAGCCATGTTGACTTGTGACATTATGTGGTCACTGTTAGGGTAGGTGACATAACAAACTGGAAGAACCACTGTGTGTTCCCAAAGGTGTGATTATCTAGTAAATATGTCTTTGGGCCATACTAAAAGCAGAACAGTATGATCCTTAGCTTAAATCCAGTAAGCACATGAGGTTTGCATGCACCTGACGGACGGGTTAAGGCACACAGTAAAAATTCGGACATTTTTAGAGAATCTTGTGTTTTATGTCTACTATAATCCATGTACCTGCTTTAGATCATTTTAATTTTAGGTTATGCTTGGTAACTAATATTGAGCTACTAACTTTAATTTTCACTACTAAATACACATCAGGTTCTAGCAAAGAACCAAGCTATGAAGAAATGGCAGTAGAATACGTTCTGTTTTCACTATAATTATAGGCTATATTATTTGATATGGCAGTAAAATCAGTGGCAGAATGTTATTTAAATTAGTATGTCTCAGAATCTGTAAGTTGGATTTTCCTTTTCATGATCTGACAGCAGGATTCTGTTTTAGCAATTAAAAATAGAAACACAAGCCCAGTGTTGTAGCACAAACCTGCACAATTCCAGCCCTTGAGAGGCTAAGGCAGGGAGTTTACCATAAATCCAAACCCAGCATGGACTGCAGAGGGCCTATCTCAATAATAAACAAATATATTAGGTATTTTTTTAAATAAATGTAAGTTAAAATGTAAGCTCCTTAAAGTCAGAGACTTTGTATTCCTAGCATCTCTACCTGACATCTTAGAGCTCAGTAAAACATTGTTAAGTCATCTTTCTATTCTGAAAAACAGCAGTCAAATCACAGGGAGTTTTGCCAACTAATTCTGATTTTATGAATTCATTAGCCTTCCTTTAGGACCTTGGAAATTAAAGATGGAAAAACTATGTACTTGTCCTTTTTAGTTAATACCTGTAACTGTCAAAGATACAAACTTAGTGAGACTACAAAAGTATGAAGGGCTGAGGGGATAGTGGTAGAACACTTGGCCCAGCAGGCTCAAAGCCCAAGGCTCCGTCTCCAGTACCACAAAAATAAGTAAATAAATACCATAAAAATAAATAGAACAAAATAAAGTGTCAGGTGGATCAGAGGATCCCAGAATCCTCTCTTGGGATTAAAGGAGGGCACCACCACCGCCTGTCTGTGACACCCCATCTTAAAAACAAAATTTACAAAAACCAACAGACCAAATGAGACGACGAGTTCATTAGGTCATAGGGTAGCTACTTTCTCTAAATGAAGTAGTGACTGAGCTACTCTGCCTTCTTCTGACTGCTCCAACAGATAAACTGTGGGGTAATGGTACTGTGACACAGCAGAAAAATCAATCAACTTTCCTAGTCAGGCTTAATTTACATAGTATAATCTTACTGGTTAAATTTCAAAAGTCCTACTTTTAATTGAAAATATAATGTGATGTGATTGTAGTCAGCAAATACAAAGTCATCTTAACACAGAATTAGCCATCAAGAAGTTGAAATAAACAAAACAACTTACAACTAGTATATTTACATTTAAAAAAAAAATACAGAGCTAAGTGTGTGGCTCAGTACAATGCTCACCTAGTGAATTTGAAGTTCTGGTTCAATCCCCACAAAAAAGAGTCTGCAATCTGAAAACAACTAGTTTAAACAGCAAACCTATACCAGGAGGCTCCACTTGTTCTAAACTATACAAATAATTTACATTGCTAGTAAATACCAAATTAAATACCCTGGCTAGCAGCCATTTCTGATTTGTCCTTGAAACCAGAAAAGCAAAATTTCATTGATTCTCATCCCCTAAAACCACACATACAGGTCTAGCCTGGCCTCAAACTTATATGGAGCTGAGACTGGCCTTTAACTCTTGATTCTCCCACCTCCATCTTCCAAGTCCTAGGATGACATGTTTGTTGTCACCACAGCTGACCAGTATTACACTTGCCTTAAAATATATATATTAGCC
Source organism: Cricetulus griseus (assembly GCF_003668045.3). Taxonomy (NCBI): domain Eukaryota; kingdom Metazoa; phylum Chordata; class Mammalia; order Rodentia; family Cricetidae; genus Cricetulus; species Cricetulus griseus. Next base: position 98,152,325 of record NC_048600.1, read on the forward strand.
AAGCATGGTGGCACCCACCATTAATTCCAGCACTTTGGAAGCAGATGGATCTCCATGAGTTTTGAGTCCAGAATAGCCTGCATAGTTCAGACATAGACTATCTCAAATTAAACAAACACACACACTGACCATCAGAACTGGAAACTAAAGACCTTGTGATTTTTAATCTTTAGATTTAACAGCTGATTCAAAGATCTGCTTAAAAACTGTAAATAATTCCACTTCTCAGCAGACTGTTAAATTTTAATGTAACCGTATTTTTATTAGACTATGTGCTTGAAGATTTCACTTCTCAGTGATGTTCTTGATTCTCTTTCCCATAGCTGAAGCTGCCTTATCTGGTCCCTTCCTGTTTCTCCAGTTTACAGCCCACACTCCTTGTTCCCTCACAACTTACAAATTTTGCTGACAGATTCATCATACATTGAATACCCTCAGCTGTCTACCCTTCTATCCCCAGATACTTGTATCACACATTAGCATTGCCTCAAAAAGATCCGTCTATGGGGAAAACTTGTTTCCTTTCTGGATTGGTTCTTGGTTTTACACTTAATCCATAGTGTTTTCTTTTTCCTATGACTCAATATTTATATTAGTTTAATGTATCTCCTTTCACTAAACTGAAAGCTCCAAGATATTAGAAATTTGTTTTTATCTTTTGAGACAGGATCTATGTAACCCAGGCTAGCCTTGAGCTCTAGTTCCTGCCACAGCCTCCTGAGTGCTATGATCACAGGATCCACACCTTAGTTGTGCTTTATTACTGTGTACTAAACACAGAGTAGGCTACAATGAATGAGGATGCACACTCACAATCCTAGCACTTGAGAAACTGAGGCCGGATGATCATAAATTCCAGACCAGTTTGAGCTACAGGCAGAGTTCAAAGCTAGTGTGGACTACACAGTAATATCCTGTATCAAAATGTCTTTGAGGAAAAAAAAATAAAATGTGTCAGGTACCTGAAAATAACTTTTAAGTATTATATATATATCATCCAATTCAATCATTATTTATTGAATTTACCTTTTTTCTGGCTTCAAATGTATCTGATTTTGAACACTTGCTTTTTAGTATTAGACTTTATTAAAAGATAAAAGTTAAGTACAAAAGAGGTATTGAAGGAGCAGGAGAAATGGCTCAAATGCTTAAGAGCACTTAATTACTCCTGTAGAGGATCCAGGTTCTATTCCCAGTGCCCACATGGTCGTTTACAACCATCCATGACTTGTTTCCAGGTACTAATCCTTTCAGGCACTAAGTATGCCTGTGCTACACATACACACATGCAGGGAAAACACATAAATAAGAAGGAATAAACCTAATAAAAAGAAAACTTAAAAAAGATGTATTGAAAATCTCCAGCCCAAAGGTATCTAACCCCCTCTTCTGATCTCTATGGGCATTGTACACCTATGAAATACACACATGCAGGCAAAATACACACACATAAAAAAATTTTAAATGACAATTCATAAATATCTTAATGTAAACATCATGTAATACAAACATTATAATCATACAATTATATATTCATATAGACAACCACAAATACAATGGCATAATGACATATAGAAAGTAAAAAAATCCCACCATCCATCTTCCAGTGTCAAAACTACCAACAAGTTGGGTGTGGTGACTCATGCCTGAAACCCCAGTGCTGAGGCTGAGGTACAAATATCACAGTGAGTTCCAGACAAAATGAAATCCTGTGAACAAGTTCTTTAAAATACTGGCATTTTATAAGTTCCAATAAGTCACAATAATTTGACTTTTTTTTTTTTTTTGCCTCCTGAGGGGGTCTCTACACAACCCTGGCTGTCCTGAAACTCAATAGGCATATCAGTCTGGTCTTGAACTGAGAGACCCACAGAGACCTGCCTGCCTCTGCCTCCCATGCTCTGAGTCTAAAGCCTTGTGAGACTTGTGTTTTACATAATGTCAAAATGTATTACACATCCAGATACAGTGGCAAGAGTCTTCCAGAAAAAAAAAAGTAAAGTTTAATTTCTGTCTTAGAGGGTTGAAACTCCATAATTAAATATGATTAAGATAGATTGCTAAGAGCACATTTCCTTCACCCTTACTCTCCTCCACTAAAATAATGCTGCTCAAATATATATAGCCTCCTCACTCATCACCAAAGCTTTATGGTTTTACCTTGTAAGTCAAGTACATATATAACTAAACAATTGGTAAACATATAAGTACACAGTACAACTAAGGTCCATGAGGCACCACTGTGTAATGTATCTACAGTCAGGTTAATCAGACCAGTTGTTATATTTGACAGTAAGAAAAAAAACAGCTGGTTTCTGTTCAGGGCTGTGATTAAACAAAGACTGGGATCTTCTTTTTCAGTTTCCAAGATTAGAGATTCGGAATGTTTTTTGTTTGTAGCAGGCAACTGTATAAGTTTCCAAGAACATGGTACTAGAGCCCCTTTAATTAGAAATTTGGCAAAACTCAAAATTATATCACTCAGTAACAGACAGCTAAGAAGCATCAGGCTAGAAGCAACCACCCACATACAAAAGGCTAAATTGGCCATTCTTCGAGATACGGCTTCTATATTTACTTGAACTATATGAAGAGAAATGAAGAAGCTGACAGCCACTAAGAGAATACAACAAGTAACTTTTATCCAGTCTCTGATATGTGTTCTGACCTTAAGCACATACAACCCTGTTTGCACACCAGCCATGTGTATTGTCACGTACCCCAAAGTGGAAATTATTCCTTCTCGGTTGGCATTTAATAAACCAACCCTTGTGCCACTACCATCAGTGCCGTACAAAATTACCCCCTTGAGTGGAGTAAAGTCAAGAGCTAGTTGGTATAACACAGTAATGCTGACAGCCACAACCCAAGACTTATTTAAAGGAAAAATAGTCAAAAGAAGGGATGTTACTAATTTCACAACTATGATGGTGAAGAAAAAGTTCCAGTGAACTCCATACTCAGTTAAATGTTCCTGATAGCCTATGGATTTTATAACGACTAACCGTCCCATTCCTAAGAAGACTAGAGGCCAAACAGAATACAGTGATTTTCTAAGATAATTAAATCTGGACCCTACTATACATTTCCTTCTAACCTCTGGACAAACCATTGCAGCCCCAAAAATAAAGCCACCTACTCCATAATCCATGGCCCCTGTCCCATAAAGCTCAGTTTTGGCAAATCTTCTAGGGAAAAGTGGGAAGTCCACAGCCAAAATGGCAATAGCAGTAAATATACTGTTAATGACCCGGTAACCGGTGATGGCTGGATTGTACTCTGATTCTAGGCTGATTTTCAAGAAGTTTGCAAAGACTTTCTGGGCAGGCACTTTGGCATAGCAAGTCCTCCTCTGGTATATCTGATACAACAGCCATGCCACACAGACAGTTACCATGAGATTCTCAAGGAGGATAAACGAAGACAATATAGTCAAAGTGATCACCAGGGGGACTATGAGGACAACAAAGTCCATTAGGAACCATGTGCTCCAGTTGTGTGAGAAAGAACACAAGTGCTGTGAGAAAATGATCAAAAGGCCTCTGCACAGGATACAGAATGCAGGAAAGCACAAGCCCTGGGTTATTTCCAGCACGCTGGTTCCATTGAGGTTACTGACAAAAGCTTCCTTCATCTGCTTTTGAGACATTTTTTTTTTCTTCCTGTGAAAACAAGACAAAAGAAGGGATTTGAGGGAAACAATATTACTGCAAAGTCAATAAATATCTACATACCAGCCAGGCATTGGTGGCTCATGCCTTTAATCTCAGCACTCAGGAGGCAGAGGCAAGCAGATCTCTGTGAGTTCAAGGCCAGCCTGATCTATAGTGCGAGTTCCAGGACAGGCTCCAAAGTAATACAGAGAAACCCTGTCTGGAAAAAAAAAAAAAAAAAAAAAAAAAAAAAAAAAAAAAAAAAACCCTACATACTTCACTTGAATTTATGTATTTCTCAGTTTCAGAACAGAAGTTTAGGGGCTAGAGGGATGGTTCAGCAGTTAAAAACACTGTTGCTCTTCCAGAGGATCCAGGTTCAATTCCCACCACCCACATGGCAGCTCACAACTGTCTGTAACTCCAGTTTTAGGGGATCCAATACCCTCACACAAGCATACATGTAGACAGAACAGAAGTTTAGGCCCACCAAGCAATGGTGGTGCACGCCTTTATTCCCAGCACTCAGGAGGCAAAGTTAGGTAGTTCTCTGCGAGTTCAAGGCCTGCCTGGTCTACAGAGAGTTCCAAGATAGCCAGAGCTACACAGGGAAACCCTGTCTCAACCACCGCGCCCCCCCAAAAGTAGTCATTTAAGCCCTAGTGATTTCAATTCGGGGCAGAATTTCTGACTCTGCTACATCCTAAGATTATAAGGAAAAGTCAACACTGACACATTAAGAGTATGAAATTTCTAGTACAAAGTTGTAACTTCATTATAAGGCAAACTCAAAATGAAAGTAAATTTGGAAGCTGGGTGTGGTAAAGCATACATACAATCCCATCACTTAAGATGACTCAAGGGGGCTAGAGAGATGGCTCAGAGGTTAAGAACACTGCTCTTCCAAAGGTCCTGAGTTCAATTCCCAGCAATCACATGGTGGCTCACAACCATCTATAATGTGATCTGGTGCCCTCTTCTGGTGTAGGTGTACAAGAAGACAGAACACTGAATACATACATAAATAAGTTTAAAAAGACTCAAGATCGTCCTTGCTAACAGTAAGAGTTCCCAGCCAACCTGGCTACCTTTTATTTATTTATTTATTTTTTGAGACAGAGGCTCACTGTGTAGCCTGGAACTCAGTATGTAGATTAGACTGACCTTGAACTCAAGCGATCCTCCCCCCACTATCAAATACTTAAAGGCATTGCTACCATTTCCAGCCAGACCTGATCTTTTAGACGGTAAATTTAGGATATGAAACCAAAAAGGGATCACCAGTCAGGAATTTCTATTGCAAGCATAATTCATTCTCTCTCTCTCTCTCTCTCTCTCTCTCTCTCTCTCTCTCCTCCCCTCTCTCTCTCTCTGTGTGTGTACACTTAAATACATATATAACTATACATATAGGTAGTTATATATCATTATGTATACTGATATGTTATGAAAACCTTCAAGAAAGCTGCATATGCATTTCTAAGAACTTTAAAATAAAACTTCAGGAAGAGAAATTGTAAGTGTATTTTAGAGTCAGGGTACTTGGTTTCTGTTCAGAGCCCTCAGAACCTACTACAACACGGGGCACATACAGATGAATGCATGAGTCAGGTTGTTCTTTTCCTCATACACACAGGCCATATTTTCAGATCAAGGAGCAGGAGCAGGCGGATAAATGTACGTACCAGAGCTAGTGGCTTTTTTTTTTCTTTTATGCACCCTAAAACAACCTCTGCCACATACTAATGCCTGAAAAGTCGCACGCTGAGAGAACACACCCGTGGGCCAGATGTGAAACATAAGAGTATAATGCCCCTGAAGGTAGTACACATTATTGTCCCTTATGGTCCATTTGGGCCCTGCATCAGCATCATCTCACCACAAGTGGCTCTGCTCTTTTGTCCTTCAAGTCCTTTTCCTGAGAGACCTCACCACAACCACGCCCTGCCCCCGACCGGTCTTCAGCGTTCACACAACAGGCTCCCACCGCACCTGCCGGCGGCTCCCTCCGCTTCCGGCTCGCGAGCAACGCTTCCGGCCGGCGGGCGCAACCTGTTCTTCCGGGCCCGCAGATTCCGCTCGCCCCCGCCAGGGATGGCGACCGTCCCCGCCCTGCCGGCTCCCCACGCCCTTCAGTGTGTTGGGGTGGGTTCATCCCGATCGTCTCGAGACAGCCGTGCGGCGGTCCGAGGGAGGGACGCCTCACCTCGGACCCTCCGAGGAGCCCGCGTCAGGCTCGGCCACGGCGACCTGAAGTAAACCAGTCCCCGGGCCCCCGGGAGCCGCGCTTGCCCACCGCGGACTCGGGAGGCCACAGGAACACCACACCTTACCCCAGAGTCGCAAAACACCTCACCTCAAGCGTAGCCAGCCCGCCAGAGCCTGTGGCCCGGGACGGAGCACGTGCGTCCAGCGCCGCGAGTGCGCGCCCCGCCCCGGAGGAGGAGCCGGCGGACTCCCGGCCACTTAGCCGGAGCTGCTGCGGGCAGCGGGCGACCCGGCGTTCCCGGCTTTCTTCCCAGCTGCTCCCGCTCACTCTGCTCCCTTCCTTTCCCGGACTCTTCCGGCCGCCTCACCCTGCCCACCGGCCCGGGTCGGGACTACACGCTGGGTGCCCAGGCCGTGGGACCGGTGAGTGCCACTCCCCGCCTAGATCCGAAGCCCTTCACGGCCCGAGGAGTTAGAGAGGCCAGTGTCCTGCTCAGAGCTAAAGTAGAAGCAGGCACCTCACCTTCTAATTGAACATTTCTCTCTCTACCCTCTTGTGACCCAGGAGGAGGTAACACAGCTTTTGCCCAGGACAAGGACCTTCACGGTCACTTTCCAGCCCTCCAGCAGGGGGCCACAAAGGGGTGTTTCTGGCCCATCGGGGCTGGACGTCTGTCCCTTTCCTTGTCCTACCCAGGGACGGAGAGAGAGGCATAAGGAAACTGCGCCCTTGACTAGGGTCACATCCACCTTCCCGGGAAGGACGTATTCTCTCAGTACCAGGTGCTTCCGGAGTGGCATCTCAGCCCTGGGCACTGCGAGCGCGTTGCCAGTGCTAGAAGTGCTGGTTCCCGCCAGGAATCTGGAGCAAACATGGCTGGATCCCCAAGACCCTTACACAGCTATTTCCCCTCATAGCCCTCCGGCTGTCCTTCCTGCCAAAAAAGAAACCGAAGCAGGGGCTGAGGAAGAGGGGGTTGTGATCTGGTTGGTTTGACTTGGTCTTTTACCTATTCATTACTCCCTTCTGTCTACTGTGGTCACACCCTTTCCAGAAATTCTTAGTGGTAACCGCGAGAGGAGGGAACAGAAGCCAGGCAAACTGGAGAAAACTGCTCTGATCTGACTTGGCTTCAACCAGGAGCTGACGCTGCATAGTAATAACCAGCTTTTACTAAGCTCTCTCACAGGTACTTGTCCATACGAGCCTTAATTTTGCACTTTGTGGTGTGGTATTATACCATTGACAATTGTGTGAAAATGAGGCTCCATCGATGTGTTCTAGGAGGGCTGTGAGCTTTGGATTCTAGCTTAGCACTGTTGTGGTCTCCTGGTTGGCCTTCTTCTCAAAATGAACATGTAGCCAAGTCTCCAGAAACCCTCAGATGATGGGGTACAGTGTACAGAATGATACCCTTTTCTGCTTGAATTTTCCTCTCCCTGTTTCCATGCAAGTCTCTGGGTCCTGATTCTTTTTTTTTTTTTTTGGTCCTCATTCTTTAAGGGACTAGGTGTGTTCAGAGCCTCAAAAGGTCTGTATCAGAATTAATCCATCAACCCATTATAGATGTCCCTCATTGCTAGGCAGGGATTGAGGCCTGGGAAATTCCAAATCTGAGTGAGGCTCACATTTTTCAGACCCTGCCCTCACACCACCCCTCGTCTCAGATGGATTCCTGTCCCCTGGTCTCACCTTGTTTGTTTGAGACAAGGTCTTACAGTGTAGTCCAGACAGGCTTCAAACTGAGATCCTCCTGCCTCAGCCTCCTGAGTGTTGAGATTACCAGCACATGATACCAATCTCAGTCTCGCCTTTTGTGCAGTGAGCCTTTCCCCACCTGATTAGTGTCCTCAAATGAGTTATCACTCCATAGGTAACGCTAATATTCATGCTCAGTACATTCAGTACTGTGCCTTCAAACGTTGACCCCATTGACCTTCATAGCTTCTGGAAGTCAGGTACATTTAACTAACCCTATTCTCCAGGATTTGGGGTGATAGCTTTCCCTGGGGTCACATATCCATCTAGTGACTGATTCCCTTCTTATACAACAGCTTCCCAAGAACAGCAGGAATTGACTCCAGGCCCATTCTCCATCAGCTGCTGGCTACACTTACATAAGGTGTTTCTGTCTAGTGGTGACCATAGGGCCAAGCTCTACCCAGTGTCTTCATTCTCTATGGTACACTGACCCAGAAGATTTTGCAACCCTGGCCCATCACTTACTTACCTTGAAACGGCCCTTGGCCATTTTTTGTAAGAGAAATGTCAGAAAGCATCCCAGGTAATCTCTGGAGGCTCTCATCAAAGCTTCCTTACTTCCTAATTGGCAAGGGAAAGTACAGACTCTCACTCTCTGCCCAGGCCTGCCTGGTTGTCGTTTGGGTTCCTCCTGCTTGGTGGGAGGAGTAGGAATGAGTCACCCCAGAGAAGCCCTCACCTGTGTGGCCCTTGTCTTCTGTCTCACACTACAGGTTCTGATATTCCGACACACCTGGGTCTTCTGCTGGAGCGATGACCTCATGACCAGGTTGATAGACAGTGCTGCTTGTGTCTGTGACACAGAGCTTTGGCTGCTCATACTGAAGCACGATGCTCCAGCAGGTAAACCCTCAAACCAAGCACCAGAGACACTTTCTTGTTTATATGTCTGAATGATGACCACAGTACTTGTAGCTGGAAGGATGGGAAAGACCCTTTCTTCAGATAGTCATTCCAGTGTTCTTTCTGATACCTAGCTTGTGGTTTTGTGGCTCTTTTCTTTGGAGTGGATAAGATGAGATAGGCAGAGGAATCCAGGTTATTTTGAAGTCCCTGCCAGCTGTTTTATTGAGTCACAGTGGAAGCTTGGGCTTCCAAGAATATTTATTGAAGCTTAGCCTTTAAAAATGATAAATTAGCTGGGCATGGTGGCACATGCCTTTATCCCCAGCATTTGGGAAACAAAGGCTGGCAAATCTCTATGAGTTCTAGGACAACTGGGGCCATAGGGAGAGATAAACCCTGTCTCAAAAAAAAAAAAAAAAAAAAAAAATTGACCAAGTGGAGAAGGAACATAAGCAGTCTAGACAAAAGAGGTCTGCCTTGTGAGAGTCCAGTATTCTGCCTCTGAATAGGTTAGTATCCCTGGCCTGCAAGGTGGGACCACCCTTCACTGTGGAGCTCTATCTCATACACGTAGCATCCTTTGTAAGTAGCTCAGATCCAGAGAGCACAATGGTATGTATTGGCTGGAATTTGATTTTCCTAAATTTTGTCCCACACTAAGGGCTTGAGGAGTTTGTTCTCTGGTGAACTCCAGAAGGATAACTAAGGTAGGACTTACCAGACTCAAGAAAGCCATGACAGATGCTACTGGATCATCTGACTGTTTTCCAAGAGATGGACTTGAAGGCTATAGAAAAGTGGGCAGGACAGTTATCTGCTCTGAATTGTTGTATTTTCTTTCTTTCCCTCCTTTTTCTTTTTCCAAAAGCAATCATTTTTACTAGAGCCATACTAGTGACTGCCCTATGCTCAGTCCTTGTTATATAGTAGTGACTGTCCTGTGCTCAGCCCTTGTCATATACTAGTGACTGCCCTATGCTCAGCCCTTGTTATATAGTAGTGACTGCCCTGTGCTCAGCCCTTGTCATATACTAGTGACTGCCCTGTGCTCAGCCCTTGTCATATACTAGTGACTGCCCTGTGCTCAGCCCTTGTTATACAATAGGCACTACTTTTGAGTATTTTGTTTCATCTTCACACTGCAGTGACAAAATGGTAGTATGTACTATACAGTGCTGTTGTGTCCCCATTCTGGAGCTAAGGCTCAGACAAGTTAAATGCCTCACTCAAGGTCACATTCATTATCAGGAATTTGGAGAAATAAGAAAAGCAATCAAAAAGGACATTAAGGTTGTCTAGGCATACTATCCAAACACAACATTTTAAAAAACATTTAGACTTTTTTGCCCTGATTTTTATTTTTCTATTCTTTTCTCTTTTATGGTTTTTCTGGACAAGGTTTCTCTTTGTAGCCCTGGCTGTCCTGAAACTAGCTTTGTAGACAAGAGATTCACCTGGCTCTGCCTCTGAGAGCTGGGATTAAAGTCATGCTCCACCACTGCTCAGAATAATCTAGCTTTTTAACTCAAGCTCTTGATCACTATATTCAACTCCCGGTTGAATCAAAACTGTTCCTAAATTGCAGCTGGTTTTGTATTCCCTTCCTCTTTTCTTTTCTTCTCCTCCTCCCTTCCCCGTCTCTTTCCTTCCTTTCTTTCCCTCTGTCCTTGTCCTTCCATAGATTCAGCTGTAGGCTGTAGCAGTTGCCCTTAGCAACAAGTGCCTGTTCTGAACATTATGATGGGCCTGAGACTCACAATCTTTAAGAAAAACACATTACAGTGCTGCTTCCTTGGCTTGTTTCTCAGGGACGTAAGCATTGAGGGCTCACCAGTCTCTTTAGAAACACAAGCTATACCAAGACTTCAGCCTCCTGATTCCAGCCAGGTGCCTGTCTTCTCTCCCCACTCCATCCTGTACTTTCCGGACAGCAGCTCTGTAAGGCTGTTCGGCTGTAGCCTAAAAGCTGCCTTAGCTGGAGCTCACAGCAGAGGAGACAGGAGGGCATTGATTATTAATACATACTGTCAAGGCCTTGACTAAGTGCTCTGTGTGTTTCTTTGGGTTTATCCCCCCACCCCAAAGAAACCATGGCTCATAGAGGTGATTTGCCCAGGCTGTCACACTAATAAGTAGCAGAGCTGAAACATGAGCCACCTGGATCTTGTGGAAACCTGTTCTTTCTCATATGCAGGCTCCACCCTCATTAGCTGCCAACAGGTCTGAGATTCGGGTCTCATGGCTCTTGTGTTGATCCCCTCCAGGTGAATGGCCACAGTTCAGGCACTGATGCCGAAGGCAAGGCATCCCTCAAGGGAGACCTACAGCAGTTCCTGGATGGGGAGGCCCCACTCCACCAGCTGGATGACCTCACCAAGGTGAATCCTGTGACACTGGAAACAGGTATGGGCTTTCCTCTCCTCCAGACTGCTGTTCCAAAAGAATAGAGATGTAGCAAGGGTCTTCAGCACTGTTTCCCCAGTTCAGACCAAGCAGTGAGACTCCTGACCTGGCCTCTGCCCCAGGGAACTTGGCACTGCACCTGGGCTCCCCAGGGCAGGCTTTGCTCTAGGTTTGGGACTCTTCTTAATTAGATCTTATATCTATTCATCAGGGAGCTACAGGGTTCTAATGGCACTTAGCTAATTACAGAGGGAAGGCTGCTTAGCAGATGTGTGTCTGAGGTTCTGTCTGCATTTGAGCCAGACTTTGCTAACAGCATCTTTGCCTCAGTCCTGAGGTGCTTGCAGGCCCGGTACACAGAAGACATATTCTATACCAATGCTGGCTGTACCCTGGTAGCTCTGAACCCCTTCAAGCCCATCCCTCAACTCTATGCACCAGAGCTGATGCAAGAGTACCATGCTGCGCCTCAGCCTCAGGTAAGGATCTCTGGCTTCTGCCTCAGCCTCCCTGTGGCTTCACCATCCTTCTTCATTTATCCCCCCGTGATACAATCATTCAAAGCCTGCTGGTGCCATGTCCCTGCCTAACAGGAGCTCTCAGAATTTGGACACATAACTAAGGTACAATATGGATGATAAATATGTAACTGAGCCGGGTGGTGGTGGCACAGGCCTTTAATCCCAGCACTCAGGAGGCAGGTAGATCTCTGGAAGTTTGAGACCAGCCTGGTCTACAAGAGCTAGTTCCAGGGCTGGAGAGATGGCTCAGAGGTTAAGAGCACTGACTGCTCTTCCAGAAGTCCTGAGTTCAATTCCCAGCAACCACATGGTGGCTCACAACCATCCGTTATGAGACCTGGTGCCCTCTTCTGGTGTGCAGATGTACATGGAAGCAGAATGTTGTATACATAATAAATAAAATCTTTAAAAAAAAAAAAAAGAGTTTGAAAAAAAAGAGCTAGTTCCAGGATAGGCTTCAAAGCTACACAGAGAAACCCTGTCTCAAAGGGGGAAAAAAAAATTAACTGAGATTGAAACCTAAGACATAAAAACATAGAACAAATGTTGTATTATTGTTGTTTGTAATTATGAGAAAGGATTTACAGATATAGTTGTATCTGTATCTTTTTAAAAAATAATAAACATGGGTGCAGTAGGGATTGTCCTAGAGCAGTCAGCACATGTTCTTCTGTCCTGAAAATAAATTGCACTACAAAGACGATGATAAATTGTTTGAGGGATGTAAGGGGAGTAATGCAGGCTGGAAACATGTGTTGAGGGAGAGGCAAGAACAAGCTGTCTAACAGGAGAAAGCCTGGGTCTAGAGGTGGTGGGTAAGGGGCTGAAGATGAGCACATCTGGGCAGAAGTCCCACGGGGGGCAGGCAGATTTACTCCATATGGAAGTAGGCCTTTGAACAGAGTCTGCAAGAGGAAGGATGAATGTGAAAGAAACAGAGAGAATGTTTGAGGCTTTTCAACAGTGCAGTTACTCGGTAGCTGCAGCAAGGACTGGTAGAGAAAGACAGACAGCTCTCAGGAGCTATAAGTGATCATTTCTGGCTAGGCTAGTGAGGCATGGTGTAGATGGCATTGCCCTAAAGTTTATATAATGAAAAGTATCAAGTGGAGTCCAAAGAAGTCAATCCTGAGAGCCCACCTGGCCTGATACACTTATCTGCCTGATAGTCAAAGGCAAAAAAAGTCAGGCCATGGTCCCATCTCTTTCCCACAGTGCCCAACTATTCATCACATATGTCAGCACACTGAAGACAGTGTCTGATAAAAGAAGAGTGACTTTAGAATTAGATCGCTCAGGCGAACTGACTTGTTGAGGGCCTTGGCAGTTTATTATTATTTCCTTTGAACCTCACATAGCTCATTGTTGAGGTTAGCCATCTAACTAACGCGCAGACTTCTTAGGTAGTGTGCTTGCTAGTTCTATGTCAACCTGGCACAAGCAGCTGAAGTCGTCTCATAGGTAGGAACCTCAATTAAGAAAATGCCGCTGGGGCAGGCGGATCTCTGTGAGTTCAAGGCCAGCCTGGTCTACAGATCGAGTCCCAGGACAACCTCCAAAGCAATACAGAGAAACCCTGTCTCGAAAAACCAAAGAAAAAGAGAATGCCTCCATGGGCTGGGGAAATGGCTCAGTGGTTAAGAGCACTGGCTGCTCTTCTAGAGGACCCGGGATCAATTCCCACAACACCCACATGGCAGCTCATAACTGTAACTCCAATTCCAGGGGATCTGATACTCATACAGACACATACAGGTAAAACCACCAATGCACATGAAATAAAATAAAAAGAAAGAGAAGAAGAAAATGCTTCCATAAGATTGTGCTGTTGGAGCCGGACAGTGGTAGCACATGCCTTTAATCCCAGCACTCGGGAGGCAGAGGCAGACAGATCTCTGTGAGTTTGAGACCAGCCTGGTCTACAAGCGCTAGTTCCAGGACAGCCTGCAAAGCCACAGAGAAACCCTGCCTTGAAAAAAAAAAAAAAAAAACAGAAAAGAAAAAAAAGATTGTGCTGTTGGTAGGCTCAAGAGATGGCTCAGAGGTTAAGGGCACTGCCTGCTCTTCAGAGATCTTGAGTTCAATTCCCACATGGTGGCTCACAACCATCTATAGTGGGATCTGCTATCCTCTGGCATGCAGCTGTACCTGCAGAACAATCATACATAAAATACAAATTTTTAAAAAATTAACAAAATGAAGATTGTGCTGTGGGCAAACCTGTAGAGTACTATAAGGTATTTTCTTAACTAGTGGTTGATTAGGAGGGCTCAGCCCATTGTAGGTAGTGCCACCCCTAGGCTGGTGGTCATGAGTACTATTAAGAAAGCAGTGTGAGCGAGCCGGGCATTGGTGGCGCACGCCTTTAATCTCAGCATTCGGGAGGCAGAGGCAGGCGGATCTCTGTGAGTTCGAGGCCAGCCTGGTCACCAGAGCCAGTGCCAAGATAGGCTCCAAAGCTACACAGAGAAATCCTGTCTCGAAAAACCAAAAAAGAAAAAAAAAAAAAAGCAGTATGAGCGAGCCAGTAAGTAGCACTCCTCCAAGGCCTCTGCATCAGCTTCTTCCTTGGGGTTTTTAAGTTCCTGCTCTGACTGCCTTTGGTGATGAACCATGATATGGAAGTGTGAGCAAAACAAACCCTTTCCTCCCCAGGCTGCTTTTGTTCATGGTGTTTGTCACAGCAATGGAAACCCTAACTAAGACAGTAACTTAAGAAGAAATTTTTCTTCCAGATTATAAAGTACAATAAAATAAGCAGCAGAATCAGACTATTAAAGAAAAATGTAGCGGCAGCTCAGTTGGCCAAGTGCTTACATAGCATGCATCGATCTGAGTTCCAGCCCCAGAACTGCATAAACCAGATGTAGTGGCAGAAGGAACAGAAGTTCAGTATCATCATCCTCAGCTACATAGCAAGTTCTAGACCAACCTGGGCTACAGGAAAGCTGGGGGGGGGGGGCTGAGGGGGTACAAAGAGAGATAGCAGACTTGAAAGAGGTTACAGAGATAGTTCAGTGGTTAAGTGCACTTTCTGATCTTCCAGAAAACAAGGATCCAATTCCTACCACCAATATGATGGCTCACAGCCATCTTTAACTGCAGTTGCAGGGAATCTGATGTCCTGTTTGGCCTCCAAGCGCACTGTATACGTGGTACACACATACAAGCAAGCAAACACACGCTCTGCTGACCAGGCTGGCCTCGAACTCACAGAGATCCGCCTGCCTCTACTTCCCGAGTGCTGGGATTAATGGCGTGTGCCACCAACGCCCAGCAATAATAATTATTTTTAACTTAAATAAAATCAGATGAGAGCATAAAGTATTAAGGTCATAGAGTGCTAGAAGCTAGCTGTATCCATGCTGAGAGAACCTCAGTGATAAACCAACCGTAGGAGTTTTACAGTAGGGACAGGCTGTGGCATCCAGGCAAGGTTTTTTTGGAGGAAGCATGTTAGCATCACTTCTGGTAGTCTCCCAGTCTAGACTGTTATTGGGTCAGGTGCTCACATGACCATCACTCTTCGATATTTCAGAAACTGAAACCCCACATCTTCACAGTGGGTGAACAGACCTACAGGAATGTCAAGAGCCTGATTAAGCCAATCAACCAATCCATTGTGGTCAGTGGAGAAAGTGGAGCTGGAAAGGTAGGAGTGCCACTTTCTTATCCTGTCCCTGTGAGCAGAAAGACAAGGGCCATTGCCTGTGGCATCATTGGCTGCCTAGTCATTCACAGATAGGCTGCCTGAACCAGGATGTCTGTGTTGCGGTCAACAAGCACCACACCGGAAGTCAGAAGACAGGGCTCCAGTGCAGCCCCCACTGCTGGCTCTGCTGCCACCCTGGGGAGACACTTTTCCCCTTGTACCTTTACTTTCTCACTGAAGGTGCTTCTGGGATCTCTAGAAACAGCAGTCAGATGTTGGGGAACCCAGCATAATGAACATCAGGTAGAATACCTCAGAGAAGCTCCAACTTTGCAGGCCTCAGTCATTTCACTTGTGAAATGGAAGGGAATAGAAGGTCAGCATCTGGGGCTGGAGAGATGGCTCAGAGGTTAAGAGCACTGGCTGTTCTTCCAGAGGTCCTGAGTTCAATTCCCAGTAACCACATGGTGGCTCACAACCATCTGTAATGAGATATGGTGCCCTCTTCTGGCATGCAGGCATATATGGAGGCAGAATGTTGCATATGTAATAAATAAATAAATCTTTAAAAAAAAAAAAAGTCAGCATCTGCATGGGACTTCTGTGTGAGCATAAAGGAGCCTGTGTTGCTTGACATGATGACACACACTTGTAATCCCAGGATTTAGGAGGCGATGTAGGAGGATCACAAGCCAGCCTGGACTACATAGTGAGACTATTATCTATAAATAAATGAAGTAAACATAATATAAAATAGGAACCAGTGCACATAAGGCATTTGGCAGCATGCCTGGCACATGGCAGTGCTCCTCCAAAAGTAGCTGGTTTTACTGTGGGGAAAAAGATTGGAAGAGATCAAACCCTGCTGGGGTTGAAGCTGGAGAAACAGTTGAGCTGTTTAAGAGCACTTGTTGCATTTATAGAGGATCAAGTTCAATTTCCAGCAACCAAGGTTAATAACCACCTGACATGAGTTCCAGGAGATTCAGTGCCCTCTTGTGATCTCTGTGGACACTGCACACATGTGATACAGACATATATTCAGGCAAACATCCATACACCCATAATAATAAATATTTTTTAAAATATTAAAACCCTATTGGGGTTGACAGTAATAGCAAGGGCAGTGTATGAGAAGCTCCAGGTATAGCCAGAGGGCCTTATAGATAGCAGGACCTCAGCAGGTGAGACAAGTGTTGCATAAACAAGGACTCCACCACTAATGAAAGGAAGCCTCACTCAAGCCTCACCCAGCTGCCTCTCCCTTTCCATAGAGTAATATGAGGGATTCATTGGACTATAAACCCCTTTTGCCTACACTCATCTATCAGAGAGTTACTGAATATTAAGTACCTCCCGGGCTTTAGATGCAGGGTGGACATAGACAAATCTTATGGGAAGAAGTACAGGTGAGAAATGCAGTATTAGCTTTGACCTTAGTCTCTGAGCAAACAAAGGAAGACAGTAAGTTGGGTAGAGAGGCCATAGCTCAGCAAAGTGCCTGAAAACTCAGCTCCTGGACAAAGAGAATTGCCCACCAGAATACTCTGGGGACTGGGGCAGAACCTGGCTTAAGACCAACACAAGCAGAGCTCCATAACCTTTCACTGAGTAGCCATTATGACCATTGACTAGGCCTGCTTTTTATTTTTTTAACCTTTAATTAGTTAGTTGCAGGTGGGGCAGCACTTGTACACAGTGCATGTTTAGAGGTCAGAGGGCAACCCTTGAGAGCCAGTTCTCTTCCCCCACGTGGATCCTAGAGGTAGAACTCAGATCATCAGGCTTGGCAGTGAGAACCTTTACCTGTTGAGCAATCTTGTTGCCCTGCCCCCACCCCCGTTTTGTTTATTTTGGCGGGGGAAGTTTGCATTTTTTCTGTATTAGGGATTAAACCCAGAGCCCTGAATGTGCTGTGCAGGCATGCTACCAAGGAACTATAATACATCCCCAGTCCTTATTTAATTTTTAATTTTGAGACAAGGTCTCAGTAAGTTGACCAGAATGGCCTTGAACTCATTTACATAGTTCAGCCCTCTTCTTGCTTCCATGGGCACCAGACATAGCTGCAACCAAAACACATATATACATAATAAAATTAAATATAACTTTAAAAAAGACCTACTTCTCTGCAGACAGGATATAAAATAAATAAATTTATTTAGGGGGGAAAAAAGACCTACTTCCAGGTGTAGTCAGGACTGGGAAGAGGGTCATTTCTCCCCCTCTCCCACATATTAATTGGGTGAAATATTTCAGCCCACAGTAAACCTTAAATAAAAGGGAAAACTAAGTTGCCTGGGTTCAGTCCCAGCACTGGAAACTCAAATTGCTTGCATATTGGGCTGGGGTATGGCTGAGTGGTGGACTGGAATTCACAAGGCCCTGGGTTCAGTTCTTAGCACCACCAAAGTTAAGTAATTAATAAACCCAAGTCAGCAGAAAAAAGTCATAGTGAAAATAGTAAAACAGAAACCAGAATAATAGAAAAAAAATGAGTGACTTCCAAGGATTTTGTTGTTGTTGAGGTGAGGGGATTGAGCTGCAAGGCAAATGTTCTACCACTGACCCACATTCCCAGCAAACACAACTTTTTTATAAAGGTGATTGAAGTCTACACCCACATATGTATATGTGTACATACATAAAATTAGATAAGCTAAAGCTTTTAAAAAGGGTAAAATTTATAGTGTTCTTGAAATGGAAGTGCCAGGCCCAAATAGCTTCACTTATAAATTCTATCAAACATTAGAAGAAGAAATATTACAAATTCTCAGTGTCTGACAGACAATAGAAATGAGTGAACACTTCCAACTTAATGAATTTGTTAAGAAAAAGAGGTGGGGCGGGTGCTAGGAATGCAGCTGAGCTGTAAAGTGATTACCTAACATGCAGGAGATATAAATGAAGTGTATATGGTGGCCCATACCTGTAATCCTAGCACTGGGGAGGTGGAGACAGGAAGAGCAGAAGTTCAAGGTTGTCCTCAACTTCATAGTAAGTTCAAGGCCAGCCTGAACTACTTGAGACATTGTCTCAAAGAAAAAGAAGGGGGGGGCGGTGGCTGTAGAGTGATAGGACACAAAGTCCCATTGTAAAGATCCAGTTGTGTTCTTTTGATGTTATGGTGCACATTTATAATCCCTAATGAGACTAAAGACAGAGATATGAGTTCAAGGCCCACCAGGGTTACATAACTACACCCTGTCTCAAAAAAGAATAGGGAAAGGCATAATGGAGAGTTTAAATGGGAGAAATGATGTGATATAGAGGCAAGGGATCTCTTGAGTTCAAGGCCAGCCTGTACTACAGAGTGAGTTCCAGGATAGCCAGGGCTACATAGAGAAACCTTGTGTTGGTGGTGGACAGTGGGGGGGTGGGGAGGGTACGCTGTAGAGATAGATGTAGCTGGGCATGGCGATGTAAGTCTTTTGGTTTCTCTGTGTAACAGCTCTGGCTGTCCTAGAACTTACTCTGTTCTACACAGAGAAGCCCTATCTTAAAAATAAATAAATAAATAAAGATTAAAAATAGATATATAAACCAGACATGATAAGGAAATAGAAACAGTAATAAACCCTGCATCTCCAGGGTTTGTAAGAAAATGTACAGAAAGCCTACTCTAGGATAATTAGTTACAGCAGCAAGGCCTCAGAGATGCGGAGTCACCTGTCAAGTCTGGACTTAGGGTGTGGGGAGGGTGTTCCTCCTATACTCCAGCCTCTTTCTTTAGTGCATCTTCTGAGCTAAGAGAAACAGAGGTGTGCACTCCTCCTTCACAGATGGGACATGCCTGGCCCAAGGCCACAGCTAAATTCAGCATTCCTCACACATTTGGGTGGGCAGCAACACGTGAGGGAGAAAATCACTCTAGTGGACATCTCTCGGTTCTGTAGTGGGAGGGAATGAGGGACACTATCCACATGGCTGGAGGGAACGAGGAGGACACTGTCCACATGGCTGTTTTTGCTACAGACATGGACATCCCGCTGCCTGATGAAGTTCTATGCTGTGGTAGCTTCCTCATCTGCTTCCTGTGAGAACCACAAGATGGCAGAGAGGATTGAACAGCGGATCCTGAACTCCAACCCTGTTATGGAAGCATTTGGTGAGCTTGGTGTCCTCTGCGCTGTACCCCAGTCCTATTTCCTCTGGGATTCACTCCCTTCCAGGAGAGAGGGAGTGCTTTAAGACCGCTCTCTGGGCTGGAGAATGACTGTCCTTCACTACCTAGGGACCAACCTTTTCCAGATTTCCTCAGCTTCCTTCCATTAAAGGTGCTATCATATGGGGATATAGCTCATTGGTAGAGCCACTGCCAGATAGAGCTGGTGCCATTTGGCTCATATAAAACAGTTGGACAGAGTGTCTTGGGTTCATCTAGTCCAATCTTTTTTTTTTTTTTAAGATTTTATTTATTATGTATACAGTTATCTGCATGTATGCTTGCACACCAGAAGAGGGCACCAGATCTCATTACAGATGGTTGTGAGCCACCATGTGGTTGCTGGGAATTGAACTCAGGACCTCTGGAAGAACAGTCAGCGCTCTTAACCACTGAGCCATTTCTCCAGCCCCATCTAGTCCAATCTTAATCCTCTGTTCAGTTTCCTAATGTTCCAAATAGGAAATTTGTCAAAGCTTTTCTTTTTTGGGGGGGGGTATTTAATTTTTGTTTTGTTTATTTGTTTTTGAGACAGAATCTTGATATGTAGCCCTGGCTGTCCTGGATCTCACTATGTAGACCAGGCTGGCCTGAGTTCAGTTCCCAGCACCCACATGGTGACTCAAAACCATCCTATAACTCCAGTTCCAAAAGATCAACCACCTCTTCTGACCTCTTGCAAGCACCAGACATATACCTGGTATACATACATGAATGCAGACAGAACACTCATACACATACATATAAAAGAAAAAACAAGCCGGGCATTGGTGGGTGTACGCCTTTAATCCCAGCACTCGGAAGGCAGAGGCAGGTGGATCGCTGTGAGTTTGAGGCCAGCCTGGTCTCCAGAGCGAGTGCCAGGATAGGCTCCAAAGCTACACAGAGAAACCCTGTCTTGAAAAACCAAAAGAAAAAAAAGAAAAGAAAAAACAGCCCCTCACTGCCTAGGCTTGCTCATTCCTGTTCCTGGTTGGGAGACACTTCTAAATCTCTTAAACCCCATTTGCCAAAGCCCAAGCGCCCATTCCTCAATCCTGATCCCATGACATGGAAATCAGCAGAGAGGCCTTTAGGTGACTAGAGACAGGAACATAGCCATGGCAGCTCATGAGAATTCTGCAAACCTGGGGGAGTGAGTATAAACACAGGTGTGATCTCTAGGGAACGCGTGCACACTGAGGAATAACAACAGCAGTCGCTTTGGGAAGTTCATCCAGCTCCAGCTGAACAGGTAATAGCTACTGCCATCCAACACATGGGACAGCAGAGGTGGGGATTGGAGCAGCTGGGGCAGTCACCAACTTGGGTCATCCTCATGGGCAAAACTCTGCTCATAGCTTGTATGTTATATGTGTGGGTTTCTTGAGCACAGTGAACTCAGGTGGTATCCTTTTCAAACCTAGAAAGCCATAGCTACTATGATCTTGAGCTAGTGCTTTTATGGCCTGTGTGTTCATGCTAGCTTCTCTTGCTCAGAAATTTCTTGTTAAAATGTCTCTTTGGGATATAACCCTGAGCCTGAAGCTACATTGAGTTCCTACATTGAGATGGGCCAAAATGATAATGCAGAGATATTGCCATGCCTACCTGAGCTACATATAAGAGAATATCCCAGAACACTCAAAGACATTTTGAGTTTTGTTGTTTGAGACAAAGTCTCAAAGAACCTAGGTTAACCTTGAGCTCCTGCTCTTCCTGGCTACTATACCTGGCTTCCCAAGGACATTCTGAATGTTCCCAACCCAAGAAGAGCTTGGAAGGGATTTGGTAGGTGGCAGTCTGTTGTACAGCTAGAGCTAGTAAATGGCTATGGAATAAAGGGATAATAATGGGCTCTGCCTCTGTGTGCCAGAGCCCAGCAGATGACGGGAGCTGCGGTCCAGACCTACCTCCTGGAGAAAACGCGTGTGGCTTGTCAGGCCTCCAATGAGAGGAACTTCCACATCTTCTACCAGGTCTGTGCCGGGTGGCATGCACTGTGCCACCAGCAGGGCCGGGTGGCTTGTCCCTTCTCCCCAGCATGCTGCACATCTGGCCCCTTGGCTTGCTCTCAAGCAGAGCTGCTCAGACAGTTTGGACCTAGAGGTGTAATTTTCTGCCTCTTTCAGATCAGAAGGTCCTCTAGGCAGGGACTCTTGTTTTCTAAGTGGAAGCTGTATCACCTGCATTAGACTGAGGACCCTTCAGAGATGAAAACTATTTCCCACATCAGCGTGAGAGCTGCTCTGGGATTGTGTTCCTTCCTGGTCTGGACTTCCCCAGGGCTTTGGGGCTTTGGTAGGGCTTCTTGCACCCAGACTAGGAGCATCTTTAGGTAAGGGGATGTGCCTCTCTACTTGAGACAAGGACTCCCCAGCAAGAGTCATGCATTCTGTATCAGACCGCCAGGAAGATATGTTTGTATCCATCAGGCTGGAGACATCCTGGACAGTGGTGTTTTCTTTTACCCCATGCCCTGTGCTTACTTTGGAGGACCTCTCAGCTTTGCAGTATTGTACCATTTCTCACTCCTGATTTTAACCCCAGGCCTGAAGGCCCTCCCACCCAAGCTGAGCCTCCTGTACAACCCTCCCCACAGATTTGCAAAGGAGCCACCAAGGATGAAAGGCTCCAGTGGTACCTCCCTGAGGGAGCTGCCTTCTCCTGGCTACCCAATCCAGAAAACAACTTGGAAGGTAGGCGGAGCCTCCTTAGTACCCTAGACTGCCCCAAAGCCCTACCCATTCTGCCCAGGGCCTATCTCCCCTCCCCAATGACCCTGCTGACCACTGGGCTGTGACATGAATTCTTTTCAGAGGATTGTTTCGAGTTGACCAGAGAGGCCATGCTCCATTTGGGCATCGACACCCCCACCCAGAACAACATCTTTAAGGTCAGAAGAAAAGCCATGCTACTTACACTTAGAGGTGATGGTAGCCCTTTTCATGGATTGTCCCTCAACTTGGGACTCTCTCTCCTGGAGTGTCTAGGACTTCAAGCCTCACAGGACCATATCCAAGGAGCTGGCCATCACTGTAAGGAGCCTGGAGAC
Source organism: Cricetulus griseus (assembly GCF_003668045.3). Taxonomy (NCBI): domain Eukaryota; kingdom Metazoa; phylum Chordata; class Mammalia; order Rodentia; family Cricetidae; genus Cricetulus; species Cricetulus griseus. The sequence continues at coordinate 98,174,569 of NC_048600.1, forward strand.
AGGTGCTAGACTGGGCCATAGGGTCAGCGACACACCATATAGTACTGAGTAATGAACATGGCACAGTGACTCACACACCCAGAGCACAAGGACCTTAGGGCAGGTTTTATTACAGTGACAAGAATAGAGAAATAATCTTTCCCTGTTTGTCTAACACTTTAAAACTTAGAAATTATCTTCACACCTCTTAGGTCACTTGATTTTTATCAACAGTCTCTTGTGCATGGAGATTATTTCCATTTTATACCTGAGAAATTCAGAGGTAAGGAAACCTACCCAAGGGGTGGAGAGATGGTTCAGAGGTTAAGAGCACTGGCAGCTCTTCCAAGGGTCCTCGATTCAATTCCCAGCAACCGCATGGTGGCTAACAACCATCTGTATGAGATCTGGTGCCCTCTTCTAGCCTGCAGGCATACATGCAGACAGAACACTGTATACATACTAAATAAATAAATCTTAAAAAAAAAAAAGCCAGGCATTGGTGGCACATGACTTTACTGCCAGCACTCAGGAGGCAGAGGCAGGCAGATCTCTGTGAGTTCAAGACCAGTCTGGTCTACAAGAGCTAGTTCCAGGACAGCCTCCAAAGCCACAGAGAAACCCTGTCTCGAAAAACCAAAAAAAATAAGAAACAAAACCTAGGACACCACTAAGTAATAAAGTTGGTTCCAGGCGTTGTCATTCCAAATGCCCACCTCTTCTTCCACTCTGTCCTCTGTCTCTCCCTCTGGGAGCCCAGTGAGCTAGCCTTCTCATCCTTACCGTCTTTCTGCCTTTGCTGAAGGCCAACTGCTCCCCTCACTTCCTTATCTCCTAGAGCAACAGGATGCAATGCATAGGGTAGGCTGGGGACAGAGGCAGGGAAGCCACTGCAGGAAGATGGGGATATTGATGGCCTCCACATGGTGTTTGAGAAGGTAAGGTGTCACATCCAGTATGAACACTGCCAGCAAGAGTTTGTGCAGAAGCACAGTACATAGAGACAAGCTAGAGGGAGTGAATGATAACACTAGGAGTCTGGGCATGAGTGCTGGTTTGAAGGTGTTACGACATACTTATCTGGCAGGAAAGACACCATGATCAGGAAGGTGGTTTTCCCAGGGCAAGACTCATCCATTCCACTGAAAGTGTTATGACCCTATGCCACAGCCATGCTGCCCACTGGGCACAGGTGCCCTCTCCTGGGGTAGTTTGGGGCCAGAAGACTAGTAGCATATGGAGATTATCTGTCTGAAACCAGACAACAATAGCCAGAGAGGCTCTGCTCTCTTAATATGAGGTCCAAAGTTTCTAAACTTACTGGGTCTACTAAGTGTTCTCTTTGCCATTATAACTTCTGGAAGTTACCTTTATAGATCATTAAAGGCAAAGGCAAAAGGGTAGTACCTACTGTAGAGACCAAGATCACAGTTCCTCCCCTAGGCTGGACTATCACAGCCCAGTAATACTGAGAAAGGGTCCAGGAAGCCATGGCCAGGCCCCATCAGGCAGAAATGACCCTGGCCCATAACTAAGGGAGTGGCACTTCCACATGGACTGTTCCTGAAGAGTGACGGATGGAGGTAGGACCTATTGACTGCTCTGGGAGGCAGCTGGTCTCACTGCCTAGACTCTAATCTTGCCTTTCTCATGTATTCCTCATTAACCTCTCCCATCTCTGTTATGGGCATCACCATGGCATGTGCCTCATGGGATGTGGAAGAGATAGTCTTGGGATGCTCTAATGTGTATGAAATCTTGTCTGAGAGAGGTAGACAACGGGACAATGATCAGGAGCTCCCTTCGTCCTCTGTTTTGACATCAGCCTAAGGACTCATCTTCAACTCCTACTTTCTGACCATCCCTTCCACCCCTCAGGTCCTAGCTGGACTACTGCACCTTGGCAATGTCCATTTTACTGACTCAGAAGATGAAGCCCAGCCCTGCCAACTAATGGATGGTACCAAGGGTGAGAGACAAGGATTAGGGAATGTTCCTGGCAGGAAAGTGACTAGTGTTGTTGAGGTATGGTGGGAAATTGAAGGGTGAACTTTTCAGTCTGGCACTTGATTAACCATCTACTGTAGAGCCTGCCATGGATAATTTACCTCTCAGCCTCTGGTGAAACCAACACTGTTGTCTCCATCTTACAATGAGAAGGTGGTTTAGAATGTAATTTGTCCAGTTGTAATACTGTGGCTTTAAGTCCTACCTCTGCCACATAAGGAGGCCTGTGACAAGCCTCCTCACCCATCAGAATCTCAGGTTTGCCCTGGGTTCCCTCCATCCACTCCGTTCCAATGGAGGGTGATGGCTTAAGGAGGACTCTTCTCCCAGTCTCTGTCAGGACATCAGCCTCACTGCTGCACCTCCAAGAGGACTTGCTGCTGGAGACTATGCAGATTCGAACCATCAAGGCAGGCAAGCAGCAGCAGGTATTCCGGAAGCCCTGCTCCCGAGCTGAGTGTGACACCCGCAGAGACTGTCTGGCCAAACTGATCTATGCACGGTGAGCAATTTACTCTGGGCCTTCACATCCCCATGGGTTCTCAGCCTGTCTGAGCTTGGACTAAACACTGTCAGGCAATAGATGGGAGGCTCAAGACCGAGGGTGCAGAATAAAGCAGACCGGTTGCTGGGACTCCAGGAGGTGGCAGGGCTTTGCCACCTAAACACTGCCTTTGGTCTCTGTGTGCATGTTAAATGGAGAAGTTGCCACATTCCTGACCTAGATTCAGTGATCTTGGCAATAGGTGAGGAAAGCCTGCTCAGCTTTCCATTGGCAAAGCAAGGCCCAAAGGTGATCTCCGCCTTTACAGCTGCAGGTTCAGACTGTTGAATAGTGGATAGGCTCCTCTGTCTCCTGTATCCTGGTTCCTAAGGTCATTCATCAGGGGAGTTGGAGAGAGAGCAGTGGAGCCAGAAGCTCAGCTCAGAGTCAGTGCCAGCAAAAGACTCAGCAGCCAGGAGCAGCATAGCAGGGAAGGTGGGTCCTGGCCTTTCTTGGGACATGACATAGGCACCTCCATCCTCTGGACCATATGGTCAAGGATTATTTCATCTTGAGTTCTGAGAACCTTCAGAGTAATTTGTAGAGACTCTCAGGGGCTCAGAATCCCCTGAGTGACCACTGTAAATGTGTGTGCATGTGAGATCTTGGACAGCCCTGTTCAGAGCCAAGAATCTGAGGTCTGCCAGAGCCTGCCAGAGACAAAGATACTACTGCTTCAAAGTAAGTTTTAGGTAAAAAAAATTGAGAGATTTTTGCTTTGGGGTTATTTTGAGATAGGGTCTCACTATGTAGCTCTGGCTTGCCTGGAACTCACTATCAATGCTGTGATTAAAGGTATGTGCTACTATACCCAGCAATCAAAAGATTTCTACTCCTTTGTCCACAAGTTACTGCAAAATGAAGAGTTGCAGATAGCATGAGCTTCTAGCTGTAGAACATTTTACACATGTTACACTAGTTCATTTTAATATCTTGCATGAGTCTTTGAACCCCTGTTGCCCCACCCCCAACCCCAAAAAAAGTCTATTGAATTAAACTGATTACAGAGTAATTACTTAAAGAGAAACTGAGGTGTGATGGCCACCTGAAACCCCAGCACTTTTTAGGCTGAAGCAGGGGTTGCTGGTACCATTCCAGAACTGGGGTAGGAGGAGGCAATGTGTAGAACAGAAGTCCCTGAACAGTGTCATGCTTGGTGCCACCTTGTATAGAAGTTTCATTTTCTATGGGCTAGTGACAGTTCCAGAGAAGGCCATTATTCTTGTGACTTGGGAACACTTGTTTGGGATTGAATAGGATGTCGCTGCTCCTTAAGCTTTTTTCAGGGGAATTCAATGCACTCAGCTACTTACTAACCCAACTAGGACCTGCCAGTAGCTTCTTGTAGTCACAGCATCAGTTGGTAATGGGCTATGACCAATGCAGACCCAGGACCCTCTGCTATCTCCTGTGCTGTCTTCCTATGAGGACAGGTCAGATCTGTGTATACCTGGAAATGTATATGCCCAGAGCGTGCCTCTGCAGTAGGTCAAGATTGCATAAACCAGAACAAGAGGATTTAGCCTTTGGCCTGGTAGGTACAGAACACAGGGCCTTTTAGCATGTAACATCCTTCCTGGGAGAGCAGCTTCACCATATCCCACTCTTTCTCATCAACAGGCTTTTCAACTGGCTGGTATCAGTGATCAACAGCAGCATCTGTGCAGACTCCAGCTCGTGGACTGCCTTCATAGGTAGCGAGGCTCATCCTGCTAGGAGCCCTCCAGAAAATAGGCAGTTGGACTCTGGGTGGAGGGAAGGTTACCTGGGTCACCTGTGTGTCTCTGAACAGCTCCTTTTCCCTCTCATCTAGTGTCCTCGCCCATCCATCCAAGAGTTTGGTGATACTCTACATTTGATTGCTCACATATGACATGTCTCTGGTTCTCCAGACAGACCAGTTTATGTCTTATCCCAATGGTCCTTTTTCTCCTAGAGACTTAGCTCCAATCCTGGAAGTGTAGTCAGAGCTTGATGAGGAGACACAGTTGAGATCAGCATTGTTGTGACCTTAGGTTGGGTGAGCTGAGTAGGGGAAGGAAGTAAAGCCTAGGGATGCCAACATAGTTTGCTTAAAGAGAGATCAAGGTCCTCTGAATTCAGTTTTTTTCTGAGAACATTTCCTGATAGCACACAAAAAATTGGGACCTGATATCGAGGAGGAGCCCATTGAGGCCAAAGGACTCAGACTCAAAATTGTGCTGGTGCCTGGGCTGCCCTTCATTCAGATTTTTGGTTTTCTGCCTGCTCTTACGTGGTATGGGGCAGGGGAAGAGGTCCTGGGTCCTACCCTAGGTGGGTGGTGGGAGCAGGAGACAGCGATCATTCAACCTTATCCCAAGGCTTCTAAGAATGAGGCCTCAGCAAGGGTCCAGCCACTTGAGCTCCTGAAGCTGTCATCTCTACCCCCCTGTGGTAGCTCGATGGTTCTCTCCTGTCTTCAAAGGTCTGCTAGATGTGTATGGGTTTGAGTCATTCCCTGACAACAGTCTGGAACAGTTGTGCATCAACTATGCCAATGAGAAGCTACAGCAGCACTTTGTGGCTCACTACCTCAAGGCCCAGCAGGTAAGGTGTGGGGCAAGGCAGGTCATCGTTCTGGATCCTCTGCCTCTTCCTAGCCCCCAGCCCTGTCATGACTAGGCACCTTTGTTCCTTGTCTTGTTGATAAGTAATAACTATGTAAGAAAGTGTTTTAATATAGTTTTGTTCCTTCCTTAATGCTATTCTGGAACTTGCTTTCTCCCACCACGCCCCTGCTCCAGGAGGAATATGCAGTTGAGGGACTGGAGTGGTCATTTGTCAACTACCAAGACAACCAGACCTGTTTAGATCTCCTGGAGGGGAGCCCCATCAGCATCTGTTCCCTCATAAATGAGGTAGGGAGGTTTAGCCAGTGAGCCAAGCAGCAGAGTTGGTTTCTGGGCTTTTCTGGTGCCTTGGTGACTGTTTTGTGTGCTCTTTTGTCCATCTCTCTCCCCCATCTGCAAATAAGTGTACTAATTCCTACCCCTCCCAACCCCCCGTCCGGAGTTGCTATAATGCCGGTGTTACCACTCCGCTCCCATGGGTAGCAGACACTGAGGATGGTGAAGATTGTGGTAAGACTTCATCATTGTGACTGCTCACTCCCGCCCCACAGGAATGCCGCCTCAATCGGCCGAGCAGTGCAGCACAACTACAGTCACGCATCGAGAGTGCTCTGGCAGGCAAGCCCTGCCTCGGCCATAATAAGCTCAGCCGGGAGCCCAGCTTTGTGGTTGTGCATTTTGCAGGACCTGTACGGTACCACACGGAAGGCCTGGTGGAAAAGAACAAGGTGGGCCTGGGACATAGCATATGGGTCCTGGGGAAGAAAGCATGAATCATGCTGGGCAGTGATGGCGCACGCCTTTAATCCCAGCACTCGGGAGGCAGAGGCAGGCAGATCTCTGTGAGTTCGAGACCAGTCTGGTCTACAAGAGCTAGTTCCAGGAAAACCTCCAAAGCCACAGAACACCCCTCCCCCCCCCCCCAAAAAAAAAGATAAGAAAGGAAGGAAAAGGAAGGAAGGAAGGAAGGAAGGAAGGAAAGAAGGAAGCTGAATCACTGCTACATACAGAATAGGTCCTAACTAGCATCCTCTTCCTCATGAGTGACCTCTCCTCAAAATCCAGGCTACCCTCTTGAGCCCTGTCCAAGAAGTTTGTTTATCCATTCTGATCTGCCTGCCTGGAAGTGGCCTCTGTCTCTTGGCTGGCAGACCCACTCTGCTTGGAACTCCAGCCCTGACTTCCCAGGAAGCCCCATGCTTGGGTAGGGTGCCAGAGCAGTGGCCAGCAGTAGGAAGCAGCTCACCTGCCCGCCACCCTCACCCTTTCCTAATAGGACCCTGTTCCCCCTGAACTGACTGGACTCCTGCAGCAGTCCCAAGACCCTCTGCTCATGATGCTATTTCCTGATAACCCTGAAGAGAAGACCCAGGAGGAGCTGTCTGGCCAGAGCAGGGTTCCTGCATTGACTGTGGTGTCCAAGTTCAAGGTGGGTCTGATAGTGCTGCCCTGAAGTGCTCGGTTCACTCTCATAATTGTTACTGAGCACCCCTCAGGATTGGGGCTGTTTACTAGGGAGCAGTAATGTGTCATGCAGAAGTGGTCCTGGTCCCTTCAAGTTTATCCTCCAGTGTCTTTTACATAGGAAACCAACAAGACACTACGGGATATAAGACTATGACAGGGACTGGGGCTCTCACCTCTGCTAATGGGGAAGTCAGAGAAGAGTAGCACTTTATATGGAGCTGTGACTGCCCTGTTCAAACCCTGTGCTGGGCTGGACCAGACTACCGCTTCCCTTGGTGTTGTCTGCTTCCATTCTGCTGTGTGAAACTTGCATGGGCTGCTCACCTCCCTGGGATCTCTTGACCACTGCCCTCCAACTTGTTCACCCACCCTGCCACTTTTTCTGTCTGTTCCTGTTCTGTCTGTTCCTCAAACCTAGTTTGAGGGTACCCTGGGAAACCCAGGTTTATTGTCTGAGAAGCATGCTACCGCCACAGCATCAAACACTACTGACAAGACCTGCACAGCATGTGTGTCATTAGGCTGGCTGTGATATAAGTAGACTGTGGGTCACACCCCTGTGACACAGGGCACAGGGTAGAACAGCAGGGCTGGTGTGAAGCTGTTCTCCTGTAAGAAAGAATTGGGGAAGAGAGGAAAGGGACAAGCAGCAGACCAGAGGATCAATCGATGAGAGCCACTGGTCAGAAGTGTCCCTGGATAAAAAGGGTGACAAGTAATGGGTGGTTAAACTGTGCTTTGCACAGGTTCTTTAAGAACTTCCAAACCTATGAGAGTGAGAAGGGAAGAAAAGGAAGGAAGCAGAGGTCATGAGGAAGCAGAAATTTTGAGTCAGGTGTAGATTAGAAGAAAGGACATATGATAGGTAGGATTTTAGTTGGGGGGGTGGTAGAAGGGAGGGAGAAGGGAACTGGGATCGTCATGTAATTCAATCTTGTTTGTAATTCAAATATATATATATATATATATATATATATATATATATATATATATAATAAACCTGGGGAAAAAAAAGAACTTCCAAACCAGGTATGGTGGCTCATGTCTTTAATCCCAGCACTTGGGAGGCAGGTGGATCTCTGAGCTTGAGGCAAGCCTGGTCTACAATGCAAGTTGTAGGATAGCCAGGACTGTTAACACAAAGAAACCCTATCAGGTGGGAAGGGGGATTCCAGTAGTCCCCAGGGCATGCAGGTCCTGATCTCAAGGCTGGGAGGGCCACCAAGGACATAATGTATTCACATTTATGACCCTCAGCTGCCCCAATCTGCCTTACCCCAGATTTCTCTGTCTGCAGGCCTCACTGGAACAGCTCCTGCAGGTCCTACATAGCACAACACCCCACTACATTCGCTGTATCAAGCCCAACAGCCAGAGTAAGCCACAGACCTTCCTCCAGAAAGAGGTAACTAACCCTGAGCAACAGCTGCCTAGCATCAAACCCCATCTGGCCAGGCCTAGAAAACTAAAGGGAGACCATCTCCAGATGGATTGATCACAGACAGTCAGTCTCTCAGGCTGGACATTAAGGGTTGCTTATTTCGCTGCTCTGGCAGGGCAGTCATGTGTAGTTGTATGTCCTGTACACTGCACCAAGGCCTAGCCAAGGTGGCACGTAGGGACTCCAGAACATCTTGCTCCTTGCTCACCTAACCTAACTCTGACAATAGGCTGAATCTGCTCAGGGAAGTGGCTGTTTTGTGATTTGTTCAACATCTGCAGTCCATGCAGTTCGGCTATCTCTGACTATTAATCTCATTTTCTAATTTACATAGAATCACTCCTCAGGGTTTCAGGGTCTGAGCGGGTATAGAGGATGTGTGAGTGCTGAACAGCACTGAGGAATGTCCAACAGTCACCTGGTAAATGTAGCTCTGTAGCCAAGCCGGGGGGTGGTAGCGCACGCCTTTAATCCCAGCACTTGGGAGGCAGAGGCAGGTGAATCGCTGTGAGTTGGAGGCCAGCCTGGGCTCCAGAGGAGTGCCAGGATAGGCTCCAAAGCTACACAGAGAAACCCTGTCTCAAACAAAAACAAAAAACAAAAAACAAAAAAAAAGAATCTTCACAGTATAACCTTCCTTGCTTGAGCAACCTGGAGAGGTGAGAGACAGCCAGGACCATTGCAGACCTTAGCTATATCAGGAGCCAGGTACCAGACAGGGCATTTGTGGGTCTACCAGGACCTCTTCTAGCAGGGAGTGGCTCCCTTAGTTTCTCATGGACCCACAGAGACAGATATCTCCATCAGCCAATCCTGCCTGTCACTGAAGGTCAGGACCAGAGATATGCAAAAGAAATGGCATTACTGGCCTGCAGGTACTTGCTCTGTCTCCCCACCCTTGCAGGTCCTGAGCCAGTTGGAGGCCTGTGGCCTTGTGGAGACCATCCACATCAGTGCTGCTGGCTTTCCCATCCGGTAAGTGAGCCACATTGCTGTGGGACCAAAGCATTTAGAACATGGGCCAGACAGAGGGAGGTAGGAATGAGGAGAATGGCAGGTCTGTGGCGATCCACCTGGAAGGCAAAGGGGTGGCACCTGTGCATCTGTTCAGTCACTCATTGTGGAATCTCTGCCCTTGTAGGGCCTACATTCCTGTGGAAGCTAGAAAATTAGGTGTGAGCCAGACACAGCCACACCTATGACCCCAGCACTTGAAATGCTGAGACAGGAAGATCAACACAAGTCTAAGGCGAGCCTGGGCTATGTAGTGAGTTTGACTCCAGACTGTGACACTGTTTGAAAAATCAACAAAAGGGCTGGGTGGGTGCTAGAGAAATGGATAACTCTGAGGTTAAGAGTACATACCACTCTTCCAGAGGACCCATATTTGGTTCCCAGCATCCACAACCTAAGGCAGATCACAACTGTCTGTAAACCCAGCTCCAAGACAACCCAACCCCTCTGCCTTAATGGATGCCTGCAACTACAGGCACATATGCACACACGCTCACCCACCCACTCCACACACAGACACAATTAAATATAATACTCAATCTCCCCCCCCCTTCTTTTAGGAAGGGTCTGGGGCTGGAAAAATGGTTCAGGGTTAATAGCACTGGCTGCTCTCCAGAAGACAGGGGTTCAATGCCAGCTCACAGCCATCTATAACTCCAGTTCCAGGGGATATGAAGCCCTCCCCTGGCCTCCACAGGTACCAGGCATACACATGGTACACAGACAAACATACAGGCAAAACACTCATACACATAAAATTTTTTTAAATTTACAAATAAAGCAGAGTGTGGTGCCTCTCAGCTCTCGGGAGGCAGAGGTGGGCAGATCTCTGTGAGTTCAAGCCCAGCCTGTTATACAAAATGAGTTCCAGGACAGCCAGGGCTACACAGAGAAATCTTGCTAGGGGGGTGAAGAGGGAAGAGGAGGGCTAAATATTTTTAAAAATCAATAAACAAAAATAAGTGCTTGCTGAGGACCAAGTTGGGATGTCCAGCACCCCTGTTAAAAGCTGGGTATAGTGGAGCTAGAGAGATGGCTCTACTGTTTAGAGCACTGACTGCTCTTCCAGAGGAGCCAGGTTCAATTCTCAGCACCCACATGGCAGCTACAGACATGGAGCTGTCTGTAGGTCTAGTTCTAGGGGATCTGGCACCATCACAGACATACATGCAGGCAAAACAATGCATATAAAATAAAAATAAAAATCTTTTTTAAAAAAAGAAAAAGCTAGGAATGTCAACAGGCATGTGTAATCCCAGCACTGGGGGATGAACACAGGGTTCCCTGGGCTTGCTGCAGCTAGTTTAACCAGTCAGCAAGCTCCAGGTTCAATGAGAGACTATCTCAAAAACTAAGGTGGAGAGCTATAGAAGGTTTCCAGTGTTAAAATTAAGGCCTCCACGTGTGCAAGCACACACATACTTCCACAGAAAAGACACACAAGTACAACTAGTGCTAAGAAAGAAACAGAATTTATTGCTGCAGGGAAAATCTGTGGTCTGGTTATCAGTGCAGGCCCAGAGAAAAGGAAAGGGCCAGGCTGGGAGGGCTTAGAACAGAGAACAACCACAATACTGTCAGGAAGTGAGACACCAAGGGACTGGGCCACAGAGAAGCAGCAACAGGGAATGTAAGAGAACAGGAGCCAGACACAGCTGGCCATGAAAAGCCTTGACCGTTTGCCCTGAGTGCAGTGGAGGCTGCTGGGGTGGGAAGGGAACGGCAGTGTCTCATATTCTCAGAGAATTCTTGTGCTGCTCACTGGAGGTTAGATGCAGGGTTAGGACAGAAGATGATGAGTGATGTTGCAGGTGTCTAGGAGGAGGATTAGCTGTGAAATCTGGGAAGCAATAGAGCAACCTGGGATATATAGTTCATAATATGTAGCTCACAGTGAAGAGAACGGGATGGTTTACAGGGTCAGGTGAGGAACAGTCAGCTTCCAGGCTGTAGAAATGAGTGCTGTCTTCTGGGGCAGATGGTTGAATCAAGACAGTTTACCAAAATGGGCTAGTCTAGGGGAGGCCAGAGTTGGAGTATGAAGGAAAAGGGAAGTGAGAGTCAGGAATTCTGTCAGATTTGAGAGGTTTCTGAGGACAAGCCTCAGAGTTTTAAGAACTGTGCAGGTACATGCTGTCCATCTTCCATGAGTTTGAGCACCCCACTACCAGCAAGGAGATGTACCACACCACATGAAGTCAGAGGACGACTAGGCAAGTCAATTCTCTCCTTCCACCATATGGGTCTTGAGGATTGTCAGACTTCACAACAGGCACTTTTATCTGCTGAGCCATCTTGCCAGCCATAGGCTCAATTTTAAATGGTGTCTGCAAGCTTCCCACTGAGTGGCCTGGGCATCTCTAGAACACACCTCCTCCATTCAGTGGGGATGGTCAGGGAGCCCTGGCTTTGAGCCCCAGGCAGGCACCTGTGGCTTTTGGAGCCTGTCCTGGAACTTGATCTGTAGACCAGGCTGGCCTCGAATTCAGAGATCCACCAGCCTCTGCCTCCCGAGTGCTGGTACTGAAAGCGTGTGCCACCACCACGCAGCTTACAAAGTCATTTTTGCCTGCTTTGGCTTCCAGGGTATCTCACCAGAACTTTGTGGAACGATATAAACTGCTGAGAAGGCTCCGACCTCGCACGTCCTCTGGCCTCCAGGGCCTGTGTCCTGCCAGAGGGCCCTCTGGTGAGTGGGGTCCATTTTTTGTCGTTTGTTCATCCATAGGTTACTGAGGACTTAGCTGTACCTCCTCTGAGATGAGGATCCAGAGACTAATGGTTGTTGGTACAATGTGGGGAACAAACCCCAGCTGACAACGGTGTAGAAAGGCAGAGAACTAACTCTGACACCAGGAAAAGTGGACATGAGAAAGCATTCTGGAGCAGGTGGTATGTGGGCATAAACTGGATTAGCCAGGTAACAACCACTAAACAGGACAAAGATATCTGAACAAAAGCTTCCAGGCATGAGACAGTAGATGGGCCCTAATCAAGAAACATGGACTTTATTTCCTGAGTAGATGAGGGATTCCTTCAGGGAAGAGAGCCAGTGCTCTATTCACCTCATGCTCTCGTCCACTCTAGGGTCTTGGGGATGAGGCTGTGAAGCCACCCAAGGAGAAGCCAGAGCTGTGGGCAGCTGAGTAACAAGTGGGAAAAACTGGTCAGTGTTGATAGGCGCAGCTCCATACAGATACAGAGGTAGACAAGAACAGAGGGTGAACTCTGCCTGCCAGCAGGCAGAAGGGAAATCTGAGGAATCTGGACCGGCCCTACAAGGCCAGCTTGAGTTCCAGGTCCCAGGAGGCATCAAAGGAGATGTGTGTGTACAAAGCACTCGGGCAAAAGGCTAGCCAGTAGCTGTGACTGAGAGATTGTTGGCACAGTGTGGCTGTCCATAACCAAGAATGTGGGAGTGTTAAAGCTCGGGGACAAGTGGAGGGACAGACACAAGGACTAAGACAAATCTCAGCCCAGCCACAGCTGCTCTTTCTCCTGGGAGTTTATCACTCTCCTTTCCCTCTCCTTTCTTTTTCCTCTCTCCATGGCTTGCCTTCCTGTCTGTCTTACCAACAAGCCCCTCTGGGCCCTGATCTCATCTCCTGCATCTGCTTTGATGGCCTCTGTCTCCAGTGAGGCGCTGGGCTGCTAACTGCGGTCAGAGCCCTCAGGTAAATCCTCCCACACAGGAGGAGCTTGGGAGGGTTTTCCCACAGCTGGGTATGTTCTTTCTTTTCCGTAAAGGTAAGGAGTAAGAGGTGGAGCTGAGGCAGTGGCCAAGCAGCCTGGGATTCCTTCCAGGCTTCCAGTCTTTCTTGCCCTGCCCATCCACGAGACATGGGGCAGTAGAGGCTTCAGCATACTCCCAAATAGCCAGGATTGTGAGGGACTTAAGGGCTCCCTCTACCCACAAAAGGGTGGGAAAATGACTAGATCCAGAACAGCAGCAAGAAAGAGGCTTAGTGAGCTCTAGGGAGACCAGTCAGTCTCTTCAGGCTACAGAAGCGTGTGACAATGAGCAGGCACTGACGAAGCCTTTCTCCCACCCCCCAGAGCAGCCTCTGTGTGCCAAGGATGCCACGCTGCAACCCCCACTACAGGACATTCTCCATGCTCTGCCAGCTTTAATTCAGACAGCAACCACTCCCAGTGACCCAGCTGAGACCACACAAGTCCCACTGTACTGTGGCAGGACAAAGATTTTCATGACTGACTCCATGGTAAACTGGCTGGGGTGTGAGATTATAGGTACCAGCTGCAAGTGTAGGCCATCCTTGGGGCAGGGGCAGGAGAGGCCAAGGACATCAATGGATTCCTCTTCTCTCAGCTAGAGCTTCTGGAATGTGGGCGTGCCCAAATGTTGGAGCAGTGTGCCCGCTGCATCCAGTGTGGCTGGAGGCGGCACCAGCTCCAAAAGCAGAAGAAACAGAGGCAGGCCGCAGTGCTCATTCAGGCAGGTAGGTGGAACCCAGTCACCTATTAGTGAGGCTGATTCCATATGATGGGTGTGACTAACACAGCCCTGACAGACTTTTTGAAAAATGAAAATAATTTGTCTTTTTGCAGTGCCATGAGTTAGACTCAGGGTTTCACTCATGCTAGGCAAGTGCTATACCATGGAGCTATGTGCCCACATAAGCCACACACACACACACAAAAAAAAATTTTAAAGGCTCAGATAACCTAGATCCCTCTTGTTCCTTGGGCACTGCTGAAGACTGAGTGAGATCTGTGGCAGTCTGGGAATTTGCCAGTTAGACTCCCAGGTGGCTCTTCAATGTGTGGCTATCTGCAGGGTTGTGGGCAGTATAACGTAAGATTTATTGTGTGAGTCTATGCATGTGTACCATGTGTGTGCAGGTATCTTTAAGAACAGGACATCAGATCTTCTGGAACTGGAGTCAAAAGAGGTTGTGAATCACCATGTGGGTGCTGGGAACCAAATCTGGGTGCCCAGCAAGAGCAGTGACTGCTCTTCACCACTGAGCCACCTGCCGAGGAGTGACTTCTGTTTGTTGCTTTTGTTTTGTTTTGTTTTTTGTTTTTGTTTTTCAAGACAGGGTTTCTCTGTGTAGCCCTAGCTGTACTGGAACTAGCTCTGTAGACGAGGCTGGCCTCGAATTCACAGAGTGCTGGAGTTAAAGGCATGCAACACCATTACCCAGCCCAGGAGTGACTTTTAAGCCCCATTTTGCCTTATGTAATGACGTAGTATACCACTGAAAAAATAGATTTCACACTTTCACATCAGCCCTGGTACTGGCCACATGACTAACATCTCTAATAATGGTTTTGATGTCTTCTGCTGTTTCTTTAGCTATTCGGTCCTGGTTAACTCGGAAACACATCCAAAGGTTACACATAGCTGCCACAGTCATCAAGCGTGCATGGCATAAGTGGAGAGTGAGTATGACTGGAGGCCAGGGTGGACAGTACTTGGAGACTGGGCTTCAGACAGGCCTGAGAGGGAAATGTCTCTGCCATTGTGATGTGGGCGTGCCAGCAGGCCATGCAGCCTCTCTGCCTTGTGTCCCCCTGTATGGTGAGATGGCTACAGACAGCTCCAATACAGGGTGGCTGTGAAAGTAGAGTGGCAGGGCTGGAGAGATGGTGCAGCGGTTAAGGGTTAAGGGATCTGGGTTCAATTCCCAGCACTTGGGAGGCAAAGGCAGGTGGATCTCTGTGAGTTCGAGGCCAGCGTGGTCAGAGCAAGTTCCAGGACAGGCTCCACAAGCTACAGAGAAACCTTGTCTGGGGGGGGGGGGGGGAGTGCTGAAAAGAGCTAGTAAGATGGCTCAACAGGTAAAGGTGCTTGCTGCCACACCTGACCAAATGAATTTGAGTCCAGGGACCCTCGTGGTACGAACAAACTCTGCCTGTCTCTGCCTCCCTATCACTGGGATTAAAAGCATGCACCACCACTACCTAGCTATTTAATTTTTTTAAAGAAGGCTAAATCTTGACTACCCAATATCAATCCCTAGGATGCCCAAGTTCTCTGACTTTAGTGTGTTCACTATAGCATACCTCCATGTCAAGTAAATGAATGCAAAGGTAAATTCTTTTCGGAAGAAGGCTGGACAAACCTAAAGCTATAAAGCAATGTTTTCTCTTTAAGATCAGAATGGCCTGTCTTGCCGCTAAAGAACTGGATGGTATGGAGGAGAAACCCATGACTCAAACTCCCAGTTCCCTGAGTTCCTCGCTGCCCCCAGCACACACTAACCTACTGGGGGCAATAATCCACCTCTGGCCCCTGGGACTGGTGCTAGCCAACTCAGCTGTGGGTGTGCGGGGCTTTCAGAGGAAACTGGTGGCCTATGCCTGCCTCCGGCTTCCCTCGAGCAGCCCCAGCAACAACATCCAGACAGCACAAGATCAGGCTGGAATCACATCCATAAGAGCACTGCCTCAGGTATGTTCTCGTTCTGTGAGATGGTAGGTAGTCCTTCCCACAGTTCCAAGTTGTTCACTGAGAAAGGCAGTGAGCAAAGCTTGCCCATATGTGGGAGTGAGGGATAGTACAAAACTCCTTAATCCAGCTAAATAAGCCAAAATCTATAGGTGTGGATTACTGCCATTTTTTTTTTTTTTTTTTGAAAAAAAAAAAACAGGACTCTTCAGAGTCCTTCAAAAAGTGCTTCTAAGTATTTTGCCTGTGAATGTTTGGCTCTTTCTCTGCAATGTTGTGAACCTTGGTTAGACATGTGTCTACCAGATGGACACAACCAACACCCTAGAGGGTAACTATAAGGAATTAAAGAGTAGGATAGTTAACTCTAGAACATTAGTCCCACTTCTAAGAAATGAGTGGCCATAATTTATCACCTCAAATGACACTGCATTTGGCAGTTTCTTCAAATTTTATCCCTTGGTTACTGGCTGTCACTTTCTCAACTAGAAATAATAACTGTATGGCCTGGTTCTATGTGTTGTGCCACCTGTTTCACTTGAAAGTGGACCCTCGCAGCCTGGTCTCAGCTCAGCCCCTTCCCTGGATAACCTTGGTGATAGCACATCATCTTGGAACCTCTGTAAGAGGGGGTTAATACCCAGCCTGGCACAAGGGACCAGAGGAAAGAAATCAAGTCACTAAGATGCTATATAATCTGTACAAAATCTCCCTGAAATTGACGAGGGATAAACAGAAGTGTTGTGATCTTCCAGCTGTAAGTAGACATGGGATGACAGATAGCACCCTTAAATAGACTCCTTCCCAGTATTTCCTGACATGCTCAATGGATGCAGGGTTTTATTCCTGAGTTTCTCTCTCTGAGATGTCTCTGGGCCCTGCCACTAACAGCATGCACCTCTGTTTCCCTAGGGCTCCATTAAGTTTCACTGCAGAAAGTCTCCACTTCAGTATGCTGACATCTGCCCTGAACCTTCAGCCTCTAGTGTTTCTGGTTTTAATCAGATTCTGCTAGAAAGAAACAGGCCAGTCCAAGTGTGATTCTTCTACCCCCACCTGCCTACGTGATCTTTAGTGCCTTTGTTTCTACAAGGCCATTTCCTGCCAGCTGCCTTGCCAAAGACATCTGATCAACACACAACTGCCAAGCTATTCCCACAGCGACTCTGACTGCACGCGCAAGCAACAGTTCCTGTCTGTGAGCCAGGGCTTGGCGGTCAGAGGACCAGCCAGCCAGGACTATGGTTTTAGTACTGGCAGGATCTGGGGGGTGACAGTTAACAAACCAGGATTGGGGCCACAACGTCCCAGCTTACTGTATTCAGGCTCAGCAGATGTGGCTGTCCATCCAGAATGTTGTCACAACAGCAAGATGGACACTAAGAGATAGATACTAAGTCATCCACAAGCACTTTAAAGGGGCCAAATCACCCTACAATTGGCTCTAATTTTGGCTGGGGAAGAACTTACATATAGTTCATTAAGGAACAATACTATTTAATAAACTGATTTATTTAATGTAACCAAGAACAATATCTTAAATTTATTTAGTAACAGTATCAGTTTTTAATTCAAATGGATAAACTTGGTTATTTATGATGTAACTCTAAACTGTACTGGAAATAAATTTAAAACCACCATGTAAATATAAATAAATAGCTTTTTTTTTTTTTTTTTGGTGAGTTTTGCTTATGGCTGTGGACCACATGCTTACAGTACCTTCTGAGGCCAGAAAAGGGTGTCAGATCCCCTGGAACTGTAATTACAATTGTTGGCAGTCATGTGGGTGCTGAAGATTGGTCCTTTGGAAGAGCTGAGCCATCACTCCAGGTTTCTTCTTCATATAGGCTCTGCACTTTGAGTATCCTCCACTTGTCTGAAGCAAGCTGAGTGATGATGAAGACCTACATGTTGTACAGCAGCCTTGCAAACAACCTCCTCCTAGGAGGAGTAGTGGGCAGCTTGAGCAAAGAGCACATCCAGTTTCAAGAATCCCTTTTCTGGGATGGTTCCACGATTCTTAAACAACAGTCTGCAAACTCCACAAACAAAGGCTCCTGCATGCAGGCTTTCATCAGCTTTGCTTTGTTGTCACCCTGATCAAGGTTAACCATCAGCTGTCTCAGGTGTGGGTTGAGCAGTAAACTTCTTAAAGTTGCAGATTCACCTTAAAAACCAATGCCAGCTTTAAGTTCAAGAGGAACCCAGGGCAGTGGCTGAAAACTAAGTTTCCAGTGTAATCAACTATGAAGGGCTTCTATCTCCTTAACTATTATGCTGTCACCACCCCAAGTCCTAAGGTTGTACAACCAACCAGACATGTAAACCATTCAACAAATGCCTTTAATCCCAGCACTTGGGAGGCAGAGTCAGGGGGATCTCTGTGAGTTGAGGCCAGCCTGGTCTACAAAGAGTTCCAGGACAGCCTCCAAAGCTACAGAGAAACCCTGTCTCAAAAAAACAAACAAACAAAGGACTATGGAGAGAAGGATGGGGACTCTCAATGCCTCCTCTAGCCTGTGTGCACATACATACACAAATGAGATTAGCACCAATAACAGAATTCTTACAAGCACCAAAGAAGCAATGCTACAAAAATGTGCATTGAGCTGGACAGATGGCTCTTTAAGAGGACTCATGCTCAATCCTCAGCACCCAAGGCAGGTGGCCTACAACCACCTGTACTCCAGCTCCAGGAGGATCTGACTCCTCTGGCTTCTGTGCACCTGCACTCATGTGCACATACCCACAGACACATGCACATAATTAAAATGTGGTGGACACCATCCTCTCCCTGCTGATTACCCAGTCTATTTTTGACTGGACTGCAAACAGCACATAACACAGGATTGCCCCACAGGCTGCTGTAAGAGGCAAATCACTACCCTCAAATGTGACTATAGTAATAAATCACTAGTAAGTCCAAGCCACCAAGGGAAGCTAGAAAAGTGCCTAATCTGAGCCTGAAGATTGAGAAAGACTTAAGTAAGCAAAGAAAATGAACTGCATTTTTAAAGCAAAATTATGCCAACCTGCACACACCATAGTACTAGAGAGGCAGAGGCAGGCAGATCTGAGTTTGAGACCAGCTTGGTCTACATGCAAATTCCAAGCCAGCCAGAACTACATGATGAGACCATCTCAAATAAATCCCATTTTATGCATCTCATGTACACATGGAGGTCAGAGGTCACACTAAGTGTCTTCCTCAACTGAAACTGTTCTCCACTCCCCACCCCCGACCCCCAGACAAGGTCTCTCACTACGTTCCTGGGGCTGAGAGTGCTGGGATTAAAGGTTCATGCTATCACACTCAGCTTCCACCTCATTTTTTTCAGACAGGGTGCCTTACCAATTCACATAGACCAGCTGGTCAACAAGACACTGGGATCCTCCTACCACTACCTCCCTAGTGCTAGGACTACAGCACCCAGATTGTTCTCTTGTTTTACATACAGAGATGCTGGAGACTAGTCAATACTTGGGACAAAAGTTGTCCTCTGACTTTTATGTATGCCTGCCGAGGAGGGGTAAAGGGGTGCACTGATGGAGTGAAGGCTCAGTAGTTACATACATTTGCTGCTCTTGTAGGATCTTCATCCAGTTCCCATGTCCATATTTAGCAACTCACAACCACCTATAACTACAGCTCCAGGGGCTCCAGCGCCCTCTTCTGACTCCTACCAACCCCTGTACTCAGGTACAGAGATACATACAATTTAAAAGTAAATCTTTAAAGACAGAAAAGGGCAAGTGAGGTGGCTTAGCAGGTATAAGCACCAGCTATGCAAGCCTGGTGGCCTGAGTTTGAGCCCCAGAAACCACAGGCAAAGGAGAGAAATTACTCCAGAAAAGTTGTCCTTGGAATTGCACTCAAGCCCACACACACTCACACACTTCATACAAAAGAGTAGCAACAATTCTGAGTATACATGCAGCATCAGGAGGTAGAAACAGGAGGGTGGCACCAAGTCTGAGGCTAGTGTAGTTTATAGTGAGTTCGAGGCCAGCCAAGGCTACACAGTCTGATGTACTCTGTCTCATCAAAAAGAAAAAATAAGGGAAATGCAGTGCTGAGCAGAACACTTGCCTCAGACGCCTCCAAAACAATTCAGAGACCCACCCACATTCCACACAAAGGAAATGGTATTGGAACTATCACAAAATGGGAATTCTGAGTGCTTGTGACACAAGAGTTTTGTGACCTCAAATATATGGAGCTGTTCTTGGAATGTGCTTTCATGCCCCTCCCAGGTGTGGTGGACTGGAGTGACTTCATTTCAGGTACTCATTACAACTGGCTAGTGCTATTTCTTTATATGTCTCTATGGAAAAACATGCTTCTGCCTCATGCAGCTTGTCTCTGTGACTGTACGGTTTACCCAGGTGACTATTCTCAACCCTCAGGATATAAATTGTCTGATACTTTGAATAAAGTTGGCTATTGCATGAGACTGTGGTCAACCTCATTTTTAGGCTCCATTCTCCCAGGTTCCACTGCCTTTACAGCAGTAAACAAAATCAATGAATGAAAAGCAAGCCCAGAAAAGACTTACCTAAACTCTTTAAATTCTGCAGAGACACTCTGTCTTCTTCCTCGTCACTGTTGAGGAAGTCAGCTATAGAGGAGTCATCATCTGAGGAGTGCAGAACACAACCAATTGGTCAGGTATCAGAACGCCAGGACAGCCATGCTGACAACATATGCACATATGTGTGTGATAGTGAGGGGCATACCAGTAGTCACAACCACATAAAATGAGCAGCTTGCTTCTCTGATTTCATCCCCTCTTACAAGAAAGGGAAGGTGGCAGAATGGTGACTGTGCTTAACAAATGTGTGGTTCATACTTCCTGTGATCTGCTGGCAAGAAGTCTGGTTTTTCAGGGTGGGGGGTTATTTTTTGTTTTTTTTTTCGAGACAGGGTTTCTCTTGTAGCTTTGGAGTCTATGCTGGAACTAGCTCTATAGACCAGGCTGGCCTCGAACTCACAGACATCCTCCTGCCTCTGCCTCTGCCTCCCGAGTGCTGGGATTAAAGGCATGCGCCGCCACCACCGGGCTTTTTTCTGTGAATCTGAAGGACCGCTTTGTGATACAAAAGGAGCTGCTTGCAGAGCCATGACACTCAGGAGGCATTATGGATAGATGAATACATGGATGCATGAAACACGAGTGGAATGAAAGCCCATTACCGCTCTAAACTCTAAGAAGACTCTAGCAGTTAAAAAGAAGCCTCCCTCATGGGCCTACCAGGGCCCAGGGCCCAGGGCCCCTACGCCCTTCATGGAACCATGTTTCAGGATGCTGGCAGCACCACCTGTGACAACCTCTGACCCACCCTGAGACTAGAGCTGCTGCTACCTTCTGCACCCTGCCCACCCATCTCCTCTCTCCTTCCCACTGTCTTTGAAATCCCTTGCAGGCTGCTCATTTAAAGTTGACCAACTTACCTTTGCTTTCCTCAGACCCTATATTCACCGGAGCCACTGTTCTTCTGTTCTCAGCAGGACGGGTTTCCGGGTTGCACTGCTCTGAGAGAGACACAAATTTCAGGCATACACAAACACAACCTCTCCATGCCAGCAGCAAGGCTGCAACTTCCCATCAAGTCAGGGAGAAGCATGTGTACAGAGTAGAGACGGAGACGGGGGTCAGGTCAAATGGAGCAATGGGCCAAAGAAAACCATGAGTAATTCTGACTCTAACTCAGTGGAAATTGACTGCGCTCAGGTGGCCGTGTGCCCCCACCCGAATTTCACTGGGATTAATGGCCTTGACGTCTACAAGCATCACATGTTTTCTCAGCAGTTTCAGATCTCACATGTATGTACCATGTGCAATTAGGAACACAGATGTGGGAGTTGTCACTCCACGTTGAAGGGTTTAGTCACAGAAGACACTACAGAGATGGATAAGGTAAGAAGGTTCTGGGCTGAGTCCAGGAAATCCAGAGACTTAGAGGAGAAGCTTTGGCAGGCAGAGTTCTGTGCCTGGATAAGAGAAAACAGGAGAGACAGAGTAACAGAGACAGAAAGAATATTCTACAAGTGTGCCAGTGCCTGTGGAGGCCAGAAGAGAGAGTCAGAGTCCCTAAAGCGGGGTTACAGGTGTCTGGGAACCACTGGACATGGGTCTGGGAGCCAAACTCAGGTCCTTTGGAAGAGTGCCAAGCACATAAGTGCTCAACCATCCCTCCAGTCCTAGAACTTCTTTTTTTATTACAAACAAAATAGACCTCCACAAAAGAAAAAAAAAAAAATGTTGAGAGTTCCAGGATGGCCAGGACCTCAGAGAAAAACCCTATCTCAAAAAAAGAGAGAAAGAGGCTTGGGCATTGGTGGCACACACCTTTAATCCCAGCACTTGGGAGGCAGAGGCAGGCGGATCTCTGAGTTCGAGGCCAGCCTGGTCTCCAGATCCAGTGCCAGAGCATAGGCTCCAAAGCTACACAGAGAAACCCTGTCTAGAAAAACCAAAAAAAAAAAAAAAAAGAGAGAGAGAGAGAGAGTGTGTGTGCTCACATCATACACAAAACTTACCAGGAGATTTGGTCTTTCTCAACAGTCTCAGTATGGAGCCAAGCTGGCCTGAAACTTGTAGGGATCTTCCTGCCTCAGCCTCCCCCATGCTGGAGTTACAATCACAAGTCTGCACCATCACTCCCAAATCCCCCCCACCCCATTTTAAAGGTTTTGTTTTTAGCTGTGGGGGTGACACACGCCTTTAATCCCAGCAGAAGCAGGCATGTATCTCTGATTTCGAGGCCAGCCTGATCTACAGAGTGAGTTCTAGGACAGCCAGGGCTACACAGAGAAACCCATCTCGAAAAACAAAAAAACAAAAAAAAAAAGGTTTTGTTTTTATTTGTGTGTATATGCCACAGTGTGCAGGTGCCTGTTGAGGCCAGGAGGGGCGTCAGATCCCCTGGTAATGGACATATAGGTTGCCTACAGTAGGTGGGTGCTGGGAACCAAACTCAGATCTTCTAGAAAAGCAACAACAGGCACTCAGCAGAGCCCTTTCTCCATCGACAGTTTTTTTCTCAATACATCAGTTACTTTTCTTAGCCAGACCTGGTAGTATGGACCCGTATTCCTATAACCGTAGCATTTGGCGTACAGAAAGCAGGATCATGATATGTTTGAGGGCAGTCTGGACTATATAAAAAAGAACCTGCCTCAAAATACTACACACAGAAATAGAAAACTTCTCTTTCTATTGTAAACAACAAACAACCGGTATTTTAAAGACAGAAACGCTGCTGGTTAATTCAAGGATAGTGAGGGGCTACGCTAGAATGCTAAGACGAATAAACAGCTAGGACTGACTTTTTCCAGTAAAGCAGTTGGTTTGCTTTTGTCTGGGGCAGGACCTCAGTCTAGAGCCCAGGCTGGCCTTGAACTCGTGGGAATCCTCCAGCTTCGGGCTCCTGAGTGCTGGGATTGCCGGCCATGGGACCTATCGAGTGCAAGGAAGGGCCAAGGGCTGCGACGGCGGTCCGGGGTCTTACCTTTGTGCTTCTGGAAACAAGTGACAGAGCAGCTGTAACAAGAAAGACAGGCCCCGTCAGCTCGAGCGGCCGCCGCACGCGCCTCTTGCCCGCAGCCCCCGCCCGCAGCCCGGCCTCCCTCTCTCCCTCCCTCCCTCCCTCCCGGCCCGGCGCTCGCGCTCCCCAGCCCCCACGAGCCCCCGGCTCACTAGGGCACGCGGCAGGCCGGGCAGCGGTATTTGGGCTTCTCCAGACAGATCACGCAGACCACAGTTTCACTGTTGAGCGACGCCATGACTTCCCAGAGGACCCCTCGCCGCCACCGCGGGCGCTCCCTTTTGCCTAAGCAAGGACCAATCACAGCGCAGCACGCTTACTGGCAGTCCAAACCAGTGGCTTGATCCTGCTCACTGTTCCAGGCATCATAAGTGGAGTGCCGATACAATCGATACCCGTTGAGGCTGCGGCCTCCGGGTTTTCTCTGATTAGATCAAGCCGCGGAGCTCAGGAACTTTCTCACTCTGCATCCCTGGAGCTGCCGTCACCGGTGGGCACCACCATGCCCAGTCAAATATATTCTTTTTTAGTTATGTATGCGTGTGCGCCTGTGTCGGGTAAGGGTCAGAAAAGGATGCCAGATCCTCTGGAGCTAAATAAAGATGGGCAGTTTTGAGTCACCTACTGTGGGCGCTGGGAACTGAACACAGATCCTCTGGAATGGCAGCAAGCGCTCCTTACCCCAAGTCATTTATTCCTCCCAGCACAAAAGACATTTTGTTTTGTTTTGTTTTGTTTTTGTTTTTCAGGACAGGGTTTCTCTGTGTAGCTTTGTAGACCAGGCTGGCCTTGAACTCGCATAGAGCCGCCTGCCTCTGCCTGCCAGGAGCATCTGAGCTTGCTGAGATGATCTCCTAAAACCTGGGAGTCCTGACTCATGCTCCCTGAGTCTTAACGGGCTTGGTTGCCGCCTCGGAGGCCTTTCATCAACTAGAGTGGATACCCAGGCCTAAATTCTTGAGCTATTGAAAGACAAAGGGAAAGCATACATAAAAGGTTTTGTAATCTGTAGCTGGAAGAGAGCTGTCTCTATGATGTTTGGAAGGATTCTAATCTCCTGGATTTCTGCTAAATCTTGGGTGCAAAGCTCAAGACAGTCCACAACAATTCTATGTCTGTCTCAGTAGGAAGTGCAGGAAATGAGAGAGAATCCGTTGGTACGACTTTAATCCCAGCACTCAGGAGGCAGAGGCAGGTGGATCTCTGTGAGTTCGAAGCCAGCCTGGTCTACAAAGCAAGTTCCAGGACGGGCAGATCTACACAGCTACACAGAGAAACCCTGTCTCGAAAAAACAAAAACAAGAGAGAGAGAGAGAGAGAGAGAGAGAGAGAGAGAGAGAGAGAGAGAGAGAGAGAGAGAGAGAGAGAGAGAGAGAGAGAGGAGAGAGAGAGAGAGAGAGAGAGAGAGAGAGAGAGAGGAGAGAGAGAGAGAATCCAATATGCATCCACACAGATCCACTAACCCTTAACATTATTTATTTATTTGGTTTTGGTTTTGGGCACTCGCTCTGTAGACCAGGCTGGCCTCAAATTTACGGAGACCCGCCAGCCTCTGCCTCCCGAGTGCTGGGATTAAAGGCGTGAGACACCACTGGCGTTCCTTTTCTTGAACATTGGACCCGCTCTGGTTTGAACGTGAATCTCCCAGGAGGTCCAAATTAATGTGGGAAACCAGAAAAATCCAGCAGCTCATCCATGACCACATTTGAGTCTGTGTCCTGTGTGGCAAGGGTAGAAAATTGTCACTGACCACTCCAGATTTCCACTGTGCGTTGTACGTAAGGGCTAAAGCTGGGAATCTCTCCTATGCACACTTCGTGTTGTGGAGATGCTGCTCCCTCTATTCTGGAGTCTACTAGCTTCAGGGGTCGCTGTCAGTCTTTCTTCAGGGTCCAAGACAGGAAAGGAAGTGTGATGGGGACTAGGTTGGGGGTTACTGAGAGAAGGAGCTGTATCACTCCAGACCCATCATCTGGGTGTCCACACTTGCGGTCCCAAAGAGAGCAAGCACCCAGGCTCTCTATGCACTCCTGTCAGACCTGTCTGAGATGCCACCTACTCCTAGGCACGAGGCTGAAGCGCAGTGAGAAACCTTGGAGACAAGCAAGATAGCCAAGAAGGGTTTCCTGACTCCGGCACCCAATAGGCACCGCCCCAGCGGCGGCCGGGAGACGCTCGTGGTGTTGCGGGTCAGCAACAGGCACCGCCAGGGGGCGCTGCAGATCGCCTTTGTAACTGGTGTAGCGAGGCCTCTTAGAGCCCAGCTCACAACCCCACTTTTAGCAGCTTAAACTGGCAGCATAGAAAAATGCTAGACCAGGAGCTACCCGGTGAGGCGGTGAAAAGTGTCTCCTGGGGAAAAAAAATCAGGCCACGCGCCAAATGCTGAAAGCTGCCCAAGGCCAGTTCTCCGTGCCTCTTAGCTACGAGCTCATGTACAACTCCAAGATCTGTAATATTAGCCTAACGAAAATTTAGCTGTACTTCGGGCATGTCAGAGTTACTCACTATAGTAGTGTTCAAAGAACTCTTTCACAGGGGTCACGTAAATTACCACCAGAAAACACAGATATTTATATTACAATTCGTAACAGTAGCAAAATTACAGTTGTGAAGAGTAATGAAAATTTTATGGCGGGGCAGGGCGGGGCAGGGGGTTACCACAACATGAAGAACTGTGTTAAAGGGTTGCAGCGTTAGGAAGTTTGAGGCCCACACACTAGAGCATGACCCATTGCCGTGTACATTTCTTCGTTGTCCTGGCAGGGTCGGCAGATTGCTCTATTCTTGTGGGCTGGGGATATAGTTTCATTGGCTAAACATGCAGGAGGTCCTGGGTTCAAGCCTCAGCAATGCACAAATCTAGAATAGTGAAGCATGCCTGTAATCCCAGAACTGGAGGTGGAGGCAAGAGGATCAGGAATTGAAGGCTGAATGGAAAGTTTGGGATACTGAGAGTCTATCTCAGTATATGTTCTCCTCATATGTACCACATATGCTCTTACCAGAGGCCTCGAGTTAATAAAGCTGTGCTTTGCCACATTCAGCTCCTATCTGCAACTTTAACATATCCATTCCATCCCAGCACTGGAAAATGGCTACCATTGGTTCTCAGAGACTATCTCCACTACTCTCACCTGCATCCATTTCTATTCTGGGACATAAGAGAGGGTAGGACCCATGAAATGGCTCAGCAGGTAGAGGTGTCAAACCTAAAGACCTGGGCTCCGTCTTCAAGACTCTCTGGCCAGTTATCCTCTGACTGCACCCATGTGCCTCCCTTCTACACACAATAAGCAAATAAACAAATGTTCTCATGTTAAGATGAGGGAGGGTGCCCCCTCAATGTGGGGGCATTTGTTGCTTGTTTATTTAAAGCAGGGTCTCAAGACGAACCGTGGTGACACAGGCCTTTAAATCCAGCACTCAGGAAGGCAGAGGCAGGTGGATCTCTTCGAGTTCCAGGCCAGCCTGGTCTACAAAGTGAGTTCCAGGACAGCCAGACTGTTACACAGAGAAGCTGTGTCTCAAAAAACAAAACAGGGTCTCATAGAGTCCAAGTTGGCCTCAAATTCACTATATAGCAAAGAGTGATCTTAAATGTCTGATCGTGGGGGCTGGAGAGATGGTTCAGAGGTTAAGAACACCGACTGCTCTTCCAGAGGTCCTGAGTTCAATTCCCAGCAACCACATGGTGGCTCTCAACCACCCCTTATGAGATCTGGTGCCCTCTTCTGGTGTGCAGATATACATGGAAGCAGAATGTTGTATACATAATAAATAAATAAATAAATAAATAAATACTTCTGATTGGCCTGCCCCCACCTCCTAAATACTGGGATTGTACGCACATGCCACCACATCAGGTTTGCGTAGTGCAAGCAGCCCCTGTGGACCTGAAAATTCACAGCAAAGGGGATGGACCTCTGTCCTTTGAGAAACTTCTAGAGTCAGCCCTTGAGGGGGTTCTGTTGAGCAAGTTTTTACAGAACCTAATTCACTGGCCCATCTACAGGGCTGGAGACTGACGTGTGAATGAGTCAGAAGGAATATTGTACAATTCAGGCTCCAATCCCAAGGACGAGTGGAAACACAGTGTTCAAACTCTAGTCATCAAACAACTGTCATTTCCTTTTCCTTTCCCCGAAAAGTAGAGTCTGGATTTCTCCACATCAGCAACTGGCTACATTTAATTTGCTGTGCCAAGTATGACTCTTTTTTTTTTTCCAGTGCTCAGAACCAAACTGAAGCTGTGTTAGTGCTTCTCTGATATGCTAAACCCTCAGCCTGTAATAGCTATCAAACATGCGTGCCAGTCAAGCTAACCTAGACATCCTGAGCACTCAGCCTTCCAGGCAAGCCCTCCTGTTCATGCCAGGATTTCATCTCTTACTTTCTTGCCCAATCCGATCTTCCAGGAATTCCTTGTTTCCTCATTGGGGCAGTACATTTCTGTCCCTCCTTTAATTCTCAGTAAATGTTCCAAATACTTGCTATTCCAAATACTTGCTAATCCATACCACTCTGAATTTTACAGTCATTCACGTCTGCCCCCTACTAGCTATACCTCATCCCCTTTATACCTCCTCGCTGGTATTCATCTCAGCTGAGATCTGCAAGTAGGGACTTGGACATTTTTTTAGGGAAGACAACTTTTTTCCTTCCTTCCTTTCTTTCTTCCTTTCTTTCTTTCCTTCTATTTTGAGACAGGCTTTCTCTGTGTAGCTTTGTAGACCAGGCTGGCCTTGAACTCACACAGATCCACCTGCCTCTGCCTCCTGAGTGCTGAGATTAAAGGCATGTGCCACCACTGCCTGGTTTGCCTTTTTTTTTTTTTTTTTTTTGTGGTCTTCTTGAACTCATGGTCCTGTCTCTAATTGCTGAGTCTACAGGAATGTACCACCACATCCAGCTTTGAATTGGATGGTAATACTGCTTAACCTACTTATAGATTATTTGATAACGGTGCTGCTATTTTCCACATACTCAATGGGCTGACGTAGGTTATAAAAATGAGCATGATTTCATGAATTGAGAAAGCCCATAAAGATGAACATGATTTCCATGGAAATGAGACAGTTTATAAAAAATGAGCATGAAGTCATGGAAACAGGAACAGCTTTGCCCTGGATCCTGCCTGATAGTGATTGCTCATAGACAAAGTGGACATTAAGCTGTAAGAGTAGAGTGGCTTACACAATGTCACTACATTGGTGTGCATCACCAATGCCCGGCAGTAAATCCTTTTTAAAGCAAAAATATACAGTGAGAGGTGACCCTACCTCAGAGTCACCCCCACTCCGTCTCAGGGGTTTTCTTCACTTACCCTTAATATATCTACATTCTTGCCAGATGTGGTGGTGCACCCCTTTAATTCCAGCAGCACTCAGGAGGCAGAGGCAGGCAGATTTCTGTGAGTTCAAGGCCAACCTGGTCTACATAGTGAATTCCAGCCCAACGAGAGCTAGACAGAGAGAGTTCTCTCAAACAAAACAAAACACTGCATTCACTCAACTTAAGCAAAAATATTATTAAAATAGTGAGAGGGTTTTAGCATTTTTGTAAATTAGATAACTGTATAAATACTGCTATTTGTTATCATCAGCTCAGTCTGAGGTAGAGACACTGAACCTGGTCACTAAATCCCAAGGACCCTCCTGTCCCAACTTTCAGCATTTGGAACACAGGCACATGCCATCATGCCTAGAGTTTTTGGTTTTTGTTATTGTTTTGCTGTTTGTTTGTTTGTTTGTTCTCCTGAACAGACTTATTTATCACAATTAATTTTTTTCATTTTATTTATTTATTTTGGTTTTTCAAGACAGGGTTTCTCTGTGTAGCTTTAGAGCCTATCCTGAAATGTACTCTGCAGTCCAGGATGGCCTCTGCCTCCTGGAATTAAAGGCATGTACCACAACCACCTGGCAAGAACATCTGTTCTTTTTCGAGACAGGGTTTCCCTGTGACTTTGGAGGCTGTCCTGGAACTAGCTCTTGTAGACCAGGCTGGTCTCGAACTCACAGAGATCCACCTGCCTCTGCCTCCCAAGTGCTGGGATTAAAGGCGTGTGCCACCACTGCGCGGCGAACATCTGTTCTTGTAAAGGACCTGGGTTCAATTCTCAGCACCCATATCATATCTCATAGTAGTCTGTAAGCCTGGGGAGTTCTAGGGGATGCAAACCCTTCTTCTCACCTCCAAGGACACCAGATACTACATATATACATGCAGGAAAATGCTCATACACATAAAAATAAACTATATTTTAAAGAGAAAAAGAGGAAGACATTAAAGTAGGCACGGTGAGTGGTGTACACTTTTAATCTCAGCACTCAGGAGTTTAAGGCAGGAGAATCACTAATTAGAGGTAAGACCATGTCTTGAGGGGGCTGGAGAGATGGCTCAGAGGTTAAGAGCACTGAATGCTCTTCCAGAGGACCTGAGTTTAATTCCCAGCAACCACATGGTGGCTCACAACCATCCATAATGACATGTGGTGCCCTCTTCTGGTGTGCAGATATACACAGAAGCAGAATGTTATATACATAATAAATAAATAAAATCTTTTATTTTATTTTATTTTATTAGTTCTAGTTAGGGAAGAAGCTTATTTCAAGTCCCTTCTCCCTCTCCCTCCCCTCACCCCCAACCCTCCTCCCCCACCCCCAGCCCACCCCCCACCCCATCCACCCACCACTCCCCAGGCAGGGTAGGGCCCTCAACGGGGGCTCTGCAAAGTCCACCAAGTCTTCCTATGCTGGTCCTGGGCCCTTCCCCATGTGTCCAGGGCCAGAGTGTAACCCTTCATATGGGATGGGCTCTCAAAGTCCCTTCTTGCACCAGGGAAAAATACCAATCCACCACCAGAGGCTCCCTGGAGTGCAGAGGCCTCCTCATTGACATCCATGTTCAGGGGTCTGGATCAGTCTTGTACAGGCCTCCTGGACAGCATCTGGGGTCGATGTGCTCTCCCTTGTTCAGGTCACCTGTTCCTGTGGGTTTCTCCAACCTAGTACAGACCCCTTCGTTCTTCATTC
Organism: Cricetulus griseus; assembly: GCF_003668045.3. NCBI lineage: Eukaryota > Metazoa > Chordata > Mammalia > Rodentia > Cricetidae > Cricetulus > Cricetulus griseus. Next base: position 98,204,612 of record NC_048600.1, read on the forward strand.
CTCCTTCTCTTCAACTAAATTCCCGATTTCGGCTCATTGTATATCTGTGGATGTCTATCTCTGTTTCCATCCGCCACTGGATGAGGGCTCTAGGATGGCATAAAGAGAAGTCATCAATCTCATTTTAGGGGGAGGGTTTTTAGGTTATCCTCTCCACCGTTGCCTGGATTGTCAGATCGTGTCATCCTTGTAGGTCTCTGGAGATCTCCCTGGTTCCAGATCCCTTCTCGGGCCTATAGTGGCTCCCTCTGATATCGTATCTCTCATCTTGATCTCTTTCCTCTATTCTTCCCCCAACTCAATGTTTCTGCCCCTCCATTTCCTCTCCTCTTCTCCTCTTCTCTTGCTCTTATTGTAGCAGCTCCTTTCCCCCCCTAAATAAAATCTTAAAAAAAAAAGACCATGCCTTGAAAAGAAGGGGAGATGCAAAATGGCTCATGAGGTGAAGGCACTTACCACCAAGCCTGATGAACCGAGTTCAATCCCTGGGACCCACATGATGGGAAGAGAAAACTGACTCCAGAAAGCACACACACACATACACACACACACACACACACACACACACACACACACACACACTATCATTTTGGTTTTAGAAGCATTTGTAAACAAATTGCATGATTCTTGCCTACAGTGGGCTTTGAAGGAGCCACATCCTTGGGTATTTCTGGAGGGCCACAGCTCAGCAGTAAGCCTCTGAGGTGGGGAGACAGTTAATGAGGTCAGGGGAGCTTGCTGGAGTAGCAGGATCTATAAATACTGAAGGAAGCCCTTACATACTTTGTTCATTCATGGGGATTTGGAGGGGACAGATATGGTGAGGAGCAAAGCTCCTGCCCCTTAGCTGACTGCTTAGCCACAAAAAAACTCTAGGATGAGGTCCAAAACCTAGACAGGCTCCAGGACCTTCCTAAGCAAACATGGGATACCACGGTGTAGGACTGAGTAGGCCCAACAGATAAGACCAAGCCAGAAAACTCCTCTCTTCTCCTTCTTTACTTTCTTTCTTTGTTTTGTTTTTAACAGAGTCTTACTATGTATTTCTGGCTACCCTGGAACTATGTAGACCAGGCTGGCCTAGAACTCAGATCCACATGCCTCTGCCTCCCGAGTGCTGGGGTTAAAGGTGTGCACCACCACCATCCGGCTGCTTTTTGTTCTTTATTCTTTCTTTTCTCCACCCGTTTCTGCTGTTATAATGTGAAGCACAGCTCTCACCTTAAAGGGAAAAAGAGGCCATTTATTCTGGAGCCAAGCATGAGTAAGCATGAGCCAGGGACAGATTCCAGTTACTGTGTTCCAACATGGTCATAGTTTCATGACACTTCTATATTTACAGAACAATAAAGCATTCTTCAAATAGTTTTTGGGGAATACTGCTGGGAAAACATGTAGGCAGGTTATAACAGGCAGGGCAAACTGTGCCACAGGACTCAGGTGTGGCCTGGCATGGAAGCCTTGGATGTGAAGTTAGAAGCTAGTGCCCTATTAAAGTATACAACCCAAAGGTCTCATGTAATAGTCACAAGGGTGTCAGGCCAGACATGGAAGTGGGCAGCTGTGAGGGGTCAGAGACAGCCCAGATAATTTGTATCTGCCACATTCAAAGTCTCTGCAATCAGTCAATCAGGCTGATAGAATCTTTATCAGATGTGGCTTTCTTTCAGAGAACCTTAGTTGACACTTCCTGTAAAGCCAGCCCAGTTAACTGGGGCAACTTTCCTAAATCTTTAGATAAGGTGTCACCCAGTGCATCAATCACTAATGAAAAGCCAATGAAAAAGCTGAGTATGGCCTTTTTTCCCTCTATATAACAACACTGTCTGTCCTGAAACTTGCTTTGTAGACCAGGCTGGACTTGAGCTCACAGAGATCCACCTGCTGGAGTTTGAGGTGAGGGGTGACTTCAGCCTGTTTACACACAGGATCAGGTCCTTTTGTCTTCCTTGCCCATTGTGACCATTTTTGCTGAGGAAAGAAAGGCAGGGCTGGTCCTCTGATGACTATGGAGGTTGCTTTAACAGCCTGCAGCATTGAGCAGGAGCTGGGACCTCTGGTGGGGGGATTTGGGAAAGTAAGCAGGATGTAGACCTGCTGGCCTCTGCACCAAGCACCCCCACAACACACACACTGCTGAGCCCTCCCAGAAAGTTTGGGGTCCTGGGGCTTTAGGACATGTCCCCAGATGAAACCAAGCCTATAGGGTGTACCCGGTCAAGGCAGTCTGGGTTCAGGAGCTGGAAGGTGTGTAGATGGTGTCAATTTCTAACAGGAACCCTACATCCCATGCTCACCTCAAGCCAGCCTTTAAGGGTTCCTAGGTCTTGCTGGACCACAAACCACTATGCTTTCCAAATTCCTACTGTTGGCCAGCCTGAGCACCACTCAGACAGGGCACCTGACAGTCCTCCCTCCCATGCCATAGTTCTCCCCACACCCAGCACTCTTTGTGAGAAGTTTTGGCTAGGGAATGAGCACAGCCCATGAAGGTGCTGTCCAGCCCAGGGTGCTTAAAAAGACCAGAGAAATGCACCTGCCTTCAGCCACCTCTATAAACTCAGACTACTCCAGACTGCTACCTCACAGATCAGAGATGATCTGCCCCACAGATTTAAAACTGAACTCATCTTGGATATTTGAGAAAGGACAGGGAGGGCAAAACCTGTCTGGAGGACAAGCAGCTTGGAAGGCTAAATGATGTTTGTACTCGACCTAAAAGCCACAGGCATTTGCACAATGGACCTACCAGTCCTGGACTGTCCTACGACCTTCCATGATCTCAAGTCTTCCTCCCAGCTGCCAAATGGCAGGTACTGTTACCTCTGGGATAGGTGTGGCAAAGTCATGATGCCTTGACTGTCCCATGAACATACCAGACAGTGAGCCCCCCTCTCTCCTCTCTCTCTCTCTCTCTCTCTCTCTCTCTCTCAGCTGCCTCTCTCTGAGTTATAGGATAGAAAGCTGAGTTCCAAACAGAACAAGTGTAGACAGAAGTTTCTGCTCCACCTGGTCCCGCAGCTGTTCAGTCCCAAATAAACACACAGAAGCTTATATTAATTATAAACTGTTTGACCAATGACTCAGGCTTTTTTGTTTTGTTTTGTTTTTCAAGACAGGGTTTCTCATGGCTTTGGAGGCTGTCCTGGAACTAGCTCTTGTAGATCAGGCTAATCTTGAACTCACAGAGATCTGCCTGCTTCTGCCTCCCAAGTGCTGGGATTAAAGGCTCGCACCACCACCACCTGGCTGGCTCAGGCTTCTTATTGGCTAGCTCTCTCTTAACTATTAATACATTTCTATTAATCTATTTTTTCCACATTGTCTTGGCTTACCAGTGATGACCGGGCCTCTTGCTCCCTAGGCAGCTACATGGTGTCTCCCTCTTCTCCCGTTTTCTCCTTGTCTGTTATCCCTACCTATACCTCCTGCCTGGCTACATTCTGCCTGTCCATTGGCTGAAACAGCTTTATTCATCAACCAATAAGAGAAACATATATTCACAGCATACAGAAGGACCCATCAAGCAGGTGCCCCCTAAGTAGCTGGCGTGGGAGGGGGTGGGCTGGGATCCCAAACCTGATCTACTCCACTCCGGTGCTCCTACAAGACCATTCTTATGCCTCCAACCAACTTTGTCTCTAGAACTTACCCTAACGTTCTCTGATCACAAAAACACACGGTGATCTTCAGGTACCCTCAGTACCTACTGAGAGAAGGCCTAGTCAGTCTTGAGTCTCATAATTGGGAGGGGAGCCAGGCAAATTTCCCAACTTGCCAGGGCCTGAAATAGTTGCAGCTCCTCCCTTTTCCTCTCACACCCAGCTTACTGTCCTCCTTAGACAGGCTGAGTAGTTGTGGGAAGCCTTGGGGATCAAGAGTAGGGACAAGAGTTCATGGGTGTGATTATGATGGCAGGATGGACAAGGAAGGCTACCTTTAATATTTTGTGGTAGCAACATGTTTAGGGCAAAAGGCCTTGTACACACAGATAAGCACTGAGAAGCCAGGAAAGTTAAACACACAGCTTGTGTGTCAATGGAATCAGGTGCTCAGCTGTTCTACCTGGAATGCTAGGAATGATGCCAAAGTTTTACAACCTGGTGATCCTTTGCAGCCTGATGAGGCAGGCTCTAGAGAATTTCCCAGAATTTACTTATCCAAGACCTTTTCCCCTGAATCTTGAGCATTGTTTTTAGACCATTAACCCCATTCTTATGAGTGATGTCAGCCTAAGTGACTTCTATGTTATCTTTGGGCCAGATTCTAGAAGTCCTGGTCCAGCACCTGTTACAATAAAATCTGGCTGAGCAAAGTTTCATTCTTGTCTCTTCATGGACTGTAGTCCCACCCCCGACCCCCGCCCCGCCTACTGTAAAGCCTGTAGGGGAATCACCACAGCAACAAAGTGCATAAAAATCCTTGAAATGAGAGTCCTCTTCTGGCCATGCCCTCCTCCCCTATCCAAGTGTCCTACTAAAGAAAGCAAGACTTCTGGGCAGTGGTGGCTCATGCCTTTAATCCCAGCACTCAGAAGGCAGAGGCAGGCAGGAGGATCTCTGTGAGTTCAAGACCAGCCTAGTCTACAAGTTCCAGGACAGCCTCCAAAGCCACAGAGAAACCCTGTCTCTAAAAACCAAAAAAAAAAAAAAAAAAAAAGGAAGCAGGACTCCAGCATCAGGAGGCTGGGATAACCGCTTCTTGGGACCCTCCCAGAGTGTTTGCTTACATTCCTGTGGGCCCCAAGGGTCTGGCTGATCTTCCCAGGGTTATCAGAGAAGGAACAAAAGCAGAGACCAGTCCCTGACATCCAGAATGGACCTAATTCTCATTTTGTCCTCGTATTGGACATAAACAACCTCAGAAAAGGCCCAGACCATGACATAAGATGACAAAATAAAGCCAAAGCCACTGCTGCCACCCATAAGATGCCAACAGACCCTCTCTGGTTAAGATGAATGATTGTTGCCGGCCAGTGACAGTCTGTGAACTCACTCTGTGAGTTTGAGACCAGCCTGCTCTACAGAGTGAATTCCAGGATAAGCTCCAACTCTACAGAGAAACCCTATCTTAAAAAACAAACAAACAAAGATGAATGACTGTCTTTAGCAACTATATTGAGGGACTGGAGAGATGACTCATCAGTTAAGAGCACTGACCATTCTGGCCACTCTTCCAAAGGATTCTGGTTCAATTCCCAGCACCCACAGGGCAATTCACAACTATTGGTGACTCCAGTTCCAGGGGATGTGACATCCTCACACAGACACACATGCAGGCAAAACCCCAATGTACACAAAAAAAAAAAAAAAAACTTTATTGAGATATAAGTCACACACCAAATAATTCACTACTTTCCAGGTTGGTTGGCTGTGGTATCTGTTTGTTTAGTTTTTGAGGCAGAGTCTCATGTAGGCCAGGCTGGCCTCAAACTCACCATGTAGCTGAGGATGGCCCTGAACTCTTGATCCTCTTACCTATACCTCCTCACTGCTGGGACCACAGGAATAGGCCACCACTAATGCAAAACTCAGTTCTCCCTCAGAGGAAATGAGAGATCATTTTATCCTGCAGCCAAATATGACCATATGTGACCAAATGTAACCATGGCTTAGGAACATAGATTTAAGTTGCCCTAAATACCATGTTTCATCGTAATAAGGACTTCACAACGTGCTTTTTTAAAATTTTTTTTAAAGATTTATTATATATACAGTATTCTGCCTTCGTGTATGCATGCAGGCCAGAAGAGGGCACCAGATCTCATTATAGATGGTTGTGAGCCACCATGTGGTTGCTGAGAATTGAATTCTGGAAGAGCAGTCAGTGCTCTTAGCCTCTGAGCCATCTCTCCAGTCCAAAGGTTTTTTGTTTTTGTTTTTAAATAGTAACAATACAATAAGAATCATAAGTCAAGGTCCTTTAAAAATACTATTATGTGCCGGGCGTTGGTGGCACACCCCTTTAATCCCAGCACTCGGGAGGCAGAGGCAGGCGGATCTCTGTGAGTTTGAGGCCAGCCTGGTCTCTAAAGAGACTGCCAGGATAGGCTCCAAAGCTACACAAAGAAACCCTGTCTCGAAAAAACAAACAAACAAAAAATACTATTATGTCTATGTGGAGAGATACTTTGCTCAATCTAGACACAGGGGTTGGGGGGTGCCTTGGTCCTGCCTCAACCAGATGATGGGACAGACTTAGCAGACTTCCTAGGGGAGGCCTTAAGCTCTCCAAGGAGCAGATGGGAGGTGGGGTGGAGGGGAAGTGGGGGGAGCAGGAGGAGAGGAGAGAGGGGGAACTGGGATTGGAATGCAAAGAATAAATTAATAAATTAAAAAGAAATAATATGGGGGTTGGTGGGGAACAAGGGAGGATGGATATGTAAATATGAGTAGTAATTAAAGAATTTAAATGAATAAAAAAAAGAAATACTACGATGAACACTGGGCAGTGGTGACACCTGCCTTTAATCCCGTCACTCAGGAGGCAGAAGCAGGCAGATCTTTGTGAATCTGAGGCCAGCCTGGCCTACAGAGTGAGTTCCAGGACAGCCAAGGCTGCATAGAGAAACCCTGTTTAGAAAAAATAAAAATACATTGATGGGGAGGGGCTGGTGACATGGCTCAGGAGGTAAAGGCACTTGCCATGAAAACCAGACACAGAGTTCAATCTCTGGAGCCATGTATTCTAGTCTGATTTTCTGCTGCTTATTTGACTTGCAAGTCACAGGCTATATAGTCCATCATGGAAGGAGGCCAAAGCAGGAATTCTATGTAGCCATGCCTGGCTTGAAATTTGCTCTGTAGATCAGGCTGGCCTCCAACTCACAGAGATCCTCCTGTCTCTGCCTCTCCAAGTGCTGGGATTAAAGGTGTGTACCACCACTTAGGCTCAGCTACCTTTCTTTCTTGGGGGGGGGGGGTAATCGTTGTTGTTTTGTTTTTCGAGACAGGGTTTCTCTGTATAGCTTTGGAGCATGTCCTGGCACTTGCGCTGTAGACCAGGCTGGCCTCAAACTTAGAAAGATCCACCTGTCTCTGCCTTCTGAGTTCTGGCATTAAGGGCATGTGCCACCACTGCCTAGCTCAGCTACCTTTCTTATACACAGCCTAGGCCTAGGTGCCCAGACATCCTGCATCAATTAACAATCAGTAAAATGCTCCACAGACATATTCACAGGCCAATCTGATGGAGGCAATTCTTCAAATGAGGTTCCCTTTTCCCAGGTATGTCAAGTTGACAACCAAGATTAGCTTTCACACCAAATGAAGGTGGAAGGGCAGAACCAACTCCACCAAGTTGTCCTCTGACCTTACTGGTGGAAATATCCTATCAGTGGTTACAGCAAGGCAAGGACATGTCTGCTATAGACCTCAGATGTTTTAACAGCTTTAGCCTTTAGGTTGGTGGAAACTAGACATATGCTTGTAAATTCCAAACTAATGTACCTAGTAGTACCAAGGATGTCAGGTCACACCCAGATGGTGTGGGCACTAACTGGCTGTTAGCTGCTATAGATAGTCCAAGGCGATTTCCTTCCCAATCTGTAACATTCCAGATATCTACAGTCACTGGAGTTTTAATCAGTCAGTCAGGATCATAAAATGGTTATCAGATGTGTGACTCCCATCACCCTGGGAACCTAAGTTCTCACCATCTTGCCTGATAGTTTTTTGCTGTTGCAGTTGTCTTTTGAGATAGGATTCCACCATGAGGACCTGACAGGCCTGGATTTCACTATGTAGATCAGGTTGACCTCATATATTCTCTTGCCTCTACCTCCCAAGTGCTTCAATTAAAGGTAGGTACCACCACCCTGCCTCCTACTCTCTTAACACATGACTTTGGTCATTAACTTCTATATTCATTCAAGGGACAAATCACCTTCAAATCCCAGCACCATGTCAAATATAGAGCAAAGACACCCTGACACCCCACTCACCACTTCAAAAATCCTCCCACCCTCTCAGCCAAGGGAACTACTAAGTTACTCTCTGCCTCTGTCATTGCCTCTACATGTCTTAAACATTTCCTGTAAATGAAATCAAATAGTATGTGGTCCCTCGTGAAGTGTAGCCTTCCTTCACTTAGCACAATGCCTTCAAGTTTCATGTAGTAGTAACTCACTTCTGAGAAGGCTGGTTTTCAAGACAGGGTTTCCCTGTGTAGCCCTGGCTGTCCTGGAACTCACTCTGTAGACCAGGGTGGCCTCGAACTCACAGAGATCTACTTGTCTCTGCCTCCTGAGTGTGGGATTAAAGGCATGCGCCACCACTGTCCCACAAAAAGGCTGGTTTGTGTGTTACCCTGAGTCACAGAGTCAGTTAGAAGAGGGAAGATTCCCTAGCACAAGAGTTACTGACAATTATGAGCTACCATGTGGGTGCTGGGAACCGAACCCAGGTCCTCTGCCAGAGCTGCCTGTGCTCTTAATCACTGAGCCCAACCTTTCGGTTGTTGTTTTTTTTGGGGGGGAGGGGAGTTGTTTGTTTAGGTTTTATGCTGTTGAGGTTTTGTTTTTGTTCTGTTTACTTGAAACAAGGTCTCATGCAGCTCAAGATGGCCTTGAACTCCTGTTACTCCAGCCTCTACCTCCAAGTGCCAAGATTAGAGGTATAAATACAAGTTACAGTTCGTTCTCAACCCAAAGAAAATAATAATGTTCATTCTGGAGCCAAAGACTGGCCTCAAATTGGATATAATGCTAAAGTTGGCCTTGAACGCCTAATACACCAGCTTCCAACTCCCAAGAGCTGGTATGACAGACAGGTGTCAATACAAAATACAGTTCTCATGTCAAAGGCAATAAGCAAGTTGATTCTGGAGTCAAATATGAATGGCCTTAATAACCCAGGTACATGGGTTCAGGTTGCTCCAAATAACATGTCATCTTGGCAGCAGATGCTTGATGTTTTTATCAGTGCAGAGCAAAAGTAGGTCATAGATCAAAGGCACTTTCAAACACCAGGAGGCGGTGGCGCACACCTTCAATTCCAGCACGCAGGAGGCAGAGACAGGAGGATCTCTGTGAGTTCAAGGCCAGCCTGGTCTACAGAGTGAGTTCCAGGACAACCAAAGCTGTTACACAGAGAAACCCTGTCTTGAAAAACCAAAAATCAAATAAAATGAATCCATCTATCCAAGTCCCTTAGGTGTATCCGGCCTGCAATCCCAGGATCAACCCCTGCCTCTTCCATCTGATGTCTGTCTTTCTGGCCATATGCTCTGAAGCTTTGCAGACGGGAACATGCAGTCCAGCCAGGCTCTTCCCCAGCCTAGATGCCATCACTATGGAAACCGAAGCATTAGAAAAAAGAAAACCTGGGTCTGTTCATAGGGAAATTTTACTGTGCTCTTGTTATCTGGCACTGGGCCAGCACTGGGTGAAACAGGCATGGTCCTTGTACCCCCAATGAAGAGCTTTGTTTTTCCAATACTCACACTGGTTGCTGTGTGGACCTATGGTGCCTTCTGTTCCTATATCTCACCAACAACCCCAGGTCTGTATCTACATGGGCTTCCTTTGAACTGGACTGCCAGCTCAGCTACTGGCTCTCTCCCACAAAATCCACATGTATAGACAAGAGACAAGAGGAGGGTGGGAAACAAGAGAGGGCATAGTGGACTGGGTGATGGTGGCACATGCCTTTAATCCCAGCACTTAGGAGGCAGAGGCAGCCTGATCTCTGTGAGCCTGGTCTACAAAGCTACTTCCAGGACAGCCACAGCTGTTACACAGAGAAACCCTGTCTTGGAAAAAAAAAGTGGTGAGGGGGTAAGAGAAAAACCCAGGAGGGTGGCCTAGGCCCCAGGCCGTGGGCTGCACACCCAAAGAGTAGAATATCCCTGCCATACATATAGGTGGATTTAGGGATGGAATGGGGGGAGTGGGGTGTTTAAAATGAAATGTGGGGGGCTGAGGATGCAGCTCAGTTGGTAGACTGCTTGCCTAGCATGTGTAAAGCCCTGAATTGGCTCCTGGGCACTGCATAAGACTAAGCATGGTAGTGTATCCCTGTGGGAACACGGGAGGGAGAAGAAGGATCAGAAGTTCAAGGGTATCCTTGGGCTCATGGTGAGTGTGAGACTAGCCTGGGTTACATGAGAAAGTCGCAAAAAGCAAAACAAAAAATGAAATATGATGAAGCCAACAAAACCATCAGCTGAGTGTGTTGATATCTTTTTGTTTTGGTTTGCTTTTTTTGTTTGTTTGTTTGTTTTTTTCGAGACATGGTTTCTCTGTGGCTTTGGAGGCTGTCCTGGAACTAGCTCTTGTAGACCAGGCTGGTCTTGAACTCACAGAGATCTGCCTGCCTCTGCCTCCCGAGTGCTGGGATTAAAGGAGTGTGCCACCACAGCCTGACCTGATATCTTTTTTTTTTTTCCCCTTTTTTTCCGACGTGATACCTTGTTTGTACAAATAACATGTGTCTGAAGATCAGAGCGTGGAGATCGTCACGAGCTAACCATAGAGGTCTAAAGGTCTGTACAGACAGAGGAAGTGAGATGCTGGGTGGAAAAAGGAATATAGGTGGGAGGACACAGGAACTCGGTCTCTTTTCCACTGGGAGCGCAGTGAAGTAAAGGTGACTTTGGCTTGCTCCTCCTTCTCTCTGATTCTCAACATTTTCCTCTATATCTGACTCCGGGCTTTTATTATTAATACCTATTGGATCTGTGTTACAGCTGAGGTCTGTCCTTCCCGTCTGCTCCTTGCACCTCACAGAATGGGAAGACAGTACATGCCTTGCCTCTGGGCTCTGGGCTGTCTGCTGTCTTCCTGGCAATCAATGGGACTTGGGGCTAGGTTCTCCCAAGAAGGAAATGTCTATCTACTATTGGTGAGGAATGTAGTCCCCACTGATCCCTAGAGAACTGGGCCCTCTAGGATGTATCCTGCTAATCCCAGGAAGCTTGGTGTGCCCCCACCCACTCTCCAGGGATAACAGAGTTTCACCTTGCTCTCACCCAGGCTGAAGTCCAAAAGAGTGTCCTGGGTGTGACTTGTCCTTGAAGGGAAAACTTCCTCAAGTTACATAAACAAACTATGGAAGAAGTCCAGGAGCCTGTGCCCAACGCCTCATTCTAGCCTACCCTGTGCCTATCCCTTAGAGTCAGATTCAGGAGACTCAAAAGACATAAATTGCCTGCCACTATCCTCAAGTATACCCTGTCTTTGACCACCCAGTCTCAGGATCTCAGGGCCACACTGTGATGTCACTGTAGACTTCTTAGTTGTCTGACACACTGCTAGAGAGGTGGGCACCACTGATCCTGGGGAGGCAGGCACTACTGAAGGACAGAAGTGGCAGAGGTGGAGTGTGCTGGATTCCATCCTGCCCTTAGCTCCTCTGACTGTCTCAGGTGAAGCTGCTGGCCATGCATCCTGTGATCCCCTGTGGACTGCAGGCCTACATCTCCCAGCTCTGTGATTCTCAGAGGAGAGATTTATGGAAGGAGGACTGTCAGCTTAACCCTGCAGAGGACCTTTTGCCGGGCTCTCAGGGAACTGGACCAGCTAGCAGGTCTGCTCTGCCTTGACCTGCTCAAACAGCCCTCTGCATTCCTACTTTACCTTCCTGTGACTTTTCAACCTAGAGCCAGAGATTAGAGTTGAGCTTGCTGGCCTGAACTTGTAGGAGCCCGAGGGTCCAAGGCGTTTTCGCTGTAAATTCCAAAAGAATCAGAAAGCCGCTGCGGGTGCTTAACCAGCATTCCACCAGCAGCTCCCCATCCCTCACTCCCACCCCGAGGCTCTCCCTGGAACTTGCCCCTCTCCCCACTTCTTGCACTCTTTATCCCTGATGCCTGAGCACACCTCTAGAACCCACACAGCCTTTGGTCCTGAAGCCTGCGCGTGATAGCTTTTCTCAGGGATAAACCTGTGTGAAAGAGGGGGAGGGAGGAGCCGACTGCTGACTCCGCAACAGCTTTCCCAGTAGCTGCAGGGTGCTGTCCACCCTGTGGTGCTGAAACGCCTCTGCCCCTTCTAAAACGTGCTACGAGTCACTCAGCTTCCCACAAGGAGTTAAACGCATGCATCATCAAGGGTACAAAAGGCCGTTGGTTTGATCTGGAATTGGTAGACAGGAAGTTTGCCTGAGGAAGGCCACCCAGAGTGCACACCTCGCACAGGATCCAGGCAGCCCCTGATCATGGCCTTCTGCCCCAGAGTGGCATAAGGTGGGTCATGTGGCATCCAAGCTGGGCAGTCACAGCTATCGGCCAGGCAGGAGTAAAAAGCCCTGGAACTCTCTCCCTCTCCTCCTCCCTCCACGTGTTCACCTATCCCTTCCTTCCCTTTTTTCCTTTCTTTTTTTTTGGGGGGGGGGAAGGGCTGAAACAAGGTCTCACTCTGTAGTTCTGACTATTCTGGGATTCATCACATAGTCTAGGTTTTCCTCAAACCCACAGAGCAGTCCTCCTGACTCAGGCTTTCAAGCGCTGGAATTACAGGAGGAGGCCACTACCTCTGTCTCTCCCATATATCTTTTAGAAATGGCTTCTGTGCACCTCAAGGAACTGCCCTTTGCCTCACAACTCCTGGACTGGGAATGAGGTTCAGCATTTCTAAGAAAAGGTCTGCAACTTTTGGGGCAGCTTTTTACCCTGAAGAGGGATGCAGAAAATAAGGTTGCCTAGCATGACATTAATGACAGATGTGCCAAGAAGTAAAACTCTGAAAGGAAACTACTTGGGAAAGGGGGCCCAAAGACACAAGAAAAGCCAAAAGGCATTGCTTGTGCTCAACCCTGCAGGGAGGGTGGAGCCTGTCTTCACTGTAACCTGTCCCTGGTGTGTCCCTGTGCCTCCTCTGACCTTCTTGTCCCCAGCAGCCCTGGTCATCCTGGGATATCAGATCTAGATGCTGCAAGCTGAAATCAGGCTGGTAGGCAACATCCTCCACATTCCAGAGCTCAACCTTTAGCAAGCACAGAATAGGGGTCGGTGACCATGCTGGGGCTCTGCAGCAAGTGACAGTATGGCCGAGGTCACCTGCACAGGAACAAACTTTGAGAGCTAGGCTTTCAGAGGTACAGCCCTGGAGCCATGAGGTAAGGTGGATGGTGAGCAGAAAGTGCCCAGGCATGTTCAGTGAGAAAGCAGGCACTCCAACAGGGGGCTGCTGTTCAAATTTTCCCAGATGCCCTTTGACAGTTCTTGCCAGGTCAAGCTTCATCCAGAAGGCAGCCATGCTCTAGCCCCACTCTGAGAAATGATACCCAAGTGAATACGTGGAGCCTAGCAGGGCAGTGGTGGTGCACACCTTTAATCTCAGCACTTGGGAGGCCACCCTGGTCTACAAAACTAGTTCCAGGACAGCCAGAGCTAAACAGTGAAACCCTGTCTTGAAAAACAAAAAAAGAAAAAGAAAAATGTGGAGCCCATTGTTCAAAAACCAAACATTTCACAAAGGAAAGAGTAGAGCATTAAACATGTGCAGATTCCACCTACGTGCAGCCTTTGGCCACTACACAAGGCCTGAACCAATGAAGTCAGCCTGCTCCCACCCATCCCATGTAAGTGTGTCATTAAACTTTAACTACGCTTCTGGGAACTTCCCAGTTACTTGTTATGAAAGAGCTTCTTCCTCAGTGAACACAATAAGGAAGGAGCCAATGTCAATCCATCTGGCCAGCTTGCACATTCTCGTGCTGGGCCCTCTCCAACACACAAGTGAACGCCTCAGCTGCCTGCCTGTGCCTCAGCTCCTTCCTGCAGCTGTCATGGATGCCTCTATCCCTTCCCAGTGCTCCAGGTAGCCAGGACCACACCTGGAGAAGGAAATAAGCAGGCATGCGTGGTCTTCAGGAAACACTTTCTTATTCTCCACTACTTACCTCAGTTTCCCCTCTGGTATTAGAGAGGAGAGTTTAGAATAAGGTGGTACATAGTAGTAGTATTTGGGATCTCTCTCTCTTTAAGATTTAAAAAAAAATTTATGTTTTTACAAGTGAGTTTGGGTACACAAAGAGGCCAGAAGAAGGCATCAGATCCCCTGGAGCTGGAGTCATAGGCAGTTGTGAGCTGGGAACTGAACTCAGGACCTATGCAAGAGCAGCAAGTGCTATTTGCTGCTGAGTCATCTCTCCAGCCTCTGGGATAGCTCTCTCTCTCTCTCTCTCTCTCTCTCTCTCTCTCTCTCTCTTTCTGTATTGCTTTGGAGCCTGTCCTGGAACTCGCTCTGGAGACCTGGCTGGCTTCAAACTCACAGAGATCCTCCTATCTCTGCCTCCCGAGTGCTGGGATTAAAGGCGTGAGCCACTAACACCCGGCTTGGGATAGCTCTTAAAGGAGGCTAAAGTTCTGGGTACCAGGGATGGGGAAAGCCTAAAGAACTGTTTTCCTGCCAGGCATTAATGGCGCACTCCTTTAATCCCAGCACTTGGGAGGCAGAGGCAGGCGGATCTCTGTAAGTTTGAGGCCAGCCTGGTATACAGAATGAGTGTCAGGACAGCCTCCAAAGCCACAGAGAAACCCTGTCTCAAAAATCCAAAAAAACAAAAAAACCAAAAAAAAAAAAACCAAAAAAACAAAAACAAAAACAAAAAACAAAAAAACAAAACTGTTTTCCAACTTCCTGAATGCTATCTCATCATTAAGTGATGTTCTGCCTGCACCTAGAAAAGAAACTAGAGCCCTGCAAAGTGCTACAGCTGTCATCCTGGCTACTGGGAGCCTGAAGCAGGAACTGGAGGCCAACCTGGCAAGTTATTGGGAGCTGGGGGAGGGGGGGAATCTCAGGAGTGCAGCTCAGTGTGGAGTGCTTGCCCAGCAAAAGCCAGATCCTGGATTCAGTCAGCACTATGGAAGAAAGAGATGGAAGGAAAAAGAGGGAGGAGGAAAAAAGACAATGAGGAAGCAACAGTTAGGAGGGTACCTTCCGAACTAAAAAGGCCTCGAGCTGTCGGAAGATCAGAGGCAGCAGAGGGCGCCCATGTGCAGACTCACTCAGGGGAGGAACCTACAAGGACATACCCCAGCCACCTAAGCCTCACCACACACGAGCACGCACGCACGCGCGCACACACACACACACACACACACACACACACACACACACACACACACACACACACACACACACACACACACACACAACACACACACACACACACTTCCTACCTTACAGGCAGCTTCGAGATCGGAGAGTTTGGTTTTGGGGTTCAGATTCTCCAGGTGGCCTGGGGAGGAGGGACCCCTTATAAACGGTTCACCTTAAATGTCTCACCTCCAACTATTTTCATGAACTTAGGTTCTCTGTTCAATGAAAAACTGTGAGTCCAGACTGTGTAGACACTGTGGCCTCACCCTCCTATGGTGCAGAGGATTGCTTCGAATTTTATAGCGGACAGTGAGCCGAGGGCACACCTGGGAACACTGTGGAGGCTATCCTGCAATGCCAGTTCCATTTACACTGCGGTTGTGAAGGCTGAAAAGCAGAACATCATTAACTCTGTCAACAGTATCCACATATAGTGAAGGACTGAAAGGAAACATTGAAAATTAAACAAGAGTTGGGCGCTGAGGTGGCACACGCCTTTAATTCCAGAATTCAGAAGGCAGAGGCAGGAGGATCTCTGAATTTAAGTTCAGCCTGGTCTACAACGGGAGTTCCAGGACAGCTAGGGCTACACAGAGAAATCCTGTCAAAAACAACAACAACAACAACAACAACAACAACAAAAAACAACCAACAACCAAAAAAAACCTCTCAGAGATCCACCTGTCTCTACCTCCAAGAGTGCTGGGATAAAAGGTATGTGCCGCCATACCCAAGCTCTTTCTTCCTTATTTATTTTGAGATAGCGCCTCATGTAGCCCAGGTTGGCCTCAAAGTCATTATGTCCCTGAGGATAGCCCTGAACTTGCACTCTTCTTGTCTCTGCCTCCCAGAACAGGCATGCACCACGCCACCTGGTTTCTGTGGTGCTGGGGACCAATCCCAGGCCCAGGTGTGCTAGGCAAGCACTCTACCAACTAAGTTCCAGTTCCTGTTTACAGTCTTTTGTTTTTGTTTTTGTTTTTTTTTCTGAAACAGGGTTTCTCTGTGTAGCTCTATGGGTCGCTCTTTAGATCAGGCTGATCTCAAACTCAGAGCTGGGCCTGCCTGTGCCTACTGAGAGTGCTGGCATTAAAGAATGCGCCACCATGCCTGGCTAATAGTCTGTTCTCTTAATTTGCCTTTTTCCTACCCAGGCTGCCAGTACTGCTCAACCTCCCCCACCACCCCTCTTTTAGGGATCCTTCCACAGCAAACTCTGAATGTCAATGAACACAGTTGGAAAAATCCAATGACACCCCAATCCCTACCTCCTGCTAGCCTGTGAGCCTGGCTTCTGAGGTGGAACCAAGTGAGGTGGGGACAGGGACAATCATTGGTTTTCTCCTAAACTTTTTGTGGGGCAAGAACAGAACATATGTTGTCCCCATTGCTGGATTTTTCCACACATCCTGTTGCTGTTATTTCAAAATGTTTGGGGGCAGAAGGCTCTGCCGGTTTCTCAAGAGAAGCTGGTGAGGGTGTGATCCGTTCTCTGGCCCACTTCTCTCTACCTTCTAGGTTTCTCTTCCACAGTTGGAAAAACAGGGTGGATGGGATGGCCGCCTGCCTGCACGGAGCTGACAAAAGCACAGCACTCTTGGCTCTGTCGGAACATGGCGGAGTTCCAGGTTGGGGAGTGGTGAAGCCAAGCTATTGATTAAACCTTGCTGGGCCTGTGGATTTAATCTCAACATCCAGGAATACAAAAGCTGGAATCTCTCTAAGCCTTCCCTGGATCCTCGCTAATTAACTCTGGGGGGTTGCAGAAAACAAGGCCAGATGGAAGTGAGGTCCCAGTGGGAAGGAAATGTAAGTGAGCTGGGGGAAGGGAGACTGCATGCTGAGGCCAGGGAAGAGGGAGGGAGACTTGAGTGCAGAGCTCACCTCTGCTCTTTCCTTGTTGGACAATTGAGGCAAGTCATTGTCCTCTCGGAGCCTCGCTTCCTTTCTTGTAAGTCAAAAAAAGTAATTTAGGATTCCCCCTCCAGGATTGTGAGCTTCTTTGGGTTTGTGCTGGCCTAGAAAATACACCAAAAGAAATATCAGTTCTTTTTTCTTTTTTCTTTTCTTTCTTTCTTTTTTTTTTTTTCCTAGATGGGTCTGGCAGTGGAACTCCAGTGATGCTGGTTGATAAGTGGGCAGCCTACTGCTGAGTCAAACCCCAGATTTCCTTTAAAGACTCAGTTCAGGTCTCAAGCCCAGGACACATTCCTAGTCTCCCAGCCACCGGCTACTTCAGGTGACCTTTTCTGGGTTCCTGGAATATTGTGACTACAAAGCCATTATTAGCCTTAATTTAAGGATTCAGTAGATGGCTCGGCCAGTAAGGTGCCTGCCTCTCAAGTGTGAGGACCTGAGTTCTGGTCCCCACCACCCAAATAAAAACCAAGTGTGATGGTGTGCGTGCTTCTGTAGCCCCAGTGCCAGAGACACACCCAAATTGGTGAGCTCGGGGTTCAGTAAGAAACCCCTATCTGAAAAGGATGAGTTGGAGAGAATGAAGAGGACTCCCGATATTGACCTCTGGCTTCCATCTATGTGTACACACATAATGCACATGTACACACACACCACACACACAGGCACATTGTACACCAGTTATTTACTATAGCCTGTCAATGTGAAAACACCGCTCTCACTTCAAAGGGGGTAGGAATAGGCAGTTTATTCTGAAGCCAGAGATGAGTGGCTGTGGCCCAGAAACTCAGATTTAGGTTGTCCCAAATCCCATGTTCCATTGTGGGAGCAGTTTTATGAAGATTTTTTTATATAGTAACAGAACAAAGAAAGTCATAAATCAAGACATTTTTAAAATCTACTGGTGGTAGCACTAGAGAGCTCTCCCCAGCCAAATTCGGAGAACGCTGCTACAGGCCTAAGATGCTGTCTAAGTGGTTTTAGCCCTTTGATTGTAGGACTAGAGTTTGTTACTACATTCCAAAAGGGTTAACTGATACCTCTGTCTTTAAGCTGTGAGAAAGGCTTGGTAGCTCAAAAGATCAAAAAGTGAAACTGGTTATGTTTCCTTTTTTCAGTTAGATAGCTGAGAGGGAGATGCCGTTAGTGATGACGATGGATTTCTAGGTATTACTTTAGGCCAAAACTTGTGTTTGTATCTAAAAGAAAAATGAAAGGAAAGAGATAAAAGAAGTATAGATTTTTGCATCAGGCATCATCTACTGGCCCAGTGCCAATCTGGGATATGGTTGCCTTCCCAGATATGGTAGAGTCTTCTGCCTCTTAGATTAAGCAATACAGGCTTGTCCTACATAGACATTTGCCCAGCATTTGGCCATCACTAATGCCCAGGTGACTCCTTTAAAACACTAACAATGGAGCTCAGAGGTTAAGAACACCCTCTGCTCTTCCAGAGGTCCTGAGTTCAATTCCCAGCAACCACATGATGGCTCACAACCATCCGTTATGAGATCTGGTGCCCTCTTCTGGTGTGCAGATATACATGGAAGCAGAATGTTGTATACATAATAAATAAATAAAATCTTAAAAAAAAAAAACACTAACAATGTTGGGTGGTAGTGGGCATGCCTTTAATCCCAGCACTCGGGAGGCAGAGGCAGGTGGATCTCTGTAAGTTCGAGGCCAGCCTGGTCTACAGAGCTAGTTCCAGGATAGCCAGGACTACACAGAGAAACCCTGTCTGGAAAAAAACAACAAAACCCTCTCATAAAGTGAGAACAAATGGAGTTCATTTATTTTAAGCCAGGTATGGTGGTGCATGCCTTTAAGCCCTGCACTTGAGGCAGAGGCAGAGGTCAGAGGCCAGAGGCCAGAGGCCAGGGGCAGAGGGCAGAGGGCAGAGGCAGAGGCAGAGGCAGAGGCAGAGGCAGGCAGATCTCTGTGAGTTTGAGGCAAGGCTCTATAGTGAGACCTTGCCTCAAAAATAAATAAATAACAATTTCAGATTAGGAGAAAGTCTAGGAGTGATTCCTAATGTGCTTCTGCTTTCAGGCCCTGGCTTCTCCATGCTGTGTCTCGGGTTGCTCTCCTGAGTGTGACAGGCTGAGGACATCTAGGGCATCAGTTCATAGGACCTTCCTCCAGAAAAGCCATGCATTATTCTCTCTGACCCAGGGACAGAGTTTTGATTTCCATTTTTGGTGCCAGTGGCACTTAACAAACACGACTGAACTGCAAATGAGACCTCCTATGAAAAGTGGCTCGCTGCCGCAGCACCGTGACTGTCCAATCAAACACACAGCTCTCACCGCAAAGGGCAGAAGAGGTAGTTTATTCTGAAGCTGAATATGCATTACCAAGGCCTAGGAAGTCAGATTTATGTTGCTCCCAATCCCATGTTAAACTGTGGAAGCCTTTTTTTTTTTTTAAAGATTTTATTTATTTATTATGTATACAACATTCTGCTTCCATGTACATCTGCACACCAGCAGAGGGCACCAGATCTCATAACAGATGGTTGTGAGCCACCATGTGGTTGCTGGGAATTGAACTCAGGACCTCCAGAAGAGCAGTCAGTGCTCTTAACCTCTGAGACTCTGAGACATCTCTCCAGCCCCGGAAGCCGTTTTACAAAGGCGTTTTTATAGAAACAGAACAAAGACTGTCATAAATGAAGACACTACTCAAATGCACTTGTGGGAGCACCAGAGAGGCAGTTTACAGCCAAATGGGGAGAACCTTTGCTATGAGCCTGAGCGCTCTGAACCCTTTGGTTGGTGGAGCTATAGTTTGTTAACATATTGCAAAAGGTTTTTTTAACCTGATAGTCCCAGGATATTAGGTCTAAATGTATCTGCTAAGTCACAGGATGTGAAGTCCCAACTCTGTGTCACACCCTAAAGTTTCTTGAACCCTTAGCTCTTATTACTAAGTGCCCAGAACTCTCTGAGGCCATCCCCACAATCACCTAGTTGGAATCTCAAACCATAACCATGTGACAGTCAGATCTGAGTCTGATCAAGGTAAGTGTGTGTACCTGGTGGGAGGAGATGGTAACCCAAGGCAATGAAGCCCCAAAGTCTGTTCTGATCTGTGCCCAACGCCATCTCAGGACATAAGGCATGATGGTTTTTTGCTTAGTTACTTGAATTTGGCCTCCTTTCAGCTAGGAGTCCCTGGGGGTAAAGGGTCTTAACTACCTGGTACTCTTGTTATTGCCTCGAAACGAAATCCAAATCTCACATTGTGGTCAATACATTTGAGGTTCCCTAAACCTATATTCAGTGATGGATTCAGCTAGTAACCCAGCAGGCCCCAGGTTAGTCCTGTCTCAGCTTTCCTGGAGCTGGAATTATGAGTACATACAGCCAGCCTCGCCTATCTTTTACAAGGGGACTAGGGATCCAGGCACAGGTCCTCATGTTTGTACTTCATGCATCCAGATCATCTCTGAAGCCTCTCCCACCCCGAAAATTTACATCTTAAAGACCAAAGCCTAACCTGGTTGTTGAGACAGCTCAAGATCCAAGCAGGTGTGCAGTAAAACACAAAGGTCAAAACAGCAAGCTCTCTGGGAGCCAAGTAGCAGAGAAGGAGCTGTCCTAGGAGTTGGAATTTCTTTCCCTCAACATTGCTTAGGCCAAGGTCTCATCACTCTGATTTCCAATGAGGTTAAGCCATGCTTCCCATGCTTACTTGTGTATCTAAAAGAAAGTTTTGTTTTTAAAGGAGAAAGTTAAAAGGAGCATAGGGATACCCACGCTGAGTTCCCTACCTGGATCAAGCATTACTGGCCTGTCCCTTATAGCCATTTCCCTAACATTGGGCTTCCTTGCAGTTCTGCAGTCTCTGGTTTTCCCTCCAGGGAGCTCTGAGCTCTCTAAGCACACATTATTGTGCTTTGTACATTACTGTTTAAATTAGTTCACAGACAGATACACAGAACACTTGGGGTTTTGTGAGAATGGGTGGCATTCAGATTCATTTGTTTGGCCTTTAGAGTTATAGAGACCTCTTCCTCAAAACACCGTTTAGTGAGAATCTAGAAATAAAGATAAAGGAGAAAAATCCTCTGTCGCTGGCAATATAAGACTGCAAAGGCCTAGAAAGACTTCCCCTTAATTGAGACCATAAAACAAACAGGTAAAACTGCCTTGAGGAAGCAGTCTTCTCTTTGCCTAAGGCTATCAGCTTTACAAACAATTTCTAAAAGAGCCTCAGCAAGCACCTTTGGAAGGCAGGTAAGACTACAGAGTGTCCTTAAGACCAGGGTCAAGAGGGCTGGGGGAATAGTTCACTTGGTAAAATACTTGCCAAACAAGCTTGCAGATCCGGAGTTTGACACCAGCATCCATATAAAAAGATGGCATGGTGACAAGCTCTTGTCACCCCTGTGCTGAGAAAGCAGGGCCAGGCTAATCCCTCAGTGAGTGATAGGTCTCAGTGAGAGAGTTTTTTTTTTTAACCTCTGTAAACAAACTGGGGACTGCTGAGTCTCCTCAGTCACTAAACTGAGGAGGAGAGCTCAGTCCCCAGAACCCATTGTGAAAGGCTCCTGAAAGTTGTCCTCTGATTTCCATATGTATGTGCTGTGATGTGCATCATACACAACATCTCTCTCTCTCTCTCTCTCTCTCTCTCTCTCTCTCTCTCTCTCTCTCACACACACACACACACACACACACACACACACCATTACATACAAAAGATTTCAGAATCAAAAAATTATAGAAGTAGCCATTCTTTTATAATTATTATTTTATGTGTATAGGGTTTTTATCTACATGGAAGTCTGAGCACAGCAAGTATGCCTTGTACTGGTTGAGGCCAGGAGGAGTCAAATCCCAGGGACTAGAGCTACTAGGGTTGTAAGCCATCATGTGGGTGCTGAGAATCAAACCTGGGTCCTCTGGAAGAGCAGTCTGCTAAGTCACCTCTAAGTGCCCCAGAGGTGGCCATTCTTAATGTATTTGAATCCAACATGTGGAAGTATCTCAAGGCATCGTGGTCTGCTCTCCTGGAGGCAAGAGAGAGGCCTAGGACATCAATGGATCAATCTCCATGGTGGTGTCCTCTCAGAGGAATGTGAACTGTTTCACCTGACTCAGCAGTTGAGTGTGAATGACTCCAGGGAATTTCTGTGTTTGGTGCTAGCTGTTAAACACTACCTTGGGGGCCAGTGAGATGGCTCAGTGAGTAAAGGTGCTTTGCTGCTAAGCCTGATGATCTGAGTTTGATCCCAGAGAGAATTAGCTCTTGAAAATTGTCACTGACCTCCACATGCATATTGTATAACATATGTGTCTATGTGTGTAACCTTCACACACACACACATATACACACAAAAAAATAATCCTTAAAAACAGTATAAAAATAAAATAAACACAGGCTGGGTGTTGGAGGCGCAAACCTTTAATCTCAGCACTCAGGAAGCAGAGGCAGGAGGGTCTCTGTGAGTTTGAGGCCAGCCTGGTCTACAGAACAAGTGCCAGGATAGGCTCCAAAGCTACACAGAGAAACCCTATCTCAAAAAAAACCAAAAAAATAAAAAATAAACACTATGTGATTTATCATCAGGAAGCAGAAGCAAAGAAACCAAGGAAACATTTAAACCAACTAAAACAGTCCAGCTAAGCAATGGTCAGGGGAACTCATCAACAGTATTCATGACAGATCCCAGAAATATCCTCCAAAGATGTCAGTGGTGACAGGGACCCAGGCAGAGTTCACACAAGGCAACCAAAAAGATTCATTTAATCTTTTAAAAAGCTGGATTCAAGCAAACCTAGGATTTGCATCCTTGACACAAAAAAGAATTTCATAAATAGCTGGTATGACAAAGAGCTGGGCATTTACTAAAAATACAAAGAAATGCATCCAAGAGAAGAATAAAAATATACCCCAAAGGAGAGTCACTTTAAACCATGGGGGTGAGAGGGTGTCAAGAGAAAGAAACACTCAGGATAAGAACATGGCATATCCAAGTGTGGGTGTGAGCTTCCTTAGGGGAGTCACAATTAACTATCATAGCATTACCTACATTTGGTGGCTCTCAAGAGGTCACTAAGAAATCTTTATTTCCCCCTTCTTTCTCCTAGTGTGTGTGTGTGTGTGTGTGTGTGTGTGTGTGTGTGTGTGTGTGTGTGTGTGTGTGTTTGTGGAGGTCAGAGGACACTTGCAAAAGTTGATTCTCTCTTTCCACTCTGTGGGGCCTGGAATGGATGGAACTCTGGCTTGCCAGCATGTGCTTTTGCCCACTGGGCCATTTCACAGGCCTTTCTATCTCTCTTTGATAAGGGAGATTATCAGGTGTCTCTAGAGGTGACATCTAATTAGGTAAAACCAGAAACCACTTGGTGGCACAAAAGAATCCTTTTACTCTACAAAGGGGGTTTCTGGTGAGATTCCTAAACTGCAGATTTGCACATAGAGGAAAAGGCAAATGTCAATTGGGTTGGAATTCTTGAGGCGGGAACAGGCTGCAACCAGACCCTGGGTTAAAGGATTCCTTTCCCTTCTCATATCCCTATAATCTGTCCTGTCTTTTTCTTCTCCTTCAGTTTTACCTCAGATTGAGCCCACAGCCTCCCCTGTTACAGACAGGGCCACACAAGTAAAAGCCCATGGACAAGGACTGTGACTCATCTTTGTATACCCATGGGCCAGCAGTCACACCCAGGCCCTAGCAAACTTAGTCCTGAAAGCATGCCTATACAGAGTTGGTTCCCAGTAACTGTTTATTGGTGAAGGTCATGGGGGCAAGATTATTACTCTGTCATCTTCCTTCCACCCCCCTTTATAGAGGAGGAAGTTGCAATCAGAGGGAGAGGAAAATTGCCCAAGGTCATCCCTGAGTCAGAGGTAGAGCAAAGACTTGAACTCAGAACCTTGAGTTCTTGGCTTGGGGACGGGACTTAGGCTGAGTAAGAAACTGCTTCAGGGCATGGGCACTGGGCAGGGCTTTCCTGTCCCAGTTGCTTGGGATGGCAGCTTTATGGTCCTTCACATTCCTGGGACATGTTAGAGCCCATGTCTCTCCTCTAATCATCCCAAACCAGGCTTGGTTCCTTCTACAGGAAGCTGGGCTCCAGATGTTTGCACAATGTGACAGGTAATTGGTTTATGGCAGGCCAGGACTGGGGTTAGGGCTGGGAGATAGGGCTGGAAATGATAATACAGGGGGACCTGGAGGTTGGGCTTGCGGGTAGGATGTGACAGCCAGGGTACCTGGGAAGTCATGGAATTGGAAATGTCAGATAGAAAACCGATAACCACTTCAAGTGCCCTAGTCATATTCTGAGGTACTGTAATTAGTGTGTGTCCCCAGAAATACCTTCCTCAGAGGGGCTGCCCTGCAGCCTGGGCTAAACACACCCTAGCCTCCCACACTCTTCTCTTCAGGGGCTCCTTCTCACTGTTTTTTAAAAATGAATACAGAAACCACTAATCAATAGTAGTCTGTTCAAGCTATCAATCTCTCCCCTGCTTGACAAGGGGCTGGTCTAGGTCCCAGGGACATCCAGAACCCTTAATTCTTCCCCTTCCATTCCTAAAAGAGACATTTTCAGCCCCACAAACACAAGTCCACTCTCCAGATAAGGCTCAAAGAGAGTGGAATGTCATGCTCCCAGGTTAGAGGTTAAATTCCAGAGCGGAGCAGACAATAAGACCCTGAGCCTGATGGGGAGGCCCCTCCCCCACCCCTGGTTCTCTGTAGGATCAAAGCTGCCCGAGTAGACTGTGTGATCCTAGGCCAGAGAGAGCAGGCCAGTCCCTGACAAGGGAGGAAGCCCCTTTGCTTGGATTGTCCTCATGAAGCCGTTCCTCTTCAGAGGTTCAAAGGCTGGTACCGAGGCAGGGAGAGGAGAACCAGAATTTGGCAACGGATGGGGAAGTAGCTGGACCAGAAAAATGGGGCTTCTTGTTGATGGAGGAGTCCAGGTGACTGCCTGATTCCTCAGCCTTCCCAACTCCGTCCCAGATTCCTGAGCTACCACGGATGCACGGATTCCCCATGAGACGTAGGGAACCACCGCAGAGACGATGTTAAGAAGCGCTTGACATCGATGCTAGATCGGTTTCTCTGGATATAGGAGACAGACAGTTTCCTCAAATAATCTTTCTTTGCTGCGGACTCATCCTGATTGATGGGAGAACCTGGGGTACACTGAGACCTTCCTAAGGCCAGGGGATCTTAATATCAACCAGCCCTTTCCCCTATGACACCATGGAGTTTCCTAGTAAGCCACTTTACAAATCAACTTTCTATTGTGCCCACCCCTCCCCCACTCTTCACCTTCCCATCATCCCCTTAATTCCATACCCTTCCCGGCCCTCCAACTCTCCTCTCCTCCCCATCTCCTTGGCTTAGCACAAAAACACCAGGAACAGAAGTTCAGGGAGCTTGGCTCAAGGCTGGAAGAAGGGTCATGATTTCCTTAGAGTTCAGTTTGGATGTAGCTCAGTGGTAGAGTGCTTGCCTAGCACGAGAAACAGGGAAAGAAAAGGAAACGCGCGCGCGCGCGCGATGGGGTGGGGGCGGGGCGGGGTGGGGTGTTCGTCAGTACCGAGAAACAAAACCCAAAATCAAAATCAAGTTTGCAACAGCCTGAGAGGAAAATGATGAGACTCGAGAAACAGCTACAGCTACCCGAAAGAGCCTCTTGCGGGGCATCTCTTCAACAAACACCATTGCAAAGCTTTCAGCTCTCCTAACTCTCGGTTTCCTCGAGGCCTTTTACTTCCACCCTGCCCCAAATCAAGTTCGTTCCAAGGAGGCACTAGGAGACCCAGCACAATGGTTGGCGATGACAACGTGATGGAAACCAGGAATCTGGGAAGACATCCCCGTGGGTCAGGGACCTCAGGACAGCCCAGGTCTGTTCCCGGATCAGTGACCAGGAATAGGACGGGGGAAGGTTGAGAAGACTACACTTTCCAAACGCTGACGAATCGGGGTAAGCGAGGGGTCTTGACACCGCGGATTAAGGTAGCCGGGGAGGCGGAGAGAGGATTCTTTGAGACCTGAGACTGGACGAGGCAAGGGGAGGCTCCGCCAGGAGGAGGAGTTGCCTCCCACGTCCTGCTGTCGGGGCTCCCTCCCGTCGTGGCGCTGCTATAAAGCCTCTACCGGCATGATCGCGACGCCTCCTGTGGCTTCCTCGGTGCCTGACCCCGCGCTGGGCAGCGGCTTTGTCCTCAAGCACCATGCAGCTGCTTCGTGCTCTGTTGGCGCTGGCTTACGCAGTCAGCTATACCGCAGGTACCCTCGGGTGACCCTCTGCGCCCCCAGCCCCGCTCCCCTCGCCAGCGCGCTCCGCTGCGCGTGGTTCGTGCAGGGAACAGTGAGGGTGCAGCGGACCTGGCTATGAGTGTGCGTGGGCGCCTACATGTGTCCGCGGGCGGCTGCGGGGGAGCATGTGCCCGCACGTGCGCGCCCGCGGGCTGTGCTGAGGATGCTTCTCCGACCCGCTGAGGGATGCTCGCTCCTTTCCTCACCTTGGTTCTCCTGGGTCTGCCCCTGGGTGGCCAGTGGCCACCTGCAGGGACTCTGAGCCGGTAGCTGTTGCCCGCCCAGAGCAAACGCAGCAGGTTGGATGTTTTGGGGTCCCGGCGTTCCTCTCTCCCCACCTTGGGTTCCTGGCCTCAGAGCTGCAAGCTCCCTCCCTTCTCCCCAGCCCCCAGCGCTGGATTGGGAGCCTGGCGGGGGGCATCCCAGGACCCAAGTCCCCGGCCAAGCCGGTCTTTCCAGACAAGGTGATTTTCGTTTAAAGATTAATGGTGAGACCGAGCTCTTAATTATTCTTCTAGGTGGGAGGTAGCGGTAGAGGCGTGTTAATATTTGATAAGGAGCTAAAGGCGATTCTAGCGGCTGGCACCTTCTCCGCTACCCCATAGCTCTTCACAAAGACCTCATCTCTTAGTCCGCAGGCAAGCTTTCCCCTCCAACCAGCCAAACCTCCCTTCCAGAGTTAGGTACTCTGCCCTTGGATTGGATTGGGGGCGGGGGTCAGCCCTCAAGGGAGCTCTCGGCAGCAGAGGACGAAAGAGAATGCTCCCCGCTGCCGGTGGAACGTAGCTTGGAACGTGGCATCCTACAACTCCGAAGCTCCTTCCTAGGGGGAGGGAAAAGAGCACCTAAGACAATGAGAGACAGATAGAAAGTGATTGAAGAAAAGGCTGGGTTGGATATTTGAAACGATTTAGTATAAAGAAAAATGTTTTTAAATTATCGGGTGCCTCCTAGCTGTTCACCTTGGGTGAGTCATACAACCTGTTTTGTCGTTTACAACGCAGGTATAGTAACTGCTCCTGGGTACTGTTTGAAGGATAATCCGTATCAGTATGTAGGCAGTGCCTGTGAGCTCTGGCCAGAAGTATTCAACAAGATGGTCATGCGGCGCAGCCGATGACCTGGAGCCATGTAGGCAGAAATCCACCTCATCTGACCTCTTCACACAAACTCTTCCCGTTTTAGTGTCAGGACCACCTTCCTTCGCGTACCATCCTGTAAGGATTGGAAAGAGCCCAGGAGGCACCGGAAAATCCTTAGGGGGAGGAGGGGGATATCCCACCCATTCAGAGCCCCAGACCCCGAGCCTGGAGGTGCTGGGACTTTGCCCAGGACACACTCAAGTTCTGCTGAGCTGGTTGCAAGTCTTCCCCCTTCCCTCACTGTGAGGGTGAGGTGAGCAAGGTCCATTAAAATGACTTCAGTCCTCTCTAAAAGGCCCCTGATCCAGGAGCCAAGATAAACCCTGCCCTAAAAGGGGGAGGGGGCGGCTCAGCCTAGGCAGGGGGCGAGGGTCTTGGTCCTGCTTCAGGGACAGATTTAGACTTCTTAGAGGAGGCTTTGCTTTAGGGGTAGGGGTGGAGAGAAGTGGAGGGAGGGGGAACTAGGATTGGAATGTAAAAACTATATTTTTAAAAAGGAGAAAGATAAAAGAAAAGAGGGGAGGGAGTGGGCTTGTGACTAGGGCTTAAGAACAGTGGCTCAGTGAGGGGCAGTGTTTTGTCTCTAACCTCACCTCTGGCCCAGGATTAGGTAGGACACAGCTGGGAGCCTCCTCTATCCTTCCCCGGTCCTTTATTTTGGGCATGGCCAGAGGCTGAGAACAGTTTCTTCTCTGCAATGGTAACCCTCAGAAGCAAGTGTGGGAGCCGGAGTAACTGGTGCCCTGCCACCTGACTGTGAGGTACCGGCCTGACCCTGGCTCCTGTCTCATCAACATTGTTTTTGTGGCCACCACCTCCTGAAGAGGGTAGTTACAAGAGTGTTCATCCAAGCAGGTCAAAAGTCTCTATGATTAAGACAGTGGGCCAGAGGTCACACTAACCAGGGAGCTGAGGCCAGAGCCAGGGAAGGGAAGATTCCCAAGAAATGCCCAGAGGGGCTCCCCCTAGGGCGTGCCTGAGGGCCTTACCCTCTAGAGCCAGCCTTCTCCAGGAATAGCTTCCCCTTGGGCCCCAAGGGCTGAGGGGGCGGGGCAGGGACAGTGGCTGCTCTCCCATAACTTGATTCTTCTTCTTCTTCTTCTTCTTCTTCTTCTTCTTCTTCTTCTTCTTCTTCTTCTTCTTCTTCTTCTTCTTTTCTCCTCCTCCTCCTCCTCCTCCTCCTCCTCCTCCCCTCCTCCCCTCCTCCTCCTCCTCCAAGCCTGTTCTACTTCCAGGTCCTCTGAGGACCAATGAAGACAGTTCCTCTCCTCAGTGTGACTGCCCCTCTCCTTCATCTGGTCTGCCAGTTTGGGGTAGGGGCAGAGCAGGCCTGGAAGGAAGGGGCACAGACTCCAGGTTCCCAGACACCTAGAGGGGGATGGCCGCTGTCCTCTGCAGAATGGTCTCATACATACTTCCTGAGTGCAGCTGCTCCCAGAGAGTAGAACTGCCACGGGGGAGACCCTGCATCTCTATAAACAAGGCCATGCCAGCTGGGCAGTAGGAATGAACTCTGAAACTAGAAAATCAGAAGCGGTCTTTGGAGGACAGTTCCTGGAGGGCTCACTCTAATACCTAACTCCTCCTGGCTACAAAGCTTGATTTTTTTTTTTTTTTTTTCTGTTTCGCTCCCCACCCTGTCTCTATTTCAGGGATGGCTCCCCTGCCCAGCCTCAGGAAGAGACGGGGCTTGGGGGTGCAAAGCTTAGGCAAGAATACTGTCTAGGGTATACACGTATAATCTGAGCCTGAGCTACATAGGGAGATGCTGTCAAAACAAAACAAGAATTGGGCCTATAGCTCAGTGGTAGAGCACTTGCCTGGCATGAACCAGGCCCTGGTTTGATTCCGAGCATTGGAAGAACAATAAAACAAGACAAAAGCCCACAAAGCTCCCAGAAGGAAGGGGCTGATAATGCATTGTGAGGACTCAGAGCTGAGCCCGGCACAGCCCTTTTCTTAGGAATGTCCTCACCCGTGAATTCTTTCCAACTCACTCCATGTCTTTTCCTCTCCTGCCTTGGCTTAGTTTTGGCCATCTGCTCACTGACAGGAGGCCAGGGAGGAGGGGCAGAGTTGTCTGAACTTTACTGAGTGTCGGCTGCCTGGAGGAATCCACACCACCTCTCCTTTAATCCTCTCCACAGTCTCATGGGAGGGCATGTTAGGACCATTTAACGGATGACAAAACCAGAGAGAGTAAGTAAAAGACCATCCCCGAACACGGGGCTCCTAAGTGGCCCAGTCAGAATTCTAACTTTGGATGAAATGCTTCATTCACCCTGTCTGTGAATCTGTCTGTCTCTTTCTCCTGTAGACCTTATTTTTGGAGCAGAATGACTGGATGTGCCGTGCCCCTGCGTGGGTCCCCTTGTCAGTAGATTGTACTGCTGTGGCATGTTTGTAGTGCTGCTTTCTTCAGTATTACTGGTTCTTCTGTCTTCAGAGTTATGACAGTTCAGATCGGACCCTGGCAAAGCAAAAGGGGCACTAAGGAAGGATTACCTGGATCCGCACCCTCCTCCCTGATCCCCAAGGCAGCTCAGCTGGAAGGGTGGAACTCACTTTGTTGTTCCGGGAAGGAGGGTTGTTCTAATCCTTCACTCTCAGCTGAGCCTCCTCTTAGGTTCCAGGCAGGATGCAGGAGGGAGGAGAGAGGTTGATGACCCAGGGACAGAGCCTTAGAGAGGCCCCGAAGACCAGGACCCTAAGCGTGAGGAGCACTCTGTGTTGATGACATTGCTATTGTTTTACCTTATCTTATTTGTATTTTGAGACAGGGTTTCTCTGTGTAGCCTTGACTGTCCTGGAACTTGCTCTGTAAATCAGGCTGGCCTGGAATTCAAGAGTCGCTTGCCTCTTAGCCCCCAAGGGCTGGGATTAAAAGTGTGCACCACCACACGGCCATTCCTTTGGTCATTGAGTCTACTTTCCTCGGGACTGCAGTCCCACGCTCCAGAAACCTTCCATCCCAACCCAGCAGAGGACTTTAACACCAGAGTTTTTCCCAGGCTCTGGTCCATGGGGCTGTGTGAGCAATTCACACGCACACCCAGGGTTCACATTCTTCCTTTCTCTGTTCCAGCCGCACACTGGTGCTATGAGATCCAGGCCAAGGAGCCCAACAGCCACTGCCAGGGTGAGTACTGCCACTCACTCATCAGCTTCTTGCAACACAGGCGCACTTGCACACATGTCCAGCAGTCAGTGACTAGGAAACAATGAATGTCACTGAGGTTGACACTGGAAACTAAATTAGCAGCACATTTGCTATTTTTGTCCAACACAATGGAGGCTTGACTCTGGTCGAGCCCTTTGAGGTGGAAGTGGAGATGGTTCTTGGTAGTTTGTTACTGGAGCACTGAGGCATGCAGGGTCTTGCACAAGCTAGACAAGAAGCATTTACCACTGAGCCACGTCCCCCATTGCCTCCTTGGCACTTTTCCTAATGCTGACCAACCTTCCTGTAGCCTGCTGTGTTGAGGGACAGCCACTCTCTTGCCCCTACCTAGCTGAAAGTTGGAGTTACCTGCCTGGCTCTTCTTCCCCCCCACTCCTTAGAGAATGCCTCGTCAGGTCCAGGTTCTTTGCATCAGGGCTCTTCCAGGGGGTCCTCCTCCACAATTTCCAAAGCTGAAAAGGCATCTCCCACTTGGCCACTTTTTTTGTTTTTTTTTTTTTTTACTTGTTTTTTGAGACTGGGTTTATCTGTATAGCTTTGGAGCCTGTCCTGGAACTCGCTCTGTAGACCAGGCTGGCCTTGAACTCACAGAGATCTGCCTCCCAAGTGCTGGGACTAAAGGCATGTGCCACCACTATTCGGCCCATTCAGTTCCTTTTAATCTTCCCAACACTCCTTGTGAGTGCCTAGGGGTTCAGGTTCCCCCTGTGAAAGCCAGAGCTCTTAGGCATCAATGGCAAGCCTGCTTCTCTATCCACCTCCTCCTCCTCAACCCCCCCAACCCTCAGCCACATCAGAGATGCACTCACTTGCCTATGCCAGCATGTTGCAGGAGGAAGAGGAATGTTAGGGCAGAACTCTGAGACTCATGCCCTGCTGCAGGACCGCACCAGCAATCCAAGACCCTGACTCATATCACTGGGTCAATGTGCCCTGGACTCTCAGACCTCTCTTTCCTGCCCAGGACCTGCCGACTGGAGTGGGGACTGTAAGAAGACCCACCAGTCCCCCATCAACATTGACACCACGGAGGCCAAGGTGAACCCCGACCTGAAGCCCTTCACTTTCATTGGCTACGACCAAAAGAAGAAGTGGGTAGTCAAGAACGATGGGCACTCAGGTGGGTCCTGTGGGGGCTGGGTGGGCAGGGCTGACTGCAGGACGGTGAGTCGCTCAGGCTGGAAGTGGGAGGTCCCGAGAGGAGGAGGCATTAGTTAGTTGTGTTTTCAGTCATTTCATCACAACAGTGGGGTGCAGGGAGGAAACTGTTCCCAGAAGGAGGGAACGACCTTTGTGAAAGCACAGGGGCATGAAACCGCTTGGGTGTTTGGGTGGGGAACTGAGTGGGAGCAGCTGTGTGTGGAAAGAGGCCATAGAGGGAAGCTAGGAGGAGCTGATCAAGGCCCACAACAGGTCACCAGGGCTGAGGAGTTTGGAGTTATCCTGGGGACATCAGGGCACCATGGAAGGAGTCAAAACAGAAGCAGGTCCAAGATAGGGCTACATTTTGGGGTGAGGTGGTGAGGCAGCCAGGAAGAGTGAACGCTGAGTCTCCTCGGGGTCTCGGCCTCAGTGAAGGTGGGAAGTGATGGGAGTTGGGGTGGGGACGGGGAGGTCAGCATGAGGACTCTGCCCACTCTGGTGTCCCCAGTGAAAATGATGCTGGCAGACGGAAGCTTCATTGCTGGCGGAGACCTGCCTACACAGTACCAGGCTGTGCAGTTGCACCTGCACTGGTCTCAGGAGTTTGACAGGGGCTCAGAACACAGCATTGACGGGAAACACTTTGCCATGGAGGTGAGGAGCCTTCCAGCTGGTGCCTGGGCTGGGCTCTGGGTCTGTGCCCACCTTGGGCAGGATGGGTGATCCAGCTCCCCATAAGTCGCCCTTCTACACACCCCCTCCTAGGTGCACATTGTACATGAGAAGGGCACATCGAGCAGTAAGGGGCAGGACTCCAAGGACAAGAATGCAGTGCTGGCATTCATGGTTGAGGTAGGACTCCCAGCCCCATAATCCTGGAGGTTGTCTATCTTCCAGAAAGAGCTGCTTGTCCCCAGCAGCTCCCCAGGGGGCTCTCTTTAGCTTCCTTTCTTCCCATTCCAGGTGGGAGACGAGATGAACCAGGGCTTCCAGCCCTTGGTGGAGGCACTGTCTCATATCTCCAAACCCGGTGAGTCAGGACTACGGAACAGATGGCTTCTTCCCACAATGGAAGGGACAGGGGTACTGGGGTAGCAGCTTTTCCGTGTGCCATATGTAAGGGACTTTGTCCTCCACACTAGATACAAACACCACAATGAAGGAGAGCTGCCTGCAGGACATGCTTCCTAAGAAGGAGAAACTGGTTCACTACTTCCGTTACCTGGGCTCACTGACCACCCCGAACTGTGACGAGACGGTCGTCTGGACTGTGTTCAAGGAACCCATTAAGCTCCACAAAGACCAGGTACTCAGGCCTGGGGCAAGGTGCAGTCTCCCACATGGAGCCCCCCACTCCCATCCCCACCCCACTCCCACTTGCCCCACAGGTCTCTGGGGTGGGGAGACGAGAATCATTGCATCAGTCCTTGGGTTTCCACTGGCAGAGACAGGCATGAAGGAAAGCTGTCTGCCACTTTCCTGAATAGAGGGCCCTGTGAGAAGTCATGGAAGGGTGCTCAGAATAGGCTTCCAGAAAAGTGGGAGAGTTGACTGGTTAGAGTGGGGAACCAGAGCTCAGGTTGGACTTCCTTAGTTCACTTCCTTAGTGCATTCAACAAACAGCACTTGAGTCTACAATAGCCTCTGGAAAGACAGCAGGAAGCCCACAGGACCAAAATCCCTTGGGCTTATTATAGCAGTGATTCTTAAAGTGTGGTATCAACATCTTTACCGGTGCGAATTTTCTAGAAATGTCCTTTCTTAGGTTCACTCTGTACCTATTGGATCATATTCTGGGGCTGGGAGTCCAGGCATCTGGGGTCCTGAGCTCCTTCAGCTGATGCTAAAGGATGTTCGCCTCCAAGAGCCACTGTGGCATTGCAACAGTGAGGGTAACAGGCCTGAAAAGGTGACCCTGGAGGAAAGCGAAGGCAGTGTCACTCAGGTGCCCACAAATGCCACATTCCATACTCACGGTGGTCACTCTGAGCCCCTCTTTCTTTCTACTGTGGTTCTGAGCGGTGAGGTGTCTGGTCTGAGGTGACACAGCAAGGAACATGGCCCCACCTGCTGAGCCCCGTCTCTTTCACAGATCCTCAAATTCTCCACGGAGCTGTACTATGACGAAGGGAAGAAGCTGCCTATGAAGGACAACGTGAGGCCCCTGCAGCAGCTAGGAAACCGCCAGGTGTTCAGGTCCCACGCCCCAGGACAGCTGCTGTCTTTACCCCTGACCACCCTGTTGGTCCCTACACTCACATGCCTGGTGACCAGCTTCCTCCAATGACAGACCACTTCTGGATATGTGACCTCTGACCTTTAGAGGACATGGCTTGGCTGGACTTTGGGGCCTATTAAAATACGGGTAGCTGGCTGTGGAGATGCACACCTTAAATCCCAGCACTAAAGTGGGCAGAGACATGTGGATCTTTGAGATTGAGGCCAGCCTGCTCTCCACACGCAGGGAGACCATCCAGGGTTACAAAGGGAGACCCTGGCCTCCACCCCCTCCCCACAATTAAACAAAATAAAATATGGATATATTTTTGGAGAAACCCTTTGCAAGTTTTTTTTTTAACTCTGTAAAATCACCTTGTTCTATTAACCCCACTCCTCACAGGGCAGGGACCTTAAGGCCTAGAGGTTTCTCCCAAAACAGGTCTACCCTGCCTGTGTATGTGAGTCCCATCAACACACATTCCCTCACGTCCCAACTTCAGAAAGACAGCGAAGGTACCCTGGAGCACCAATACGAAAAAAACCAGAGGGCTTCTGACCTGAGCTTCGTTTTACAGTGAGGGATAAAGATCTAAGAATAAAGGCAAGATGAAGGCTACATATTGACGCTAGAGTGCAGGTGCTGGGTGTCCACCCCCCCAGGTGGAGCATGGAACTGCATGTGATGGGAGCAGGATTCCTTCATTTGCTCAAATATCTCTTGAGCTTGGCAGATAACTGGGCAGGTAACAGGGACAAAACGATGAGATGCCTGGGGCTCTCAGTCCTGGGCACGGACAAAAGATTCACTGTCCCAGAAGGCAGTGACAGAAACCAGGAAGGGCAGCTGCGGTTCCCATGGATGGTCAGGGCCAGGGATTCTGCAAGGGAAGGAGGTCATCTGGATTCAATCACGCCCAGGCAGGGGGTCGGGCAGGATACACATCCGGGAAGCAGCAGGGAGGAAGGAGGAAGAGAAGGAGGGAGGAAGAACAGAGGGTAGACAGTCTCTGGGTATTATAGATCCTGGACCACCAGTGGGTTCGTGCCCAGGGCCAGGATCTTCTGTGGCATAAGGTTGCAGAGGTAAGGAAGGACAAGGCGGAACCAGTTCCCAGGTTCCCAGGCTCAGGTACAGCGCAGGGTCAGCAATAGTTGTGACAGAAGAGTCAGGCGTCCCCACCACTGTGTCTCCAGTGGGTTGTCCCCAAGGAGGGTGTGTGTGGAGAACAGAGAAGGAAAGATGGTACTCACCATCCATGGCAATGTTGGAGTTTTGAGCTGTGGGAAGTGAGGATGAGGTCACAGGCCTTGAGCAAATAGGAGAGCTGCAGCCAGGCCAGAGCCAGGCTGCTCTGCCTAGGGCTGAGGAGAGGTGTGTGTCCCCATAGGAAGGTGCAAACCACAGGGGCTCATGAGGCCTAGAAGGCCTTAGAAGGTAATGATCCCAGTACCTCCAATCAGCTAAACCTGGGGTAAGATGAATGGCCATCCCCTCCCCAACTGCCCTCTTCTCTTCTTCATTTGTGGCCAATAATAAGTACCTTCCTCTTCCTTCACCAATGACCACACAGCTAGGGTGGTGGTGGTGGTGGTGGTGGTGGTGGTGCTGGTGGTATTCTGTAGTCATGGCAACAGCAGGCAGCCTGTGTCAGCAGGGGGTATGTAGACCAAGGGTTTTCTTTAGTTCCCAGGAAGCCTGCAGGGGATCTGCCTCCTACCCAGGCTCTGGGCTGTGAGGTCAGAACAGCCATTCCTACTCTGGACAACCTCCCCCCTTCTACTCCCTTTTTGTCCCTCACACCCCTCCCCCATCTCCCTCCCCACTCACTTGTCCTCGAGTGGCCTTCAGTGAATAATGTAGCAGCAGAACCAGAAGTGCTAGCTCTCTACAAGTGACCAGAGGAGGTCTGGATTTTCCACCCCAGGTGGAAGGCACAGGACCTTCTCCTGCCTGCCTGGCCCCATAATAAACCTACCTGGCTAGTGGAAGTCAGAGTGGGGCAGTGTTCATCCAGGCCTCAGATCATCTCTGTGTGCTCTGGAGGCATCCTGACAAAACCACTCAGTGGCCGGTCACCATGAGTGCTCCCCTGGCCCCGTCCCCACACAAGGAAGTGCCTGTCACTGAAGAACGTCCTCTTTTAGTGAATTCACTGGCACTATGCTGACCCCCACTTGGAGCAGGTGGCCTAATGGCTTGTACCCAGCCTGCCTGGCTCATGGGGCAGTTTTCTCCGAGGATGTGGGATCTCCTCAGGTACAAGGGAGGCCCATTCTGACTGTCACCAGCCTTCCTTCCTATCTTCTCCTTGGGTGATTGCATTAGGTGTGCACAGTCATAGATGCTTCCCTGCAGATGCCAAGCACCAAGGCTATAGCCAGACTTCTCTGAGCTCCACAGGCTATGAAGCACTTTATTGAGTACCTACTGTGTGCTGACCATGGGTCTCTACCATTTTGTGGATGAGGACTTCTTCCATTGCATGGTTGAGGGAGCTGCAGTACAGCAGGGTCAAGAAGCCTGTCAGACTCTGAGGTCACAGCCTGGGGTCACTCTGTACCTCCTTAAGCTCCTCATAGTCAACTTTCTTCATCAGAGCCATCCCGGAAGACAGGCCACTCTGACGGACAGGGTGGGGTCTGCTGTACCCTTTCCCGCCCTATTTCCAGTGGCTGCCTCTATTCCCTTGGGGCCACCTCTCCTTCCCTGTGTTTAGGTTTGGCATCCCGGTAGGAGCTGTGGGCTAAAAATACTCGCCCATGTGTTTAGATGATTCTTGGAGAATAAACTTCCCCATCTTGGCTCTCACTTTGCACACTTGCAGGCCCTGCTTCCTGTGGCTCTGATCTGACTGTATGGGAGGGAAGAGGGTCTGCAAGGCCCAGAGTCCTGGGGGTGGTAGACGAGCTCATTGAACATGGACTGAAGAGGCTGCGAGGTCACGAGATGCCAAGAAGTATCTGTATGGAGACCATTGCTGTGACCCGTAGGTGCCAAGATAGGACTGAACTTGGCCTTCTGGTCTAAGTGACCTCACTGTCCGGGCCTTCTGCTGCTGACCCGGGGAGGAAGGCCAGGCCTGTCTGTGGGTGGAACATGGCTCTCAGACCTTCTGCTTAACACACATTTCAACAGCCGATTTGTTTGTTTATCTGAGTAGGGACAAAGACTTGACCTCCTATGATGAAGGAGATGTTGGGGTGGTGCCTAGACAGGCCCAGGGAGGGGCTTCCTCTGGAAGAAGGCCGAAGGACAGATCAGTCTCAAGCTGGTTCCTTCCCCTGATGCTGGCTTTGCAGGTTGTTTGGAGACACGGCACACAGGAAGGGTTATTGAGTAAAGACTGGAACTGTCTACTTTCAACAAGATTTAATCTTCCAACAAACACTACTATATCCTTCAGGTTAGAGACAGAAGAACCAGGCAGAAGGAGCCCAGCCCAGGCCATTCCTGCAAGCTTCCAGCTATAGGCCCGACACAGTGAAGACAGTAGAGCCAGATATAGGAACAGGATGGGAGCAGGTTGTTGACATCCTGGAGTCAGAGACACACAGACCTGGAATAGAATCCTTGTCTACTAAAAACTAGCCAGGTTTGGTAATTCGAGTCACCAGAACTTTAGTTTCCTTGTCTATAAAATGGGGATGAAGGGAAATGTGAGATAGCAGAGTGCTTGCTGTGCATGCGTAAAGACCTGATTAGATTCTCAGTATCCATGTCTAAAACCTAGGCTGTGGCTGGGCGGTGCTGGCACACGCCTTTAATCCCAGCACTTGGGAGGCAGAGGCAGGTGGATCTCTGAGTTTGAGACCAGCCTGGTCTTCAGAGCGAGTGCCAAGACAGGCTCCAAAGCTACACAGAGAAACCAAAACACCAAATAAATAAATAAATAAATAAATAAATAAATAAATAAATAAAAAGCTAGGCTGTGGTGGCCCTCACATGTAATCCCAGAGCTGGGGAGGCAGATAGCCAGCCTCTCCTAATCAAGGAGCCCTCTAAAAGAAGGTGGGGGCTGGTGAGGTGGCTTAGTTGGAAAGTGCTTGCTGAGTGCAGTCCCTAGCACCCATATAAAAGGCCAGGCACAGTAGTGTGTGCCTGCAATCCCAGTGCTGTGCTGGGGAGGCAGGTGGGTAGAACCCTGGAAGCTGGCTATCTGACCTAGCCTAGTCCGAGGGCACCAGGATCAGTGCAAACCCCTGCCTCAAAACAAGTAAGGTGGCAGCCAGGTGGTGGTGCTTTAATCCCAGAACTTGGAGGCAGAGGCAAGTGGATCTCTAAATTCAAAGCCAGCCTGGTCTACAGGGCCAATTCTAGGACAGCCAGGGACACATGGAGAAATCCTGTCTCAAAAAACAAAAACAAACAAACAAGCAAAAAGTAGGGTGGGAGACTTGATCTCCACAAAAACACACCTGCACACAGACACAGGCATATACAACACACACACACACACACACACACACACACACAGACAGAGGTACACAAACACAGACACATACCACACACAGACACATACCACATATACAGACACGTACCACACACACACTTGCACACACACACTTGCACACACACACGCACACATATACACACTTGCACACACACTTAAAAAACACAGCAAGGCAGATGACTATTTGATCTCTGGTTTCCACATACACAACACAGCCCTGTGCATTCCCCCACATGTACACTCAGCACCCCACATGTAAGCACATATACACAAATATACACATGCCCATACAATGTTGTCTTTTTATTTTCTTCAGAGCAATGGGTCATTAAGCTAAAACTCCAATCTCATATTTTAAAAAATTTATTGGCAGGGTCTCACTAAATATGTAGTGAGTCAGTATGCAGACCAAACTGGCCTCGAACTCACAGACGCCATTAATCCAAGTACCCTGGAGACAGAGGAAGGCTGGATCTCTGAGTTTGAGGTCAGCCTGGTCTACAGTGTGAGTTCCAGGACAGCCAGGGCTAAACAAAGAAATCCTGTTTTTAAAAAACAAAACAAACAAACAAAAAGGCGTGCATCTCCATGCTTGGCTCCCCACATACGTATTAATGGAAATTCTGACAACATTTACCTTAGAGTTTGCTTCAAAGATAAAACATAATACCTAAGCAAGAGAATATGTTCGATATTGGCAATTATTACCATTCTTTTTAGAGAGAGTGCTGGAGGGTGGGCACCACCTACAGCCTGGGTTTCTGGGGAGTGATTATTGGCTGGTACTCCTCTCCATTTATGGGGGATACATCAAAGGTGTTTGTGAAGCACTCAAGACAGGGACAGCCAGTGTCTACCAAGACAAGTGTCTCACCCCAACCTTGCATAAGAGTTCACCCTGTGCATCGGGGAGAGAAGGGGCCTCATGGAGCCCCAGGGAGTCCCTCACTTTGTGGAGGTGGGGGTGGGGGTGGTCAGGAATGGAGCCTGCCTGAGCCTACATCTCTGGAAGTGTTCCCTACCTGGGGCCCCACCTACTTTCTTGCTGTGGGGATTGACCAGACAGGGACCTTCTTGAGGTCCCAGTGGGGCCTTCCGTGCAGCCTCCTCTCTGTCATGGCGCTGTCTTTCATAATGTCTCCCACTCAGACTGGCAGCTCAAGGCCTAGACCCATCTATGTAAACAAAGGAAGCCCAATTGCCTTTGAATTTCAGAGAAACAACTAAGAATTGTTTCACTGTGTCCCTCGGGGTGCAAAGGAAATACTTACACCAAAACATTGTTTCTTGTTTATTTGAACTTTAACTTTAACTAGGGGCCAGGTGATTCTTTTAAATTTATTTTTATGTATGTGGCTGTATGTTTATCTGTGTGAGAGTATGTATGCCATATCCATATGGGTGACCTTGGAGGCCAGAAGAGGGTGTTGGATCTCACAGAATTGGAATTACAGAAGATTGTGAGTTACCTAATGTGGGTGTTGGAATCATGCTCTGACTCTCTGAAACAGCAGTAAGTCCTCTTAACAATCTGGCCATCTCTCCAGAAGCCCTCTCCTGGTGCCTGGATAGCATCCTTTCTGTACCTCAGACTATGATAGGAACACTAGCTGAGTGTCTCTCTGTTTTTTTGTTTTGTTTTGTTTTGTTTTGTTTTTTTTGGTTTTTCGAGACAGCATTTCTCTGTGGCTTCAGAGGCTGTCCTGGAACTAGCTCTTGTAGACCAGGCTGGTCTCGAACTCACAGAGATCCGCCTGCCTCTGCCTCCCGAATGCTGGGACTAAAGGTGTGCGCCACCACCGCCCGGTGTCTCTCTGGTTTGTAAATGAAATCTTGGCATCAAGCACCTCTTTACCCTACCCATGAGGGCAGCTAGGCACTACCTGGGAATTCTATTACACGGGAAGATGGCTATGGTGATTTTTATAGTCATTTTTATATTTTAGGTCTGGTGGTCTTACCCCTGTTTCTACCTACCCCAGGCAAGCTGAGATATAGAGAAGGGCATGGGGCACCAGCTGAGACTCCGCCCACTGCTCCCTGTCCCCTCTTCTACTGCCTATGCCTTCAGGAGCAGACTGAGGGCAGCAGGGCCCATGGGTTTTCCTTCCAGAGCAGTTCTAGAAGGAGACTTCCTGTGGGGTGGGCAGCTGGCT
Source organism: Cricetulus griseus (assembly GCF_003668045.3). Taxonomy (NCBI): domain Eukaryota; kingdom Metazoa; phylum Chordata; class Mammalia; order Rodentia; family Cricetidae; genus Cricetulus; species Cricetulus griseus. The sequence continues at coordinate 98,245,160 of NC_048600.1, forward strand.
ATTTTCATTTGGCACTGGAGCAGGTCCACCTGCCTATGGATTTCCTCTTGCAGTTTCCCAGTAGCTGGGGAGCGGCCAGGATCAGGAGAATCTCTTTCTTATCCTTTGGCCTTGGCCTGATTCCAAGCTGGTTATGCTGGAGGCTTCACTGCTACCTCCTGGCAGCCCAGTGCCCATTATCACAGCTGCCCTCTCATGTAATATAACTTCTAGGTAGCACCTAGCCACCCTCCTGGGAGGGATGAGGAGGGGCTTAATGACAGGGTTTTGTTTACAAACCAGAGAGACACTCAGCTGTATGTTCACATCACAGCCTGGAGTACAGAAAGGATGCTATCCAGGCACCAGGAGGGGGCTGAGCATTCAAACTTTTACTTCTACCTCCTTTTATCTTGTAATCTTGATGGAGTTTACTGCCTCCAGCTATCACTGTTTGCATACCCACTGTCTTATGCTTGGGCCCTTTGCAAGGTACTTTATTGCTGTTATCTGTCCTAACTACCAACCTTTAGAGCAGAAACTTCTGGAGCAGCCGCCTTTTCCCGGTGGCAGGAGCCACCCCACGCTTACTGCTTGTAGTGGGCACTGTGACATGCAGTCCCCTTTGAGGAAGTGATGGCCCCAGTTGCTGTGAGGGGCATCAGGGTGCAGATGCCTTTAAACTTTAGCCTCTTTGCTCAAGATCGCTTTCACTCTGGGGTGACCAGTGTCTGGGTGAATGTGTGGCTTTGATTCAAGATGATTCCAAATGCTCATTGCAGCCCTGGTGCTCCCCATGGGCAGCCAGGGTCACCATCACCCTACATGTCAATCCCACTTCTCCTTCTTCCAAGTTTCACCTTCTTCCCTTCCCTTACACAGGTATTGTAAGACCCCCGAAGCTCAGGCCTCCAGAATCTTTTCCCAGGACTGCAGCCACCCCAATCATCATGAGGAGGCCGAAACTTGATGCAAACAGCAAGAGGCTTTAATGAAAGGTAGACGTTTGAACAAACGGGCTCTCTCAGTATGCAGGCTAGAGAGCAGCCCGTTCCCCCAGGCACAGGCGTTTTTAAAGGCAAAAACCTTAAGCGTAGGGAGGGGCCTCGACTCTCTGTCCGTTGAATATGTGACCAGAGTCATGGGTTCCTAGGAAGCCCTTTGTCTTGAGGGGAGGCCTGGGAATCAGATAGCTTCCTGACCCACCAGTTGTAAAACCTGCAGACCTCAGGATGTGCTAACTAATGGTAGCTATCTCTTTGTTTCACAGGGACCCTTAATTGTTAATGATTGACACATTGGCCAGTGGGGCAATCTGTTTCCTTCATGAACCCCTTGGGGAGGGTGGCCATCTGGGAATTCTTGGTGCCCAGTTATCTTATGGCCTTGTAAGGGAGTAATTGCTGGTGGCTGGTAAATTCCAGGCACTAAGTCATAGTAGTAGCCTTGATCAGTTTCTGGGTTATATTTCTTTGCTAATTTTTAAGTTTTTCAGTATGAGTCCAAGAGGCACTCCCTAGTAAATGCCCCAGCAGCTATGGCCCAGCAGTCCCAGAACAACACAAAACACAATCTAAAAGTACAGTGGTCAGGAAGAAAGTTGGGGGGACAGTGACAACAGGTAGTAAGTGCTCCACTAAAAGTTGCTTATACTTCAACCTAAGCACAACAATGGAGGCTGAGTGCTGGTTTTCCTCATTTTCAATGAAGGCAATTAGATGCAGAGGACACACAGCAAACAGACAGCAGAGGAAGGTCTGTGCTCCAAGTTTGCTTTCTAGAATTTCTAGATATGTCAGTTATCTCTGTCAGTGTCACCGTGACCACAATACTGGACAGAAAGGAAGGTCCGGGAGAAAGATTCATTTGGTTTACACTTTTAGCCCATCATAACTTCAGAGATGTGGCCAAGAGGTTCTGTCCACAGCTGCTTCTCTGTGTGGCCATGGGTGGGACTGGCTGGGAAGCAAGAGTTACTTGGAACCAGGGGTGGATATAACCATCAAAGGCTGGGCTCCCAGTGGCCGGCTTCCACCAGCAAGGTCCTACCTCTGAAAGGCCCCTGGAGTCCTGAACAGGCTGCAAGCTGGGCATTGATCATTCGGATTATGAGTCTGTGGGAGAGCTGCAGACCTGAGTTATAGCATACACTCTGCTACTGTTCAGAGGAAACGGGCTCTTGGAAAAACAAAGGACGTCCCCTTAGCTAGTAATGAGTAAGCTGGTGGCTCATCACAGATCTGCAAAGCCACAGGCCCTACTGCTTCCCTCAAACTGTTCCTGAAAGTTCCTCCTGGGAGTGCCCACTTAGAGAGAAGCTGGAGTGTAGGAACCACCAGGCCAGGACACATGTCTGTGTGTCGTCCCCTACGCCATCTGAGATGGAGGCTTTACCTTGTCCCCACCCATGCTGTGATTCTAATAGTGGGGGTTGCACCCCAGCCCAGAGCCAGCATAAGCTCCATTTCATGATGTTTTCAGTTCTTTGCTCCTCCCACTCCAAGGATCACACACTTAACCATCAGAGTGTCATGGTCCAGGCTAACACCGACCAGTATACAGACAGAGCAGGACAGGCACGGCAGAGTTTTGCAGGATGAATGAATAAGAGGGAAAAATGATAGCAGGGAATGGGATTACCAGGCATCTTTCCTGGGGTGGGACCAAATATTTACCTTGCTCATTATAAAGCCTGGGGTAAGCGTGGCTTTCTCAGCTTTATTTATTCCGCCCTTGCCTTCAGTGGCAAACACAATCAACCTGGTCATACTGCAGTTTGAACACCTGTTTCCACATGTGGGGCCTGGGCATAGGAGGTGTTTGCTCTTCAGTGCCTCCCCTCTGTGTGTCCTCAGGGAATCTGCTATGTGATCCTTGTACCCCAGCAGGCTTTGGTACTGTATTCTGCATTCCTTGTCTGGCTGCACGTCAAACTGGAATTTCAGTGTAGCTTAAGCTGACCATCTTACATCTGGCATGAAGTTATGTGAGGACTAGCGTGGGATCGAGTGCATTTGCTTGAGGCTGCTCTGGCCTCCTGGACCACTCTCATGAAGGTGTAGGTTTGGATGTGACAAGTGGAGTTTGTATCAAACTTCAGAACTGCAGAAGAGAGGCATGGAGTCATGTTGTCTCTTGGATTCACATTGGGGTGAATGGATGCAAATGGAAATAGCACGCCGTGCTGGGGTTTGGATAGTGTGTTCTGTAAGGAATCATGTGTGGAAATTGAATCCTCACTGTGAGTCAGTGAGAGAGCAGGAACCTGCTGGTCATGATGGTGCCTGCCTTTAATCCCAGGACTCAGGATTAAGAGGTAGATGGATCTCTGTTAGTTCAAGGCCACCATAGCCAACACAAGAGTGAAGAGTAACAGAGCTCCTGCCTTTGATCCCAGTAACTGGGATCACATGCCTTTAATCCCAGCATTAGGGAGGTATAGATGATAGGAGCAAGGTCTCAGAGCTGGCATTCAGTCTCAGGATTCTCCAGCCATGTTGAGGATTGTAGTCTGAGGTTTGGTGGAGTCGGGATAGCCTTTCAGTCTGAGGTAGAGGTAAGAGATAGTGGCAAACTGCTTTGTTTTTCTTATCTTCAGCTTGAAGTTTGAACCCCAATATCAGTCGCTGTGTCATTCATTTATCTACACCAAAGTCTACAACAGTCTCAAATGTATTTAAATGTAAAGTTTAAAGTCTCTTCTGAGACTCATGCAGTTAACTGAAATCCCCTGTAAAATCAAAATCAAAAAGCAGATCACATACTTTCAACATATAATGGCACAGGATATACATTACCATTCCAAAACAAAGGGAACACAGCACAGCCAGGAAATACTGAACCAAAGTAAGACTGAAAACCAGCTGGGCAAACTCCAAACTTCACATCTTCATGTCTGATGTCAAAAACACTCTTCAGATCTCCAACTCCTTTCAACTTTGTTGACAGAAACACACTTCTTTCTCTTGGGCTGGTTCCACTCCCTGTTAGCAGCTTTTCTTGGCAGGTATCCCATGACTCTTGAGGTCTCCAAGGCAATCCAGGCTTCACCTTCACAGCTTCATGCATCAGCCTCTCTAGGCCTCCACTCAGGGACACCCCGACACATGCTTGGCCTCAGTGGCCTTCCTTAGTCACAGAGGCAAATTCCATAGCCCCTTATTTGTTCTGCTGGAATCTCCAGTCCTGCCCCACTCATCTCTCTCCAAACCGTGCCCTCAGAAAAACTGCCGAAAGCAGTGGTGGCTCCTCCGGTGAGGCTGCCACTTCCCCATGTCCCCACCCAAAGCTTATAATTGGGCACAAACCCAGCTTGGGGGGGCGGGATGTATCATCATCCCTGCACCAACAGGGTATCTAAGCCCCCTCTATAAAATGGCCATGAGATTTCTTCCCTAGCCCTTTCCTCCACCTCATCCCTGAGTCACTCAGGAGAACTTTGCCCTATAAACCCAGTCTTTTACTTTTTAATTCAGCTTGATCTGACTTACTGTGTAAGTGAAGAAACCTACTATCAGGGTACAGAAACATTTCACTTTCTTGTATCTTGTATCCTTAACTCTAAAGCCCAAACTGCCAAGTTCTGCTGCTTTCTGGGGACGGAACATGGCCCTCCTTGTTCAATTACATCTTCACCAGCTTTCTGTTTTCAATGGCTATCTTCACTGCCTATGCTTAGCTGTCCTTGAACTTGCTCTGTAGACCAGGCTGGCCTCAAACCCAGAGATCTGCCAGCCTCTGTCTTCATCACACCCAGCTCTAAGCTTTTCTTTAATTCCTTTTCACAAATTGGAAAATTAGCTGGGTGGGATCTTGTCCTGAGGTTACCACTCCCTTTAGTCCATTTCTGAGTCTGTTTACCTCCTTGAGCACAGGATTTAGCTCCATTCTACTTCCCGGTGTTCCTTCTCTCCTGAGCTCCTTTTCATTATAAAATATTCAAAAGCATGAACACTAATAGCCACACAACGTCTATACTGAGTTTCATTGAGATTTCATTTGCCAATGAAATTAAACCCAAACTCTTCACTTTAACCTCAGGCAGACTATTCAGACAAAGGCAAAAAGCAACCACCTTCTTCAAAATATCACAAGAATGATCTCTAGGCAACATACTAAAATTCTTCTCCGAAACTCTTGAGCCAGGCCCCACAGTTCAAATCATTCTCAGCATCACTGTCTTCCATGCTCCTACAAGCATAGCCTCATTAAGCAGTGCTTAAATCATTCCACCACTTTCCTAACCCAAAGTACCAAAGTCCAAATTCCTCCAAACAAAAGCATGGTCAGGGAACACTCCTCCATGGCTGGTGGGAGTGCAAACTTGTACAGCCACTGTAGAAATCAGTATAGCAATTTCTCAGAAAATTAGGAATCAATCTACCTCAAGAAACTGCAATACCACTTTTGGCCATATACCCAAAGGAGGCACAGTCACACCACAAGGACAATCGCTCAACTATATTCATAGCAACATTATTTGTAATAGACAGATTAGAAACAACCTAGATGCCCCTCAACTGAAAAATTGATAAAGAAAATATGGTAATATTCACAATGGAGTACTACTTAGCAGTAAGAAACAATGAAATCTTTCCAATTGCAGGCAATTGGATGGAACTAGAAAAAACCATTCTGAGTGAGGTAACCGAGACACAGAAAGACAAATATAGTATGTACTCACTCACAAGTGAATACCAGACATAAAGCAAAAGATAATCAGCCTGCAATCCACAATCCCAGAAAAGCTAGATCCCTCTTCCAGAAACAGATGGAAGCAGATGCAGAAATCCACAACTAACCAATGAGCTGAGCTCCCAGAGTACAATCAAAGTGAGGGAGGAGTGATAATATGAACAAAGGGGTCAAGGCCATGATGGGGAAAACCACAGAATCAGCTGACCTGAGCTAGTGAGAGTTCACTGACTTCAGACTGAACAACTTGGAAACTTGCATAGTACCAAACTAGGCCTCCTGAATACAGGTGACAATGGTGTGGGTTGGGCAGTACATGAGTGTTGGAACCTGGCATTTTGCTGACCCTGCCCCCTGACAATGGGTGAGACACACATAACAGCATTCAGGCAGGTATTTAGGCAGCTCAAAGAGACCCCTGTTGAGTGTCCAGGTCATGGCTGCCTCACGAGTTACAAGGATGCATAAGGACTCAGTACTCATACGTAAATTTCTCCTTTTAAGCGAGCACCTCCACATGCTCTCTCTCTCCTCCTTCACTCCCTCTTGTCTCTCTCTCTCTCCCTTCTCCACCCCTCTCCCCCTTCTCAGCTTCTTTCTCTCTCTCTCCCCCTTCTCCCCTTTTTTCTTCCCTTTCCCTTCAATAAACTCCACATGCGTTTGTTGAATCTCGTGGTTCCTGTTTGCATCTACCTGTGACTAAAGAATGGTTTCCTGTCCCATCTACTCTACTCATAACTGAAACAAAAGAACAACAATGAGGCCTCTGGAAGTGGGTCCAAGATCTAACTTCAATGCATAAACTGACTTTGTGAAGCCCATTCTATACGGAGAGATACCTTGCTCAGCCTAGGCATGGTGAGGAGAACCTTGGTCCTATCTCAATGAGGTGATGAGACAGACTTAGTTGACTTCCTAGAGAAGGCTTTACCCTGTCTGAGGAGTAGATGGGACGTGAGGTGTGTGTGTGGGGAAGTTTGGGGGGAGTGAGAGAAGAGGAGGTAGGGGGAACTGGGATTGGAATATAAAAAATAAAAGATAAAAAAAGAAATCAAAAGTATAGTCAGGCCTATCACAACAAGACCCACTCCACTGGTACCAACTTATGTCTTAGCTAGGGCTTCTGTTGCTGTGAAGAGATACCACGACCACAGCAACTCTTCAACTCTTTTTTTTTTTGTTTTTTGTTTTTTGTTTTTTTGAGACAGGGTTTCTCTGTGTAGCTTTGGAGGCTATCCTGGCACTTGCTCTGTAGACCAGGCTGGCCTCAAACTCACAGAGATCCACCTGCCTCTGCCTCTGCCTCCTGAGTGCTGGGATTAAAGGCGTGTGCCACCACAGCAACTCTTATAAAGGAAAACATTTAATTGGGGGTTGGCTTACAGTTCAGAGCTTCAGTCCATTATCATGGTGGGACATGGCAGTGTGCAGGCAGACATGGTGCTGGAGAGGTAGCTGAGTCCTACATCTTGTACAGGCAACAGCAAGTGAACTGTCTCACTAGGTGTTGCTTGAGCATATATGAGTCCTCAAAAGCCACCTCCACCCACAGTGACACACTTCCTTCAACAAGATCATACCTACCCCAACAAGGCCCTGCCTCCCAATAGTACCATTCCCTCTAGGGGCCATTTCCTTTCAGAACACCACACCCTGTCTTGAAAGACCAAAAAAGTAAAAACAAAAATAAGAGAGAGAGAGAGAGAGAGAGAGAGAGAGAGAGAGAGAGAGAGCAGGAACTTAGTCTGGCTCTATGTTTAGAAGTGGTACTTGGGGGTTAAGGAGGTATCAGGAATAAAGGCATGCGCCACCAACACCTGGCATGGTGCACACTTTTTTTTTTTTTTTTTTTTTTTTTTTGAGACAGGGTCCCTCTGTATTGCTTTGGAGCCTGTCCCGGCAATGGCACACACTTTTAATCCCAGTACTTGGGAGGCAGAGGCAGGTGAAGATCTCTGAGTTTGAAGCCAGCTACTTGGTATACAGAGTGAGTTCCAGGACTGCCAGGGCTACATAGAGAAACCCTGTTTCAAAAATCCAAAATCCAAAATTCAAACAGACAAAAAGATGGGAAGCAGGAGAAAGCCAAAGTTGGGCTCAATAACCATGCAGCGGCACTGGTCCTCCCTCTGAACTCAGCAGTTAGCACTGAGTTCCTGCAGGCAGCTGAGGAATTAGCCTGGTGTCTACAGGCCTGCCATGATAGCCGGATGTACATAAGGTATTTGTGTTAAAGCCTGGGCTGCTGGGGATCAAACATCTGGGGACAAGGGGTTCAACTCAATTGTTTTCCCTCCCTTCTCAGGAGGGGCCAGGAAGGAAAGGGCCCCAGTTGGAAGAGAAGCTATTGTCTTCTGTGGGCAAAGTATCACCAGGTTGCCTGGCTGGCAAGGGGCCAGAGAGAATGCCTGGATAGACACTGAAACCCTCCAAGTTTCACTCCAACCTCTGTCTTTCCCATGCTGCCTCCGTGACTGCTGCAAATCTTTGATAAGATATTATCAGAGGCTCCAGAGTGCAGCTGGGAACACGCAACCTTTACCCCAGGCGCAAGTCCTCCAGGCCCCAAGTCCCATCTGTTTCCCACTTTCTTCTTCCGTCTACCTCCTGAGGTCCCTGGGCCACCACAGGCAATGAACAAACCAAGAATGTCAGTGTCCCTCAGGGGCCACTGCAGACTCACGGAGTCTGAGGCCTTGCCATCTTTCAGGAACTGGGGGAGGCACTGCTATTAAGATACCCACTTGTTTTTTTGTTTTGTTTGGTTTGGGTTTTTGGTTTTTCGAGACAGGATTTCTCTGTAGTTTTGGAGTCTGTCTTGGCCCTTGCTCTGAACACCAGGGTGGCCTCTAATTCACAGAGATCCACCTGCCTCTGCCTCCCAAGTTCTGGGATTAAAGCCATGTGCCACCACACCCAGCAAGAAGTGAGTATTTTAGCCAGGTGGTGGTGGTGGTGAACACCTTTAATCCCAGCACTCAGAAGGCAAAAAACTGTCGGATCCCTGTAAATTCGAGGCCAGCCTGGTCTAGAGAGTGAGTTCCAGGACAGCTGGGACTGTTACACAGACAAACCCTGTCTCAAAAAGCCAAAAAAACAAAACAACAGCAACAACAAAAAAGACACGTACTTCCTCTCCTGATGCGCAATGCTGTGCATTTGCACAAGCGCCACCGATTGTAAAGGTCACTCATATTCAGTGCTATCACTACATTGTGAAGTAGTCAAGATCATGATGGCCTTGTCAAAGAGGAAGCCACCAACACTCAGGGTGGGTTGGCCATTCTTCCAGGAATGGATTGGTAAAGCATCAACTGGATTTGAATCCATTCTGACCCTTCCCCCAATCTTGGTTTGAATCCAGCTTGGAAACATTCCATCTGTGGGCCACCACATCCCGGGCAGGTGGTTTAATCTCACCTAGATTCAAATTCATCTCAAAAAGGGATGCAGTTCATCCCTCACAGAGCTATATGCCTGATGAGTGTTGTTTAGCAGTGGACACAGATCATAGGCAAACAGAATTTCTAAACAGGATCTGGGGATGTTGCCCAAGGGGAAAGCGCTTACCTAGCATGCAGGAAGCTCTGGGTTGATCTGAGCACTTCATAAGCCAGACGTGGTGGTACCTGTTTGTAATCACAACACTCTGCAGGTAGAGGCAGAAAGATCAGAGTGCAAGGCTATCCTTGGCTACATAGGTAGTTTGAAGCCGCCTTCGGATACAGGTGACTTGACCTCAAAACAAATGAACAATAACAAAAAGTAGAACACAAATATCATTTGATGTCTATGTGCCCTTTCATCTTTCCTTCCTGTCTTGGTTTGGTTCTTTGTTGTTTTTTGTTGTTTTGTTTTTTGAGACAGGATTTCTCTGTGTAGCTTTGTAGACCAGGCTGGCCTCTCAACTCAGAGATCTGCTTGCCTCTGCCTTGCCAGTGGTGGGACTAAAGGTGTGCACCACCACTGCCCAGACATTTAGTTTGCTTCTTTGTTGTGATAAAATGCCAACTAAAACCACCTTGGGAGAAGAAAGAGTTTATTTCAGCCTACACTTTATAGTCCATCACTTAGGGAAGCCAGGGCAGGAACTCAAGCATAGACCCTGGAGGACTGCTGCTTACTGGCTTGCTTTCCAAAGCTCACACATTTAGCTTTTGTATAACCCAGGACCATCTGACAAGAGTTGGCACTGCTCATAGTGGACTGGGCCTTTCTACATCAACCATTAGACTTACCTACAGACCAGTCTGAAGGAGGCATGGAGGTATATTCTCTCTCTCTCTCTCTGAAACAGGTTTCTCTGTGTAGACCTCGATAGCTTCAGAAGTTTATGAACCAAGAAAATAATAAATTGTGTGTTTGGTTTGAAAAACTGCTGGAAGCAAGTGAATAAACTAGAAAGCTTATCAATTATGTTAAGTAGTCATTTTGTTATATTGCAGAAAATATGAGATGCTAATGAACACTTAAGGGCATTTTCTCAGTTATACCTTTTAAATTCTACTTTAGCATTTAAGCATATAGCAAATTTCCTGTGATTGTTGTTTTTTGTTTTTGTTTTTTCGAGACAGGATTTCTCTGTATTGCTTTGTAGCCTGTCCTGGCACTTACTCTGTAAACTAGGCTGGCCTTAAACTCACAGAGATCCACCAGCCTCTGCCTCCCTGAATGCTGGAATATTGTCAATTGAGTTTTTCTTTTCCCAGATGATTCCCAGCCAGTGTCAAGCTGACAAAAAACTAGCTAGCACACTTCATCCTAATTATAGGCTCAGGATTACCTGTAAAGTCTAAAGTAGGTACTCAATAAACATTTGATGAACGATAAGCTCATCTATAGTCCTTTCCCTATCTCTTAAAAAAAAAAAAAGTGAGTTGTTTATTTGCAGTTCCAAGCTACAGAGAGCTCTGCAAACAAGGAGTGGCAGCAGGGACTTTCTCCAGCTGGTACAGTTAAAGGCCATAGACCATGGGCTGGTTATTTACATGTGCCTAGTCCCCAGGACATCTGCCAGGCAGCAGACTGACTGCTCCAGGCACTACTTGCAACTCTATAGTGAGGGATTTGCCAGGCCTTAAGCAAAACCATTGGGCATTTGCACAACTGTAGCTGGCTGCAAAGGATCTTATATTATCACATTCAGCCATGATTTCACTCTAGTTGCCCAGCTTTCTTCCTCTCTTGCCCACAACTAATTGGAGTAGCAAAATGGCCCCTGCAAAGCCCACAGCATGGCCAAGGTGTTTGCCAGGCCTCTCTTGAGAGCTTCCTGAGTTGTCTTGCTGGGGGTCACCCTAACTCTGGGAGCTGGCTCCTTGAGGGCTACTGGAACCCTGCACCACTTAGGGGGTGAGAGGAACTTTACTGACATTTGATCTGGTGCTTGGGCAGGGCTTACTTCCCACTTGCAATCTCCCTGAGCCATTTCAACCTGACCTGCCTTAGCTGTTATGATGTGGAAGACAAGGATCCAGTCCTGACACTGTTTCAAAGTAAAAACTGGAAGATCCAGTACAACCCCATCATTATTCCTAAGGGGACATGAGATGCAGAGGGAAGTGACCTGTCCCCCTCACACAGTTCTACAAGGTGCAGAGCATGGCCTGGTTTTCATAGCAAGCCAGCACGGAATCTGGGCACTCCAGCGGCCTCTGAAGACCAGTGTGTTGTGTTTCCTACTCCATTCCAGAAGGCTCCTTGCTGAGCTCCAATATGGAAGTCCTTCTCTCTTGGCCGAATTTGCAATTTTAGTGGACACGGGAGTTTAGCAGTCCAGTAGGGGACGCTGCTATGGAGACCTAATGACGGGCACTGTAAGAGCCATCACTGAAGTTGAGAAGCATGGACACTCCCAGCAGCTAGGCACCTTTCTTCTGGGCCATACTTGGCTATGAGCAGGCTCCTCTCCTTGGTACGCCTTCACCCTTTCTATCTGCTCTTCCTTCCTTTTTTTTTTAAAGACAGGGTTTCTCTGTGTAGCCTATCCTGGCACTGGCTTTGGAGACCAGGCTGGCTTGAACTCAGAGATCCACCTGCCTCTGCCTCCCAAGTGCTGGGATTAAAGATGTGTGCCACCACTGCCCGGCATAAAGTTCTTTTTTTTCTTTTGGTTTTTCGAGACAGGGTTTCTCTGTGTAGCTTTGGAGCCTTCATGGAACTCAACCTGTAGACCAGGCTGGCCTTGATCTCACAGAGGTTCACCTGCCTCTGCCTCTTGGGTGCTGAGATTAAAGGTGTGTGCCACCACCGCCCAGTTCTCTTCCTTCCTCTTGTCTGACCCATTTTCCCTTTGCCTTTACTTACTCAAGACTTTCCTGGAGTACTACAAGTCTAGTGCTGTGTCATGAGTTCCTCTTGGTCTTGTAGGAAGATGAAAAGCTCTTTATCAAGAGAGACCTCTAAAGCTAGGGGTGTGGCTCAGTATTAAGAGTGCTGGTGTAGCATGTGCAAAGTCATGACTTCCATCTCTCACACAGGAGGGGGAAGGGAGAGGGGGCCACAGACACGGGGGTGGGGGTAGGGAGCAGAGACAGAGAAAACCAGTGAAAGCAGACTGTACATAAAAAAGAAAATTACAGTCAACAAAATCTATAATCAAGTGGCCTGACCTTTTGCAAATAATATGAAATACGAAAATTATCCTAGCCATACCAAAATACTCAGCAACGTAAATCACCTTCATTTGAACGTGTCTGTGTACCCAGATTTTGCTTTGGGCTGCCAGCTCACAAATAATGATGTGGAAATTTATTAATTATGAAAAGTTGGCCTTAGCTTAGGCTTGTCCCTCTAGCTCTTATAACTTAACCTGCTTCTATTAATCTACATTTTACCATGTGGCTTTTTACCTTTCTTTCATTCTCTATGTCTGACTCTGTGTCTCATTGGTGTCTCCTTGAATTCGTGAGCCTAGGTTATCTTTCTCTTCCTCTCTTTTCTTGGAAATTCCTACTATCTCTCCTGTCTAGCTATTGGCCATTCAGCATTTGTTTATTTATTTAATTTTCTTCTGTTTTTTTTCAAGACAGGGTTTCTCTGTGTAGTCCTGGCTATCCTGGAACACTTGCTCTGTAGACCAGACTGGCCTCAAACTCACAGAGATCTGTCTGCCTTTGCCTCCAGAGTGCTGGGATTAAAGATATATGCCACCACCACCTGGCTCAGCTCTTCATTAAACCGATCACAGTGACACGTCTTCACAGTGTACAATATCCCACAACAGGTCTGACCCTTATAGGCTTTCAGATTAGAGCTCCTGTCTTGTGATTTACACTCCGGTACCTTCAACACAGCTCAAACAGCCTACACTGCCTTTGCAACTGTCTCACCGTTGCCTGAGGTGCTGTCCATGATTCCGACAATGTAATTCAGACCTCACAGTACAGTTTGCTTTGCTTTTCCACTTAGTTCTCCCCTAAGTACACTGTCAACAGTCTGATGTTCTGAGTCAATACTTCATAAGGACAGCTCTTGATTATAGCTATTTTGTCTTGGTTAGTTACTGTCACCCCTTTACATATGCACCTGTAGTGCCTCTGTCAACTTTCCCAAGGTAGACTAGAAGCAATGACTCATTTCCTGGGGCATTGGTTTCCATAAATGACCAATTTGCAGACCGTTGAAAACTGCTTGCAAAAGATTCTCCCCTGGAGAGCGTATTTAAGGTACAGAACCTTGTAAGGCTGTGTGTAAAGGGATGTGACAGTGGTGGATGGGAACTTGTCTCAGTGGATTTAACAAGCTCCTAGCTGATTCTCCCGATGCTAACGCATCAGCAGGATGGAACCTCTGTACCCCTTGAACCCAGCACCAAGCTCTATAAATATGTACTCACGTTTAGCTCGTGCCTCCCAGTTGGTGATAAACTTGACAACCACTGTATGACATCCGTGTTTCCCTCAGTGGGTGAAGGATATTTTCATTCTCCTCTTTATACACACTGTTTATTCTTTTTTTTTGGGGGGGGGGGTTGAGACAGGGTTTCTTTGTATTGCTTTGGAGCCTGCCCAGGAACTAGCTCTGTAGACCTGGCTGGCCTTGAACTCACAGAGATCCACCTGCCTCTACCTCCTGAGTACTGAGGTTAAAGGTGTGCGCTACCACTGCCCAGCTGTTTTTTTTTTTTGTTGTTGTTGTTTGTTTGTTTTAATTTATGGGGCTGGAGGGATGGCTCAGGCATTAACAGCTCTTCCAGAGTTTCTGAGTTCAATTCCCAGCAACCATATGATGGCTCACAACCATCTATAAGAAGATCTGGTGCCCTCTTCTGGCCTTCAAGGATATACATAGACAATATATATCTATCTTTAAGAAATTTTTAGAATTTATTTTATATACATTGGTGGTATTTTGCCATGGGTGTTGGGTCCCCTGGAACTGGAATTACAGTTATGAGCTGCCAGGTGGGTGCTGGGAATTGAATCTAGGTCTTCTGGAAGAGCAGTCAGTGTTCCTAACCACTGAGCCACCTCTCCAGCCCTTTTTTAAGTTTTTGAGATAGGGTCTCACTTTGCAGCCCTTGCTAACTGGCACTTGTGTAGTCCAGACTTGGCATAAACTCACAGAGATCTGCTTGCCTTGGCCTCCCAAGAGCTGGGACTAAAAGCGTGCACCACCACTGCTGGGTTCTATGTTTAACCTTTAAACATAGCTGCACAGGATGGGGACAGGGAGTGAGTAGACTGGCAAGATGGCTCAGTAAAGGCACTTGTCACCAGGCTTGACTGAGTTCGATCCCTCTTGGACCCACAAGGTGGAAGGAACTCCTGCAAAGTATACTCTGACCTCTCCATGTGCACATCCTGCCCCAACAATAAATGATGGAACAGCACAGCCAGGAACAAAATGACAAATCAACTACTTGCTCCAATTCGAGGAGGCTGTGAGGAAGGAGGAGGAAGTGGTGGAGAGACCCTCTAAAATGAGACTCACTCAAAAGCTAGGAACCAAAGCTTGCTGCACTCACCAGCCCTTTCAAGGCTCTTTAAAGCTAGGAGTGCGGACTGGTGCTTGAGAAACTGCTCCATCCATTTCTAGGGCTTTTGGGCTCCATCTTCTGTTGCTGCTTGAACAAGCTGGCACCGTGACAGATTCACAGTGCATCTCATATATGTATAATGTGTATACCCGTTTTTAAAGAACATATTCTCGGTGTCAGCAGCTAAGGTTTTTTGTTTTCAAAGTCTTTCTGTAAAACAGCACTGAATCTCATGTGGTCAGACTTTCCATTGAGTACTTACCATGAAACTCAGGTAGTTCACTTCGTGTACTATTATTAGATATTTGAATTTTATAAGTAAATAAAATGACTATAGGAGCAACATTACCTGATGGTGAATGACAGCTCTAGATCTTCATTCATTTTTATCAGTGCCATTGGCATCTTTGGAGAGCTCTCACAAAGACAAGAGGGATACCATAGAGATGGTTCAGTGTTCAGTGACTGGCTGCTCTTGCAGGACTCATATCTGGTTCCCAGCAGCCACGTCAGGTGGCTCACAACCCCCCTGTAACTCCAGCTTCAGGGGACTCTATGGGCATCTGCATTCAAACATGCACATTTTCGTATACACACACAGTTACACATAATTAAAATGAAATCTCATGGGGCTGGAGTGATGACTCACTGGCTTAAAGTACTTTTGCTATTCTTGTAGAGGAACTGGGATTTGATTTCCAGCATTTCTGTCAAGGGCTTTTTTTTTTTTTTTTTTTTTTTTTTTTTCTTTCTTTCTTTGGAGACAGGGTTTCTCTTTGTAACTCTGGCTGTCCTGGAACTCTCTCTGTAGACCAGGCTGGCCTCAAACTCACCAAGATTTGCCAGCCCATGCCTCCCTGAGTGCTGGGATCAAAGGAGAGTGTCACCACTGTCTGGCTCTGTTGGGGGCTCTTAAACTCCAGCTTCTCAGCACATGCCTTTAACCCCAGAACTCGGGAGGCAGAGGCAGGCCAGGCGGATCTTTATGAGTTCGAGACCAACCTGATCTACAAGAGCTAGTTATAGGACAGCCTCCAAAGCTATAGAGAAACCCTGTCTCAAAAAACCAAACCAAAACAAACAAACAAAAAAATCAAAAACAAATTCCAGCTTCAGGGAAGCCAAAAACCTTTTCTGACTCCTTGGACAACCACAGACATCACATACATAAAAATAAAATAAATCTTTTTTTTTTTTTTTTTTGCTTTTCCAGACAGGATTTCTTTGTGTAACAGCCCTTTCTTTGTGTAACAGCCCTGGTTGTCAAAGAACTCATTTTGTAGCACAGGCTAGCCTCAAACTACAGAGACCCATCTGTCTCTGCATTCTAATCTCTAAGAGATTAAAGGCATGTACTATAACTGCCTGGTAATAAAAAATAAATCTTAAGGAACAAAAGACCTCCCAGGACATTCCTAGTAGTTCCCCCACCCCTTGGCCCCACAATTAGGGACATTTCAAGGTATTATATGAATGGAAAGTCTCTTCATCTTATCTCCTAATCAGTATGAAAACTATAGTAGGGCTTCCCTAGTGAACTTATACTAGCTCTCCACCCTGTGAATGTGAGCCATATTTCAGTTAAAATTCACCTGGTCACTGCAGGTGCCTCCTTCAACCTTAACAGTTCCCACCCCCTTTAAGGTGAAACATCCTCTTTGTAAGTGGGATTGGTATTATGCATACAGAGAATTAAACAGGACCACAGAGAGAAAGGCTGAAGAAACAAGCTCTTTGTGTTTACTTGTGCAAGGAAAAACCACATGTGGGCATCTGCAGTATTTAATTTGTTTGGGTAATAGTTACAGATAAACAGGTACACGCCATATACAATGACCAATACTTTTTTATACAGTTCATATTCAGTACATCAAGACTATCTTATTTACACTCTATGTACATCAATGTCTTCCTAAAGTCAGTGCATTGTCAACAAGTTTTATACAGAAATTTACAAGGTGAATGAAGTTAATAGTTAATTTAATAAATTTTCTGCTAGTTCTTGAATTTAAAAAATTAATTACAACTGATATAACAAACACAGATCAAACAACATTAGTAGATTGTGCTACCTGCTCAACTAAAACATCTGTAAGGAAATTACTGAAAATTTTCTACTTTTTCATGGGACTTGTCCAGGTAGGAGTGGACATTTCATATATGAAAACTTTGAATCTATGAAGTATGTATGCATTTTGTGTGACTTCATTACATCACTCCTTTCAGGCCACTCCTTTCTTTTAAGTACACTCACGTTTCTGAAGGGATGTTTCCAAGTGCACTGAAACTAGACGCTGACTGGTCTCAGCTCTCAGAGCACAAACACTAACTGCACTGTTGTTCACTGCTGTGAGGAAGGGAGGGTAACAGGATCTGACAATAAATGAAAATCAACTTCCAGGGTCTTGATGAATTTTTAAGAGTCCAAAAAATAAAGTGAGAATTTCCCTTGACTACATATTAAAACACAACACAGGAAAAAATGCTGCCAGAAATAAATGACATTTATACTTTTGTTCCAGTTTTGAATAATTAGAAAAAAGAGAGGAAATAAATGTAATTTTTGATGACTAGTGAAGAAAAAAAAAAAAAAAAGTGAAGGAGCAGACATGCAAACAACCAGAGTTTGTGTCCTAAACCTAGCAGTTTCTTTAGCAATACTTACATACTATCAATGTTGGATGTATTTCTGTTTTTAAATTTCACACTCTGATGGAGTTAATTTACAGCCCGTAGAGCCATTAAAGTACAAGCACAACTGTTTGCATGTGTTCTCTCTTTTAAAGTGCAAAATGAGAAACAAAGAAAATAAAAAACAACAACAAAAACCCCCCACCACTAACAGGAAACACATATGGCTTTTGCATACCTTTCTAGAAACTATTTGTGCAACATACGCATGGGACTATGGTGCAAACCCTGGCAGCTGCCTCAGCCAGCAGTGCGACTGTGGGAGGGGACATTTCAAGTGTCCTGAAGAACCCTGCGGGAGGGCTGCCCCGCTGGACTTCTCCTGGTCGCTGCACTGAGACTGGGAAGAAGGCACATGGTCTTAGAGTGGATTGGGTTCAGACCAACCGCCATAGTTTCTTCCACCAACCACCGTTCACTGTTTCAAACAAACTCAACAAGAACAAAACCACCCCCCCCAAAAAAAAAAAGACATAGAAATAACAGGGAAATGGTTCAAAACTTTGAAAAATCTGTGTCCATACTGTGAGAATAATCGGCACCTCTGCATGATCTTGCTTTCTCCACTTGTCAATGCAATGGAGTGAAACTTCAGGAAAAAGGAGGTAGCATATCATGTCATCCCCAGACAACATTTCAACTTTTTTTTAAAAACTTTGATTCCAAGGAAACCCTTAGTATCCTGTTATGATTATTGGTAAACTCTATACTCACTAAAAGTTTGTTCATTATTTGGACAAGTACATTAATTGGTCCCAGGTGATTCGTGCCAAACCCTCTTGTTTACAGGCTAATGGTGGGATCTGCCTGAAAGTTCTCCAAGGGACAGCTTGTAAGAGACTTCAAAACAAAATTATTACTATTCTTAAAGTTGACTGCTATTTTAATTAGGATTTTTATTTTGTGCTTCAGGTCACAGGATAAAATACTGCATTTAGCCTGCTTTTCAGTGATGATTCTGCCAAATGTAGCTACAGGGAGTCACCTCGAGTACCACCAGCCCATCTAGCAGCCAGAGTGGTAGCTTTACTGTAACACACAGTACTTCTTATAGTCAGATTCGAAGTCTTCATCCATGCTGCTGGTGTCTGCCATCTTTTTGCCATCTATCTTCGGCAGAAACTGTGCACAGTCTATCCCCTGCTGCTCATAGAAAAGAATGTAGGCAGAGTCGGTGTCAATTTCATCCGGATGAAGTTCCTATAGTGATAAGAAAAGCCTTTAATTAAAAAAACAAAACAATACACAAACAAACAAAAAAACAAAACAAAACAAAAAACCACTGCTGTGTTGGCTCTTAGTCCTTTCCAGGAAGACCAATTCTCTCCAAGTCGCTAAACTAACTCTGACTGCTCGAATCAACTATCTCACACCGGGACACCCGAACTGAAAAGGAGTCTCATTCCTTTCAATCTTTGTTTTTGGGGAATATTATAACCATAGGCAAATGAATGCCCTAACCATCACCAGATTTATTATCATTATTATTTGGTGGGTAAGAGAGAGGTTTCTTTTGGGACACTGTCTCATGTAGCCCAGACACCTTAAATGCATTTCAGTAGAGAAACATGACCTTCAACTCCTAATCTTCCTGCCTCCACCTCTATATCAAAGGTGTGGCTACCATATCCAACAAACACCATCAAATTCCAATAGTTAAAAAAAAAAAATCAGCATTGGAGAGTTCAGGTCTTTGGTCAAGTCTTTCCTAATGTGTGTCACCCTGGGTTTGATGTTCCACGTGGGTGGGGTATGGGGACACACACATAAAGGACAGGACACGATATACTCAAACCCAAAAGATTGAATTCTCATTAACATTAACTAGCACCTTCTTTTTGTTTACTGTTCCTATCTTCACTCCATCCCCAGATTTCCCATCACTTTTGTTTTCTTAACACTGAAGTGCATTTATGGCATTTATGGATACCTTCACACAAACACATTATTTCCTGTTTAGCAGAAAGCTACTATTTCAGTAATGTTCTCCAAATTTGTTGGCATTCTGTTTCTAATTTTCATTTAAAAATTGAGAATATTTACCTTACAGCTGCTGTCATTGTAACAGTACCACTTGCAGTTTGGGTTTTTGGCATAAGTGACATAATGGCCCCCACCCAGAATTCCTGAATGGCACTAAAGAGAGAAGAGAGTGGTGGTATGTTAGTATTGAACAGAACTTAGCCAGGGAACAGAGAAGATCCGACCAAGAGAACACTGACCACTTAGGTAGTAAGGAAAAAAATGTGTGAAATCACCTAATGTTTTCAAAAAGCAAAATACACATACACATAGTTCACATATGTGTGTGTGCTTAAAGATAGTGTCAGTTGGGAGGTGGTAGCATATGCCTTTAATCCCAGCACTCCAGAGGCAGAGGCAGGAGTTTAAGGTCAGGATGGTCTACAGAGTGCTCCAGAATAGTCATGGCTACACAGAGAAACCTTGTCTCGAAAAATCAAAGAATAAAGACAGTGTCTTGTTATAAATCCTAGGTTGGTTTCAAACAGAGATCCTTTTGCTTCAGGTCTCAAGTACTAAGATTAGAGGCATGTGCCACCAAGTCTGGCCCTGTAACAATTATTTAGAAAGCAAAATTTCCTTAGGAAAAAAAAATTTAAACAGGGGAGAGCACAAAGTTAATTCTCTGAATCAAATTATACTAATTACATGGCCATTGTCTAAATCATACTGTGAGCTTGGAGTCTATCCAAGAGGCTAAGCTTTCTTTTTTAACTTTGTCTATCACCAAACTTAATGCTCAGCAAGTAAGCAAATTCTGAAAAAATGCCAGTTGATGAATGAATGAAGAGAAGCAAGCAAACTTCTGAGACAGGGTTTCTCTGGTAGGCCCAGCTGTGTCTGGGAACTAACTCTGTAGACCATGATGGCCTCAAACTCAGAAATCCACCTGCCTCTGCCTCCCAAGTGCTGGATTAAAAGCATGAGCCACTATGCTCAGCTTAGACTTTTTTTTTTTTTCTTCGAGGCAGGGTTTCTCTGTGGCTTTGGAGACTGTCCTGGAACTAGCTCTTGTAGACCAGGCTGGTCTCAAACTCACAGAGATCTTCCTCCTTCTGCCTCCGGAGTGCTGTGATTAAAGGCGTGCGCCACCAACGCCCAGCTGACTTTTTGTTTTTAAAGATTTATTTATTTATTATATATACAGTATCCTGCCTGCATGTATGACTGCATGCCAGAAGAGGGCACTAGAACTCATTATGAATGGTTGTGAGCCACCATGTGGTTGCTGGGAATTAAACTCAGGACCTCTCGAAGAGCAGCTAGTGCTCTTAACAGCTGAGCCCCCCAAGAATATTTTTTGAAATCTACATAATATGTGACTTACCGAAATTGCATATAGATTATAAATAGGTTTACTATGAGTATCTTCTCTTTGGTCATCAGTGATGTCTTCTTCACTATGGTTTCCAAGCTGACCATTACTATAGCCATTGCCACAAGCTTCATGCTCATAAAGGAATCCATTAGCCAAAGTGCTCTCATGATCCAGAGGAGTGACCAGCTCAGGCTGGCTGCCTCCCAACATATGTCCTCGGCTCAAGGTGTCAGCCAGTTCACATGTCTGCCCAGCCCCATTCTCTTTGCTGGCATCTAAATTCTCCTTACTACTGGACAATTTATTTTTGCTGCCAATTTGAGGCAGCCGAAGCCTTCCTTTGCTCCTGCCCAAAGTCCGTGGGCTGCTGTTAGGGCTGCTGTTTTTGCTGGAGGGACAGCTGGCTCCACTTTTTCTTGATGAAGAAGGTGAACCTGTGTAAGAGACAGGAAAAGATTTTTAAGTCCAAATGTCACAAGTTAGGTTAGATACCAAATAGTAACTCCCAACTGTACACATAAAGATAGGAATGCTGACTGCCTATTGTCACTCCTTATTTACACAGCTTGTGATGGCTATTCTTGGCTGTTAACTTGATTACATCAGGAATTAGCCAAGTGTCTGGGTACACCTGTGAGGGATTTTTTTCTTAATTATTTGAAGTGGGAAGACCCATTTCTAATTGAGAAGTGGGAAGAAAAATCTTTAATCCAGATTTTCAGGGCATTTATCCATCCATCCATCCATCCATCCATCCATCCATCCATCCATCCATCCATCCATCCATCACGGTTTTTCAAGACAAGGTTTCTCTGTGTAACAGCATTGGCTCTCCTGGAATTCCATTTGTAGACCAGGACGGCTTCAAACTCAAGAGATCGGCCTGCCTCTACTCTAGAGTACTAGAATTAAAGCCATGTGCCATCGTGCTTCCTTCAGCAGCACATATGGGATATATAGTCTCTCAGTTCTGTTCCTCTAGAGAACCCTAATACACAACTAATAAAATAGGCAAAAGTGAAAATGTAGAGTACATTGTAGGAATTACAAAATCACAGAAAGGTGATTTATATCATATTCAGCTCATAACAATGAATTTTATAAATACATTCTTGGGCTGGGTATGGTCTTGTTACTCAGGAAACTAAAGCAGAAGGATTCTAAGTTTAAGGCTAACCTGGGCTACACAGTGAGTTGCAGGCCAGCTTGTACCACCATAGCAAGATCCCATTTCAAAAGCTAAAAACAAGATGGGTGGTGGTGGTGCACACTTAATCTCAGCACTTGGGAAGCAGAGGCAGGCGGATCTCTGTCAGTTCGAGACCAGCCTGGTCTACAAGAGCTAGTTCCAGGACAGCCTCCAAAGCTACAGAGATCCTGCCTCAAACAAACAAACAAACAAACAAAGAGACACAAGGAGGATTGAAAGTTTAAGGCTAGTTTGGGCAACAGTAAGCTCAAGTTCAGGATGGGAAACTTAGTGAGATGCTACATCAAAACAAAAAAAGAGGCTGGAGATGCATTAAAGTGGGAAAGCACTGTCTAACATGTGTGAAATCCTCGATTCAATACATAGCAAAATGAAGGAAAAAACCATAAAAACTCTGAGGAATTAAAACTATACAATACTCAACCATCTATTTCACTGGAAAAAGGTTAGTCTAGCTACATGAAATTTTCCATGACTCTATGGTACATTTTTCAGAGAATGAAAGTAAAACTCACACATGGACTGAAGCTGTAGTTATGGGAAAATGGTAAAAAGAATCATATATATCAACATTCTTCACCTGTGGACCCCACAAGATCCAAATAATTACAGATCAGAATTAATAAAAAATTGCATTTTTACTGAAACAATACAGATTTCTTTCGCATGATTTCATAAATATTATAGTATAGCTATTTACATAACAGTGTAATGTCTATTATTCATATATATATACATATAATATACATATACATATACACACACACACACATATACACACATTTATTTGTGTGCATCTGATCTGTGTGGGCATACATAACATGGTGTTTATGTGTAGTCAGAGGACAACTTGTGAGAGGTCAGCTCTCTCCTATCATGTGAGTCTAGGGCCTGAATTTAGGTATCTTTATCCATTGAGCAATTCTGCTGGCTCTTCTGGAGGACCCAGGTTCAATTCCCAGTGCCCACTTGGCAGCTCACAACTGTATGTAACTCCAGTTCCAGGGAATCTGATATCATTATACCAATGTACAAAACAAACAAACAAACAAACAAACAAAAAACAAACAACAACAACAACAACAACAAAATACCTTAGAATTTCCCTGCTTTAGTTTTCTAAGAAATGTGATTACAGGTGTATGTGTTATCTCACACCTGTCTTGTACAGGGTATTATAAAAGATACAGAGATTATTTAAAATGTACAGAGAAGATATTAATAGGTTATATGCAGATATCACACCATTTTATGCACAGGACTTGAACACCCATGGTTTTTGGTATCTGTGATGGTCATCTTGTCAGCTTGGATTTGGTTGAGTTTAGAATCACCTAGGAGACACACCTCTGAGTGTGCCTGAGAGTATTTCCAGGAAGGTCTAATTAGGAAGCCAAGACCCACCATGAATGTGGACTTTAACATCTTGCTGTCTGGGGTCCTGAACTTAAAACAAAAATGGAAAAAGGAACTGGCTAAACACCAGCATTGATGTCTCTCTGCTTCATGACTGTGGATAGAGGCAACCACTAACTAACTATACATTACTAATTACTACTGCTGGTATTTCAAATCCTCTTGCCCTAACTTGGTATTTTCTTCATTTTACAAATGACAGAGGAGAATCTAGATTTAGGGAGAATATTATCTTGTGCTATAAGTCACAAAGCTAAAATACAAATTATTGGTCCAGAACAGAAGGTAGCTGGAGTTACAAAGCAAGACCATGACTCAAAAACTCAGAAGGAAAGAAGGAAGGGAGGGGAGGCAGGCAGGGAGGACCCCTCCTCTTACCTTTTGGACTACTGGTGATATTTGCACTGAGTGAAGATGGGCTCTTGCTCAGGAGCACATCGTCCTCCCCTGCTGAATTCTGGACATCCATTTTCTTCACATCTCCTCCTGAAATCCTTAGCTCAGAGATGTCATCCCCCTGAGGTGTGAGTGGTTTATGCTGGCAAAGAGCTGGGTCTCTTGGTACTAAAAAAGCACTAGGGTCAAAACTTTCACGAGGAAATTTAACAATTTTCTGTGATTTTATCCACCGTCCATTTACAAACTGAAATCGTTTAAGGTGAATAATCTGAAGAAGAAAAGGTAGGAACAATTGCATTCAAGGGTTCTGAAGAACATGCAACATTTTCACATTGTTAACTATTTCAAAAGTAAGTTTTTTTTCTGTTTGTTTTGTTTTTCAAAACAGGTTTCTCTGTGTAGCCCTGGCCATCCTGGAAATCACTTTGTAGACCAGGCTGGCCTGAAACTCAGAGATTTTTATAAAGACGTGAGCCAATATGCCCGGTCAAACTTAAGTTTTAAATAAATGCTTTTATTCCTTGTCTTATATGATGGCTATATGCATATATGCAATTAGCAAAGTCATCAAACCTGAAATTCAAAAATCTATGCATTCAATTGTATGTTAATCATACCTTATCTTTTTTTAAAAATTCCTTTTTTCTTACCTATCCAAGTTCAAGTCTGCCCCTGCCCACTTCTTCCTTTCCTTCAGTTTCTTTTCTGGAGCTAGCCAAATGAATGTTATCAATTTCTTGTATATTTATCCTTGGGAAGCTATTATGGTCAAAGAAAGGAAAATCTCCATTTCTTTTTCTTTCCATCTACAATTTTTTTTTTCTTTAAAATAGAAACAAGCTTCATTTACATGTCAATGCAAGTTCCCTCACCCTCCCGGTGTTTATATTTATTTATTTGTTTGTTTTTCAAAGACACAGAGTTTCTCTGTATTGTTCTGGAGCCTGTCCTCAAACTTGCTCTGTAGACCAGGCTGGCCTTGAACTAACAGAGATCCACCTGCCTCTGCCTCCTGAGTGCTGGGGTTAAAGGCGTGTGCCACTAATGCCTCCATTTTTCATGGAATAGTACGATGATGACACAAATCAGAGTCCTGTTAAAACATCCTAGCCCTGGGGCTAGAGAAATGGCTCAGAGGTTAAGAGCACTTATTGCTCTTGAAGAAGATCCAATTTTGGTTCCTAGTGTCCACAGGGTAGTTGTCAATCTTGGTAAACCCATTGTCAGAGGATCCAAATCTCTCTTTTGGCTTCTGGGGGCACTGTATGCACATGACACATGTGGTGCACAGACACACATGTAGGCAGAAACACCCATATATAGAATAAAAATATCCCAGTACTGGAGCCAGATGTGGTGGCACACACTTTTAATCCCAGCACTAGGGAGGCAGAGAGATGGGTCTCTCTGAATTTGAGGCCAGCTTGACCTATATAGTAAGTTTAAGGCTAGCCAGGGCTACATAGTTAAGACTGTGTCTCAAAAGGAAAAAAATCCCAGCACTAAATTGTGGAGATGGCTTAGTCACTACAATGTGTGCTAAGCAAGCTCGAGGGCTTAAGTTCAGATCCCTAGCACCCATGTAAAAAGCTGGACATGACAGATGATGGGATAGAGACGGGCAGATCTCTGGGGTCACTGACCAGTCAGCCTAGCCAAACAGATGAGCTCCACGCTTGGTGAGAGACCATGTTTCAAAAAACAAGGTGGCATGCTGGTGGGTAAATAACTTGTTATGCCAGGCAATGATGGCATACACCTTTAATCCCAGCATTTGGGAGGCAGACATAGGTGAATCTCTGTGAGTTCAAGGACAGTCTAGTCTATAGAGCTAGTTCCAGGACAGCCAGAGCTGTTACACAGAGAAACCCTGTCTCAAAAAACCAAAAACCAAAACCAAAACAACCCCCCAAAACAAAACAAACCCCCCCAAAACCAAAAAACCAAAGCAACAACAACAACAACAAAAACTTATTATAAGGCCTGATTATCTGAGTTTGATCCTTAAAACTCAAATAGAGATGCAATGAGACCCAGCTTCACTAAATTTCTTTCTGATCTCCACACCAGAATGCATGTGGCTAGCTAGTTTTATGAAAGCTTGACACAAGCTTAAAAGTTATTTGGAAGACAGCTTCTCAACTGAAATAATTGCCAGAAGGCTGAAGAGATGGCTCAGCAGTTAAGAACAGTAGCTGGTCTTCCAGAGGTCCTGGGTTCAATTCCCAGCAACCACATGGTGACTCAGAACCATCTGTATGAGATCTGGTGCCCTCTTCTGACATGCTGGGATACATGCAGACAGAACACTGTATACATCAGAAAATCTGGCTATAGCAAGCCAGTAAGCAGTACTTCTCCACAGCCTCAGAGTTCCTGCCCCGACTTCCCTGGATGATGAACTGTGATATGGAGATGAAAGCAAAATGAACCTTTTTCATTCCAAGGTGCTTCTGGTCATGGTATTTCATCACAGCAACAGAAAGCCTAAGATGTAAATTGGTACCAGGAATGAAGCATTGCTGTAAACACTTGTTTTGGGGAGGACTGTGGAAGATTTTGGAACCTTGGGCTAGAAGGTTCATTGAATGCTCTGAGTTTTATGAGCTATTAATAGGAACTCAGAAGATAAGGCCTCAAGCAAGTGCAGGTGATGGGGGAAGTAAAGACTCTATTAGGGATGTTGGTGTGATATTTTGAATTATGGACCATTCAATTAAAATCTTTGCTTTGTTGTGACACTTAATGCTGGTTAGAAGGAGCTGAGAAATTAGCTGTATTTAAAGAGACCAGTATCATGGAACATTATAAATCTGACAGTATTTCCTCAAGGTCAGCACAAAGAAGCTGAGGTTCAGAGGGGACTGTGGCTATATCTCAGGCTGCCACCCAAACTTGGTAGTGGGTCACCTGGGTGGTACTGGTTTTGAAGGCATGAAGGCTTAGCACTGTGTAGCAGGGTTAGAGTCCTGAAGACAGGCATATGCAAGCAAACATGTATATACAACACGCATCCATCTCCCCCCCCCACGTGTGTGTGTGTGTGTGTGTGTGTGTGTGTGTGTGTGTGTGTGTGTGTGTGTGTGTGAGTGTGTCTCTCTCTCTAGTAATGCTGGGTGTAGAACAGTGCACCTTTCCTTTCTGCCCTTCTTTCCTCTTGTAGGGTGTCTGTGGTACTTGTAAATGCATGAAGGGGGAGGTCAGATGACAATCTTTTTCTCCCATTTTCACTGCTGAGCACCCCAGGCTACCTGGTACACAAGTTTCCAGTGATTCTCCCATCTTCTGACAGAGGACTGTGTCTGGCTTTTATGAAGCTTCTGGGAGTCTTAAGATTCTCAGGCTGTGTTTTAAGTACTTTTACTCAACTGAGCCATCTCCACATCTCATTTTTATTTATTTACTTATTTTTGAGGCAGGGTAGCTGCCTCTGTAGCTCGGGCTAGCCTGGAACAAATGGTAAGCCTCTGATCTCAACTTCCCAAGTGCTGACATTACAGACATGGGTCTCCTGTGTCTGGTGAGAAAATAGCTTTGCAATTAATCTGTCTTTATAAATTCTGCTGATGGGGAACCAGAGGCAGGAAAGTCAACCAAATCTGAGAAAACACAGCTTTGTGCCCTGCCCTGGTATACTTGCTTGCACAGCATTGTGCAAGCCATTATACTCTTCACTGGTCATGGAAGCTCCTGAACTGACTGCTTTCCTAAAGCCTAAGTATGTGCTAGCCTAAAGCTTCCTCTTTTGTGGGGCTAAGAAGGGCTTTTATACCCTTTTAGAATTCAAATTCACCAGGTTATAATCCATTGACAGTATTTCTCAAGTTTCACTAGACTGCAGTTACTGTCCTACATCACTTTCTCTCCTTCAAGGCTCTAGACTCAGTAACAGGATCTAGCATATATTTTTAGAACAATTAATTTCTCTGTTAAACACATAAAAATCTTGCATAGAAAAGTTCATTCATAGCTGGGTGGTGGTGCACACCTTTAATCCCAGCATTTGGGAGGCAGAGGCAGGTGAATCTCTGTGATTTCGAGGCCAGCCTGATCTAAAAAGCAGTTTCCAGGACAGGCTCCAAAGCTACACAGGGAAAGCTTGTCTTAGAAAACAAACAAACAAAAACCCAAAAAAACCCCACCCCAAGTTCATTTATTCATTCATCCATTCTTTTTCTTTTTTAAAGAAAAGACTGTTGGGTTTTTGTTTTTGTTTTTTTTTTTGGTTTTGTGAGACAGGATCTCTCTGTGTAGTTTTGGAGCCTATGCTGGCCCTCACTCTGGAGATCAGGCTGGCCTCGAACTCACAGCGATCCGCCTGCCTCTGCCTCCAGAGTGCTGGGATTAAAGGCGTGCGCCACCAACACCCAGACAAGACTGTTGTTTTTAATTACAAGCATGTGTTTGTGCATCTCTGTGCATATATGTGTATAAGAGTGCAGGTATCTGAGGAGGCTAGAGGTGTTACTTCTCCCTTGGAACCAAAATCAGGTTCACTGAGCCATCTCTTCAGCTCCCAATCGCCTCTCCTTTACTTTTTCCTTTCCTTTTCTTTCCTTTTTTGAGTCAAGGTCTTACTTTGTAGTGGCAGGTTGGCATGGAACTCACTATGTTGCCCAAGCTTGCCTTAAGGTTTTGGTGATCGTCCTGTCTCAGCCTCCTAAATTCTGGGATCACAGGTACATGCCATTATATCCAGGTATAAAAAAAGTTTTAAACACAGCTGTAGGAAGTATCTTATCTTCAACAATAGCTCTAAAAATCCTGTTAATGATTTCTCTCATTTACACAAGACTACTCTCATAGAGGCAAGGCTATTAACATACCAGAATTGGAGGAAGCCTCCAGAGATCCAGCTTCTTAGTTGCCAAACAGTGAGTTTTACACTTGGAGCAGTAGTACATCTCATTTTCCCCCAGCTCCTCCTCACTGGTGAAGGCACGGAGACAACTGTCCAGGTTGATGGGTTCAGCCTGTGCTCGCCGACTCTGCTCCACACTTTCATGCTCCTCTACAACCTACAAGAGGAAACAGAATGAACTGGAATTGTGTAGAGGGCATTTAAAATAAACACGAGACATGTAGCATCATCTCAGTCACTCACTTGCTCTTACACAACTGATATGAGTGTGGGGGGAATACAACCCGAACTCAGAGTTTCTGAGCAACACAACACATGTATGTATTCACAAACATCCTATCAATGACACTCTGGACTAAATGCCTATTTATACAACCAGATTTGTCTCATGTAGCTCAGGCTGGCCTTGAATTCACTATGTAACTGAGGATGACCTCGAACTTCTGATCCTTCTGTTTAACTGAATAGAAATCTTCTCAGAACTGAAACATTCTTTCTAAGAAGCTTAAGAGATAGCTCAGCCATTAAGAGCACTGGCTGCTCTTTGAGAAGAACTGGGATCAATTTCCAGTGTCCACTTGATGCACAACTACTATCTGTAATTCCAGGTCCAGGGGGTCTCATGTCCTCTTCTGGCCACCGAAGGCATTGTACACGTGTATACAGATCCATATGCAGGCAAAACATCCTCACTACTTTAGGAAGAAAGATAGCATTAGAATACTCACATATGACAGTTAGGAGAAATAATACCAAAATATCTGGATGAAATAAGAAAAGATCTAGAAAAGCTTATAAGAAAATAATACAGTTTGGGCGATTGGTGGCGCACACCTTTAATCCCAGAATTTGGGAGGCATAGGCAGGTGGATCTTTGTGAATTTCAGGACAGCAAGGACACACAGAGAAACCCTGTCTTGAAACTTCCACCCTCCCTAAAAGAATACAATATACTAGGAATTAAATCCTAATATACAACTCATTTGCCTATCAGCATATGTAACAGACTTGTCAGAGTACTAGGTGTCATCATTATATGTTTCATGACTCCATGTTTTGGAGGAGGTTATAGGAGGGTAAAGTGGATTAAATCCCTCACGAAGGCTAGGCACGTACTCTACCACTGAGTTGCTTCAGTTCAATGAAAGTACTTCTATCTGTGATGGCAACAAAATGAAGAGCAAGCTTCAAAAGAGCATACATTTGTTGATACAATCTCTAATTTCTGACCAAAACTTTGGGGTCCAGGTAACCAGTATGATAAGCTTTGGGACAAGAAGGAGTTAAGTATGAGAATGGAGAGAGCAAAGGCTGGGAGTGTCAATCAGCAGTAGTGTTTGCCTAGGGTGTTTTGAGGCTCTGGCTTCAATCTCTAGCATCATAAAGAAAAAAGCCAAGCACAAACAGAAAACATAAAGGGAATAGGGAGGGGTGTAGTAGGACAGAGAGGAATGAGAGAAGGAAGGCCCAAGAAAGCAATTGTGAAAGATTTTCTCACCCAATCTCATATCATGCACACAGCCCCACACGCAATCAACAGTCATGGAGATGAGACTTGTTTGTCTCTACTATGTATGAGAAGGTATGTCATCAGTGCTATGAAGGTCAGCTGAGGCTTCACATATGAATACTGGTATTTTTATTCCCAGGAAGATCTGGGACTACAATCCCAACAATTATTGCTTCTTCCTGTCAAAGATCCCAGTGTTTACTGCCCCACTATTACCCTCCTCCACAGGTGAACTGCTTATCATCACCTGAGGCAATTTCCTATCTGTTAGCTTTACTCTTGGGAACACTGGACTGCTTGGATTATGAACTGGCACATTTTAGCCCATTTCATTTAGTGCAGGTTTCAAGTGAGACCTTTTCCCTACAGAGGAGGTAGCTGAGTCACAGGCTGTCAAATATGCCAATAAACTATCAAGGTTGGAGGTCATTAGGCAATGAAAGGGCTTTTGGTTTGGGTTTTTTGTTTGTTTGTTTGTTTGTTTTTTGGATTCTTGTTTTGGTTTAACTAAACAGGGTTTCTGTGTAGCCATGGCTGTCCTGGAGCTCACTCTATAGACCAGGCTGACCTTGAACCCAGAGATATGCCAGGCTTCCTGAATTGGAACTAAAGGCATGTCCAATACCGCCACCACCAGGCTAAAAGGGAATTTTGTTTGGATCATTGACAGAAAAAAAAATGGCAGTAATAAAGAATTAACAATGGGCTGGAGAGATGGCTCAGTGGTTTGAGAGCATTGTCTGCTCTTCCAGAGGACCCAGGTTCAATTCCCAGTACCCCCATGGCAGCTCACAACTGTCTATAGCTCTAGTTCAAGGCCTTCTGACACCCTCACAGACATACATGGAAGCAGAATATCAATGAACATAAAAATAGAGCACTCAGTCCATCTCTGTTTGTGACAGGGACTTGCTATGTGATTCAGGTGGGCACTGACCACCATTCCCAAGTGGCTTCACACTCCTGATTCTCCTGTTTTAACTTCCTGAGTGCTGGTATTATGAGTATGTGCTACTGTGGTCAGCTCTCTCAGGATCCTTTGAGCTGGTCACCTTAAGGAAAAGTGGATATGCTGCCGAAACAGTGGCTGGAATGTACACACCTAATATCTTAGCATTCAGGAGGCTAAAGTAGAAGGATCACCACAGTTAAGACCAATCTGGGCTTATATAGGGAGATCAGGTCTTAACAAAACAAAACATGTATCAGGTTGGGAAGATGGTTCAGTTAGTAAAGTGCTGGCCATGTGTTCACATGAGAACTTGAGTTCAATTCCTAAAAAAAACGAAAACAAAAACCTGAGTGTGGTGACATGTGCTTGTAAGCTCAAGTGCTGGGAAGGCAGAAGGACAGATCCTTGGGACTTCATAGCAAACTAGCCGAGTATAATTGGTGAATTTCAGATCAATAAATGAGAGACCCTGTCTCAAAGCAAAATGACAAAATAAAACCAAGGTAGACAGCTACTGAGGAATCACACTTCAAGTTGAGTCCTAGACCCCACATGAACTTACACATGTAAAACCACCCTCTATCAGGGCTGTCAGCTTTGCAAAAAAGAAGTGTGTAAAACATAGTAATGTCTTTCTTTGCATAACTAGTGAAATTTTATGTCTATTTACTTAATCAGAGATGCTTTATGGCATGCTACGATATGGTAGTAAAGAATCCTGTTTTATTTTATTTTAACTCCTATGGGCTATAAAGCTAGATGGTGACTGAAAGACGGATAAAAACATTTTTGTGAACTGACAATAATAAAGTTTATCAATACAATTTCCCTTAATGATAAGTATTCCTTTTACTCCGTGGGATCCATGGTTAGATCCTCTACTACTACTACTATTCAAACAATGTATTATTTATAAACATCCTCTTTCAAATTATAAATAGATTTTTTTTTTTTTGAGACAGGGCTTCTGTGTGCAACAGCCCTGGCTGTCCTGGAACTCTCTCTGTAGATCAGACTGGCCTTGAACTCACAAATATCCACTTGCCTCTGCTTCCTGAGTGCTGGATTTAAAGACATGTGCTCCCATGCCCAGCTAAAATCTTTTCTATACTTTTGTTTTTGTTTTATTTTTAATTATGTGTATGTGTGTGCCTGTGTGGAGGAATGTGCATGTATGAGTACAGTTGCCTGAGGAGTCCAAGAGTGTGTTGGATCTCCTGGAGTTGGAGTTAGGTAGTTCACAACCACCCCCCAGTGACAGATGAGCCGCCTGGGTCCTCTGAAATAGCAGTGCATGTTCATAACCGCTGAACCATCTCTATAGTCTCATATGTATAACATAAATATTAATTAAAAATTTTAATAATTTTTGAGACAGAATCTCTTGGGGTAGCCCTGGCTGTCCTGGAACTCGCTCTATAGACCAGGATGTCCTTGAACTAACAGAGATCCACCTACCTCAGCACACTTTCCTTACTATGTAAGATCATGATTTTTTGTCTTAGCTTCCACACTGCTGGAATTACAGGCACCTGCCACTATGTCTGGTTTATATAGTGCTAGGGATCAAAGCTAGGGCTTCAAACATACCATTCAAGCTTTCTACGAACTGAGTTACATCCACAGCCCCTATTATTGGGTGTTAAAAAGCCTGGATGATGGAGCTGGAGAGATGGCTCAGTGTTTAAGAGCACTGGTTGCTTTCCCAGAGGACTTGTGTTCACTTCACAGCAACCACATGGCAGCTAACAACTGTCTGTAACTCCAGTTCCAGAGGATCCTGACACTCTCACACAAGCATGCATGCAGAAAACACCAATCAACGCTCATAAAATAAGAACAAATAAATTATATTAGAAAAAAAAGCCTAGATGATCCCCAGGGGCTTGGGGTGTAGACTTCAAACTTATAGCTGTTTGCCAGAGGCAGACAGATCTATGAGTCTAAGGCTAGCCTAGTCTACAGAGTGAATTTCAGGACACCCAGGGCTACACAGAGAAACCCAAACCCTAACCAAGCTGGGTGGTGGTGCCACACACTTTTAATCCCAGCACTCAGGAGGCAGAGGCAGGCGGATCTCTGTGAGTTCGAGGCCAGCCCGGTTTCCAGAGCGAGTTCCAGGATAGGCTCCAAAGCTACACAGAGAAACCCTGTCTCGAAAAACCAAAAGCAAAACCAAACAAAAAACCACTGCTACTTGTATAAATCATTCCTCTTCTCCCAAATACCTGTTGTAGGAGGTCTTGAGGAGCTTGAAAGAAGGGAGTTGAAAGTGGATATGATCAAAATATATTGTATACACCCATAAAATTACCAATAGTAAAAAAGTACTAAATTTTTTTTATAAAATTAAAAACTTGGTATCTTGCTATATAATAAAAATCAGTAATCATTATTTTTAGTGACTACATAATAATTTACATTATTACTACATAATAATAAAAAACTTTATTTAACCATACTTCTAATATTCAAAAACACATTTCTAATATTTACTATTTTTAAAAAACGATATATTTATAAACAGGATACTATTTCCCAAGGAACATTCCTGTGTATCATACCATTTAAAGTGACTCTCTAACTAAATAGGGCAGGAACTACATTTAGTAAGAGCCCAGAACAATCATGTTTGCATTCCCTAGCAAGACACGATATTTCAATAGCTCCAGAGTTCCCACTGTGTACACTGACTGTGGAAGTGGGTGAGAATGACAGATTATGTGCAGGTGCTTCTTGAAAGTGGATGTTCTTTTTAGACTGCACCACAGGCTTGTTAAAAGGGGAAGAGGTACAGGGAAGCTAAATAATTCCCTACCTTTGATAGGACTGCCTTGTTAGAATAATGTCCTGTTATAATTTAAGCTGACAAAGACTTAGAAGTCTATCAATTACCAAAATTTTCCTGCTTCAAAGAAAGAATGACTAAGTTTCTGAAATTCCTTGCTACAATGAGCATGACCTAGAATATCTTTTCAGATTTTCCTTAGCTTTTAGTCTAATGGAATTGTTCTTCCTCTGTCCCTAGTTTTTTTTTTTTTTTTTTTTTTTGGTTTTTCGAGATAGGGTTTCTCTGTGTAGCTTTGGAGCCTATCCTGGCACTCGCTCTGGAGACTAGGCTGGCCTTGAACTCACAGAGTGCTGGGATTAAAGGTGTGCGCCATCAACGCCAGGCCTTGTTTTGTTTTTTGTTTTTTAAGACAAAAGTTTCTCGCTGGGCCGTGGTGGCTCAAGCCTTTAATCCCAGCACTCCAGAATAAGAGGCAGGTGGATCTTTGTGACTTTGAGACCAGCCTAGTCCACAAGACCTAGTTCCAGGACAGCCTCCAAAGCCTCAGAGAAACCCAAAAAACAAAAAACAAAAACAAAAGACAGGATTTCTCTGTGTAGCCCTGGCTGTCCTAGAACTCACTCTGTAGACCAGGCTGTCCTGGAACTAACAGAGATCTGCCTGTCTCTCTCTCCCAAGTGCTGGGGCTGCAGGTGTACACCACCACAACCCAGCTCTGCCCCTATTTTGAGACAAGGTCTCAGACAACCCTGACTTGCCTTGAACTTGCTGTGTATTCAATCTAGGCTTTGAATGCTAATCCCTCTGCTTCCATCTCTTGAGTGGTAGAGTTAGAGGTGTGTATTACCATGTCCAGCCAAGCCTAGGGATCTTTTGTTTGGCAAGAGTCTACAGTATGCCAGTGTAGTACACACTTTTAATCCCAGCACTGGGAACATTTATGAGTTCAAGGCCAGCAAGGTCTACAGAGCTAGTTTCAGGAAAGTCAGGGTTACACAAAAAAACTCTGTCTCAAAAACAAAAAGAGAGTCCACAGTATATCCATCCTTAGCTACAAAGAGCTAGCTAGGTTTTCGATGGTATATTTGGGGATCCAAACAGGGAAGTAGGCCTGGAGCTGGTAGTCCTCCCCATTTATCAACAGCATAAAAAGTCAGAAGTGAAGCTGGTGAGA
The DNA here is from genome assembly GCF_003668045.3 of Cricetulus griseus. Taxonomy (NCBI): domain Eukaryota; kingdom Metazoa; phylum Chordata; class Mammalia; order Rodentia; family Cricetidae; genus Cricetulus; species Cricetulus griseus. The sequence continues at coordinate 98,280,157 of NC_048600.1, forward strand.
TGGCTCAGAAAATAAGGGGGCTTGTTGCCAAACCAGAGGACCTGAGTTTAACCCTGAGACTCATATGGCAGGAGGGAACTACTCTCTCAAGTTGTTCTCTGACATCTACATACATATGTCCTGTCAATGAAGAAATAATGTAATAAAAATAAAAAGCCAGAAAGTCAGTCACTATTATTAACTTACCTAAAGGAAATGTTATTTATTTATTTATTTATTTATTTATTTATTTATTCATTTGGTTTTCTGAGACAAGGTTCCTCTATATAATAGTGCTGGGTGTCCTAGAATTTGCTCTGAAGACCATGCTGGCCTCAAACTCAGAGAGATGCGCCTGCTTCTGCTTCCTGAGTGCTGGCACTAAAGAGGTGCATCACACTGCTTGACAAGGGAATGCTTTTTATAAATAAAGGAAATTTCTGACAAATTAAGAGGCATATAGGGGCTGGAGAGATGGCTCAGAGGTTAAGAGCACTGACTGCTCTTCCAGAGGTCCTGAGTTCAATCCCCAGCAACTACATGGTAGCTCGAAACCATCTGTAATGAGATCTGGTGCCCTTTTCTGGAATGCAGGCAGAAAACTGTATGCATAACAAAAAATAAAAAAATCTTTTTTTTTTTTTTAAAGAGGCATATAATAAACATACTACAATTTGTTAGAAACTCCTTTGATTCTGTTTACTTCTCCACTAAACTCTTTCTGGGTTTTCCTTTTCTTTTCAGATGCTGGGGACTTAATCTATGGCCCTGACCATGATGGGAAATGTTCTGTTATTGAGCACTATCTCCAGCCTACTAGTCTTTTAAAAAAGTGTTGTGAATCAGACAGATGGATAGCTTTAATCCAGCAGAGGCAGTCTGTCTATCTCTGTGACTACAAGGCTAAGTAAGCAACTTACATAGTGAGAACCTGACTCAAACAAACAAACAAACACACACAAATCACAAAAATTTTTTTTTTTTTTGAGATAAGGGTCATCACTATGTGGTTCCAGCTTGTCTGGAACTCTTGACAATCCTCCTGCCTTATCTTGAGTGGTGGGATTACATATGTATATTACCTGTCATCATCATCATAATAATAATTATAATAGTAAAAATAATTTACGTGTTAAGTGTTTCTCTGTTTGAGTTTCTGCACAGAGGCTATAAGAGGGCACCAGATCCCCTGGAGCTGGAGTTACAAGGGGTTGTGAACCACTTGATGTGGGTGTTGGGAACCAAACCCTGGTTCCCAGTGAGAGCCATAAATACTCTTAACTGCTGAGTCATCTCTTTAGCCCCTATAACTTCATTTTAAAATCTTAAAAATAAAAACAAAAAAAAATGTTTATTTTTGTTATGCGTATTGATTGGCCCTAATAACAACTGATTGTAGAAATTGGGGGTAAAAAAACTCAAGCAAACATGTAAGTATATCAAGTCCAAAGCGAGTGCCACTAGTTGTTTTTTGGGCTTTAGTTTAATTGTTATGATACAGTTAAACTGGGAAACATTTCCCATTTAAACCCCATCGTGTTATTCACCCTCCCACCAGCACTCACTCTTTCCTGTGATGTTTGATAGCGGAGGTGAAGGGCTGTAGGGTCCCAATCCACAGCAATACAGGCATTTCCAATGAAAGCTCTGTCTTCTCCACAATCAATTTTACAGCCTCTGCAAAATCTAAGAGAAAGCATTCATAAGCGAATAAACAATAAAGAATTAAAATGTTCTCAACTAGAAATACTCTTTAATCATGTATACATATCTAAGATATGTATATATTTTACCTTTATAAAATACACACACACACACACACACACACACACACACACGAAATACTCCTTAATATTTCTTCTCTCTTTGTAATTTGTCAAATTTTAACTTTAGAACCTCATAAATGCAGTAATAAAAGTTAATAATAATTTCAGGAATCATGTTTACAACTTCAAGTCTTTGGTTTTAAAAATCACTAACAGCTGTTAACATTTAGAAAGACAGAAGTTCTATGGCAAGTAAAATGATACAGAAACCAGCTACCATTTGACATAAACTGACTTGAAAGAAATTATAACTTCATTTCTACAATACTGTGAGTAAGCTTATCTCTTTTAAAATAGCACCTTAAGTAAATATGCACACAAATTTATGGAGGCAGGTGCAAGGGCATGGCTCTAATACCTATTAGACTTCCTTTGTGATTATGTCTATTATAATTTCCTAGAAACTGACTTCAGATACTGTCCCTGCTTTAATAGCAATGACCCATGAAACTCTTGTAAAACCCCAGGAAAGATTACCAAAAAGGTTACTAAGCAGATTATTTTCTACTACCTCAGAAAGAATGTTTAGACTAATAATAGCCATGTATGCATGACTGTTGTCATAGTACTCAGGAGGCTGAAGAGGGTCACTTGAGCCCTAGAGTTTGAGATCAGCCTGGGCGACACAGTGAGACTCCATTTAAAAAGGACCAAAGAAGGGCTGGAGAGATGGTGAGCTCCCGGTTCAAGGAGAGACTCCAGGGAGAGGCCAGGCATTGGTGGCGCATGCTTTTAATCCCAGCACTCAGGAGGCAGAGGCGGGTGGATCTCTGAGTTCAAAGCCAGCTTGGTCTACACAGCCAGTTCCAGGACAGGCTCCAAAGCAATACAGAGAAAGAGTCTCAAAAAAAAAAAAAAAAAAAAAAAAGTTTATCACTGGTTATGAATTTGGGGTGGAGTGTAATCTGTAAAATTACGTGTTTGGAAAGCAAATTTGTATCTAGAGTTTACACAGAAGAGATGGGCAATTCTCAAGTTTATCTCAAGTTTCTCATTATTCACAATTACATTCTAAATGGAGATATAAAAAAGTATTCTGTTTGAAACTGAGTCTACTGAAACTGGTTTTATAGAAGGCAACTTTACCTATACCACGGGCACCAGGCACAGGAATTTCCATCTTTCTGCACAACTCGGAGGGTGAATGGATACTGATAGCCCATGCTGTCATCACTGGAAGAAGAAAACACACAAAGTCTAAGAAGCACGTGTGGTTTGAGAGCTCTTAAATTTATCCTGGGAAGGAAGAATTTCCACAGCGGCATGCCATGCTAGCAGTTCCATGCTACTCATCCTAACCCATCAAAAACAGCCTTGAACTAGGTAGGCTGGACCATTTAAATCTGCTCACAGGAGGGAGCACATACTAGATTGCCACAGTCTTCCTCTTTTTACTTACTTAAAAAAGAGTCACATGTAGCCCAGGCTGGTCTCACACTATGTGGCTGAGGATGACCTTGCTTGTACCCATATGTCTCTCATGCTGAAATTACAGGTGTGTAGCATTACTATTGGTTTAGGTAATGCTGTGGCATGAATCCTGGGTCTTTTGTGTGCCCTCTCCCAACTGAGTAACATCCTCAACCCACCTAGATGTCATTCATAGTCTTACATTATTTGTGTGTGTGTTTCGAGAGATTTTTCTGTGTAGCCCAGCTATCCTGCAACTTACTACCACTCAGCTTAGATTCTCAGTTGTAGTACCCCTTTCCCTACCATAACTTCTTAAAGCTATATACTATCTTTAAAATTAACTAAAAAAAAAAAGAACAATTGTGCCTTAAAAAAAAAGATTTTTTATTTTCTATATAGTGTTCTGCCTGCATGCCAGAAGAGGGCACCAGATCTCATTATATACATGGTTGTCAAGTCACCATGTGGTTGCTGGGAATTGAACTGGGCTCTGGAAAAGCAGTCAGTGTTCTTAACTTCTAAGCCATCTCTCCAGCCCCCAATTGTGCCTTTTGAGTTCTCCAAAGATTAACAAAATATACTAATCCTTCCCTAAACAAGAAGCAACATAACAGCTCATATCCATCAAAATATCAAGTTGTATACCTTAAATATATACAACTCCTGGGCTATAGGTGTAGCTCTGGGTAGAGGTATTTAGGAAGCACAAAACTCCCCACTAAAGCTCCAACAAAACAATTCCACGAAGTTCTTGTTAATTATAGTTCATGAAGTTTGGGGGGAAGATGGGGAAGCAATGCAAGGGGCATATACTTAACAGCTTATTTGGCAACTGGGAAAGGCTGTCACATGTCTCCTAAAGGTAATTAAGCCATTCAAAGCCTCACTACAAAAGAAGTAAGCATATGCCTGGCACAGGAGCTCCTCATCTTTCCACATAACAGAAATGATGACTGACAGACCTTATTGTTCACTGGCATGTTCTAAGCAAGTGAACAGCAACCAAGGCATCCAAAGAAAGGGGCAGATCAAGCAGCACCCTAACTGGGACGGAGCAGATATCAAACTAGAATAACCCCATCCTTCCTTGTTAGAGTTGGATACACAGTTTTTCTTCTTCTTCTTCTTCTTCTTCTTCTTCTTCTTCTTCTTCTTCTTCTTCTTCTTCTTCTTCTTCTTCTTCTTCTCCTTCCTTCTTCTCCTTCTTCTTCTTCTTCTTCTTTTGGTTTTTCAAGACATGGTTTCTCTGTGGCTTTGGACGCTGTCCTGGAACTAGCTCTTGTAGACCAGGCTGGTCTTGAACTCACAGAGATCCACCTGCCTCCCGAGTGCTGGGATTAAAGGCATGAGCCACCAACGCCTGGCTGCATACACAGTTTTTCAGTACTAGGGAGTAAACCTAGTGTGTTGTACATGCTAGGTTGGTACTAGATCATTGGGCTATATCCCCAGATCTCCTTTCATTTTTCATCTGGAGATAGGATATTACATTAAATTGTCCAGGCTAGCTGCAAACTCATTCTAGTAGAGAAAGGTCTTAAAATTGCTATCCTACTTACTACCTTAGCCTGGGGAGCAGCTGAGATTATGGAAATGAGTCATTAGGTTTAGCTTCAGTTGGGATGTTCAAAGTCCCTTAATGGATCATATATTGAAGGCCTGGTTCCCAGGCTGTGGCACTATTGAATGGTAGAGGAACCTTAAGGAATATGAGCATATCAGAATAAGTCAGGTCACTGGGAACATGGTCCTGAAGTGGATATTGGGATCTTGGTCCTTTCTTTCCTCCTGTTTCTTGGCCACCTTGAAGAAAGCAGGTCGTTCAACTGCATACTCCCTATCAAGATATATCACCTTGCCACAGGAGGTACAAAGTGGTGAGGCCAATGATCATGGACTAAGACCAACCCAGAGCCAAAACAAACATTCCCTTTAAAATCTGGCTATCACAGGTATTTGCAGCTAAATCTCTTCAACTCCCCTAGAATCTGGTTCTTTGTTTTCTGTCTTTAGGTATTTACAGATACTTTTGAAGAGCAAAAACACCATTTGGTCATAGTGGCCCATGCCCTTAATCCCAGCACTTGAGCAGCAGAGGCAGACAGATCTCTGTGACTTTGAGGCCAATTTAGTCTATATAGTGAGTTCCTGGACATTCAGAGCCATATGGTGAGACCCTGTCTCAAAAAGGCAAAGGAGAAGAAAAAAAAAGTCAAAATTATACAGCAATGTTCTTAGAAATTTATTACATTTTATTTATGGATATGTGTATGCATGCCATGGCATACATATGGAGGACAACTTGAGGGAGTCAGTTCTATCTTTCTACAATGTATGTCCTGCGGATCAGGTTTGGTAGCAAGCATCAATACTGCTGAACCATCTTGTGAGCCCTACTTATACCTTTGTTTACTCCATTTAGTGAGGTTTACTCCAGTTAGTGAGTTTTCAAGCTTCATTCACATCATAGCATATATCAGTGGTTCCATACTTTTGATGTAATATTGTATTGTACATAGTACATTTTATTTATCTATTATTTGTTGATGGACATTTGAGTTGTTTCAACCTTTTGGCCACTATGACACATTAAGCTAATTTGATGGATACCAGAGGCATTTAATAATTTTAGTTATAAATAGTTCAGTGTCTATTTCCAAAAGACAAATTTGGTATCTAAATTTTAATGTCTGAAGTATTTTTTCTTTAACCCACTCTTCTCTCCATGTCTCCACTTACACTAACACAGACTTCACAGAGGTCAACACAGACTGTTTTATGAAGCGCAGGTGATAGATCAGTCTGACTCCATCTTAAGATCAGAAGCCATCTTACTCCTGTTCATTCCTGTTTTCTATATAACTTAAATTTGGCCAGGTGTCCACCTATCTTCTGGAATTTGACATGTTCTACACCATATACCCTGACCTCTGCCCTGATAAGATGTTCTGCCAAATAATTCTGAAATGTTCATTCAAGTTTCTACATAACCAAAATTACTCAGGAAATCCTTAACCTTTGAAAACTCTCCAGCCTTGCAGTTTTGGGGTTAATATAAACCTTACCTCCTGTGTTCAAGACCATTTTCTCAAGCCACACTTTAGGGAGATAGTCCTCTCTGTCAGAAAATAGAGCTTGCATAATTTGACTAAAAAAATTTGGGTTGGCGGTCTTTAACCTCATTCAGTGGGATTAACACAGTGGGCAGTGTTTAATCCTTATTCATTTACTTTTGGTTTACCAATCATTCCTTTTGTTTGTTTGTTTGAGACAGGGTCTTTCTATATAATCTTGGCTGTCCTGAAACTCACTCTGTAGACCAGGAATCTGGCCTTGAACTCACAAAGATCCTTCTGCCTTTGCCTCCCAAGTGCTGGGCATTAAAGGGGTGTGACCATTCAGTCTTGATTGTTCAGACATTACTGGTTGCTTCCTTCATTTCTGAACCTCTGATGTTGAAAGGCATCAGTAATTATGTCTTGGACATAAATATCTACTTGTTAAAAAAAAAATCTATTTGTTGGTGACGATGTATCTCCAGCAAAGGACATCAAATCCACTTCCCACATGCACAACAGTTACCTTGAATTTAACTTGATTCTTATCCTTCTTGCAAAAACCTGTTCCTTCTTGAGTTCCTCATTTCACGAAAGGACATGATCACTCACAAACCATTGCTCACGCAGGAAACCTATCTTTTTTCTCAAAATTCATACCCAATTCAGTAGCAAATCCAGAGGAATGTATCCCCCAGCAGTCCTTTAATTCAAATTTAATCCTACCCCAAAATTCACTTCTACTAAACCACACATCCATTAGCTAATTTGCTTATGAATTATTTGCAGGTTAGACTTACCCTCATCTCTTATCTTAATCATCAAAAGACCCTCTAACATAGGAACATAACTTTTCTTTTAACTCTGCTATCACAGAAGTTACTTCTCATTGCCACAATAGTAAGAAAATGAGCTGGAATTCAACTGTGATAAATGACATAAAATCTAAAAGGGAAGGGCTTAACTGATTTCAGAGAACAGTAGTAGGAGTGCAAAGAAAACAGAAAACATTTGCCATCTCTACTGAGGCTTATGAAATTACTTCCTGTTGAGAAGGCACAGTATGAACACAATCCTACTGAACCTGTTATGGCACCATCAGTCTTTTTCAGAGTTCATATCTAGATATGTATTCACTCCCATTCTAAATTTCAGAGGACTGAGATAATTCAAATTTCCTGGTGAAGTCACATTTTCGAATTGGGAACAAGAGAAGACAGGACATGACTTGAAGCATTTTCAGGAGGTATTTAGGTGACAGTAAAGAATGAAAAAAGAGAAAAAAATCACAGGTGGCAGTGGTGCACACCTTGCACACCTTTAATCAGAGCACTTGGGAGGCACAGACAGGGGAATCTCTGAGACCAGCCTGGTCTACAAGAGGTAGTTCTAGGACAGCCTCCAAAATTATACAGAGAAAACCTGTCTCAAAGAAAACAAACAAAAAAATTCATTAGACAAGAGGATGGTTAGCCGATGTATAAAATAGGTCTTCTATATCACAACATAGTCAGAGAAGTTATTCTTAGTATTAAGAAATCACAGGACTTGGCTTATCCTCAGAACCTACCAATCCTGTGCATGGTTACTAGCTTCTTGAGGTGGGAGAGGACTGGCCAATCGAGATACTTGAATCCAAACTGCATCATATAGATCTTTCTTCCGGGTATGCACAGTACAGGGAACAATCAGTGGCATTCCAAAGAGACTGGGACGATTCTTCTGAGATGACAGGAAATACAGTTCTGTCCTCATCTACAGGTACAAACAAGAGAAGAGAGCTGACAAGACTGCCAATTAACACGTATTAATATTCCTTTTTAAATTAGTTATTACCTAGCTCCTCTATGTGCTTTTTATTTTCCACATGCCAGAATTGGTTTATAAAGTCATATACATACAAGAATGCACACACCTGAGGGAGCCAATGTCCTCTTTGGGCACTGGATGTATATGTTGTGAAGAATACACAGACAAAATACCCATACACATAAAGTAAGATGGAAATAATTATACAAAGAATGCATACACACATTTAGCACTCTTATTAGGATTGTGCACCACATTTCTAAGTTTGCAGAGAACTGGCTTCTTTAAATATTTTCATTTAATCCAAGAATATGATCTATTATTTTATCTTTTATCGTTATATGAGTGCTTGAGTGTGTGTGGGGATGCCACAATGTGTGCATGGAGGTTAGAGCACAACTCTATAGAGTTGGATCTTTCCTACTTTTATTTTTATTTTTAAAAAATATTCATTTATTTATATTTTATGTACACAGTGTTCTGCACGCCATCTCTCCAACTTTTATTGCTTAAAAAATAGTAACTTATTTATTTTGAATTGTGTGTATCTGTGCATTTGTACAACACATATGTGCAGGTGACCAGAGGCCAGAGATATCAGATCTGGAGTAGGAGCTACAGGCAGTTGCAAACTGCCTGGCATGGGTATTAAGAATTGAACTCAGGTACTCTGAGCAATAGACACTCTTTATTTTGATTTATTTATTATATATACAGTGTTCTGCCTGCATGTATGCGTGCAGGTGAGAAGAGGGCACCAGATCTCAGTTTAGATGGTTGTGAGCCATTATGTGGTTGCTGGGAATTGAACTGAGGACCTCTGGAAGAACAGCCAGTGCTCTTAACCTCTGAGCCATCTCTCCAGCCCACAATACACACTCTTAACCACTAACCATTTCTTCAGCTTCCCACTTTTATGACTTTAAAAAATTTATGTATAATGTGTCTATGTGGGTTTGTGCATATGAGAATAGGTACCACTTGGAGTTCAGAAGGAGGCATGGGATACCTTGGAGCCAAAGTTACAGGGGCTTGTGAGCCACCAACATGGGTGTTAGGAAATAAATGTAGGTCCACTGCAGGAACACTATTGCTCTTAACAGCCATGCCAATTCTCCCGTCCTCTCTTCCACCTTTCTGTGGTCTTGAGATAAACTTAGGTCACTTGGCTTGCATGGCAAGCACCTTTATTCACTGAACAATCTTGCTCAGCATTTTATTCATTCATTCATTCACTTATCTATTTATTTGTGTGGGTATGTGTACAACATGTGGGCCTGGTGCCTGTAGAGGTCAGACAAGGGTATCAGATCTTCTGGGACCAGAGTTGCAGACAGTTATGACCTACCATGTAGATGGTATGACTCAAACTCAGGTCCTTTGGAAGAGTAGTCAGTTCTCTTAACCACTGAGCCACCTCTCCAGCCAGTCCCTTTTTTTTTTTTTCCTTTCCTTTCCTTTTCTTTTCAAAACAGGGTTTCTCTCTATATAGCCTGGCTATTCTGGAAATCGCTCTGTAGACCAGGCTGGCCTTGAACTCACAGAGACCCACTGGTCTGTCTCTGTGTCCTGAGTGCTGGGATTTAAGGCATACACCACCACAGCCCAATATCCTTGATCACTCTTAAACCTGTTCATTGGGACAGCTTCTCCTAATTAATCCTGGAGTTTTCAATACAGCCAGTCTTGTCAGCCAGTTTACCCCAGGGATTCCCTGTCTCTGTCTTTTGAGCTGAAATGACAAGTTGGCCAAGACCCCCTACTTGGCATTTACACAGGTTCTGGGAATGCAAATGCCAACTTGTCCTCATGCTTGCCTGGCAAGTATTGTAACCACTTAGCCATCTCATTAACCTCCTCCTCCCACACCTTAAAAAAAAAAAAAAGATTTTATTTTATTTTTATGTGTATGGCTGCTTTTCCTGATGTATATCTGTATACCACATGCACGCAGTGCCCATGGAGGCTAGAAGAGGCCATTGGGTCTCCTAGAACTAGAGTTACAATAGGCCATGAACTGCTAGCGCTCTTAACCAATTAATCATCTCTCCAGTCCCAACCTCTTTTTTTCCCCCATTAAAAAGAAAATTAAAAAGTTAGCCTTCAATGGAAGGAGTTAGTTTAGCAAGGGAGGTATATACATACATACATACATACATACATACATACATACATACATACATATCAAAAAAACTTGTCAAAGAAAATTCTTGTGTCCTCCAAAAACACACAATGACAATAATAAAGCCTTTTCTAAAGGTGCTCACATTTACATGGCAAAGATATATGTCTATATATGTGGGACACACATTCTAGAAGAAAGCAGTACTGGCTAGACAGTTTACTCTTTTATTTTTTTGTGTTTAAGACATGGTCTTAATATTTAGCTTGCTGGGCGTTGGTGGCACATGCCTTTAATCCCAGCACTTGGGAGGCAGAGGCAGGTGATATCCGCCTGGTCTACAGAGCGAGTACCAGAATAGGCTCAAAAAAAAAAAAAAAAAAATAGCTCAAGTTAGCCTGGAACTTGCTATGCAACCACGGCTGGCCTCCAAATCATGATTCTCCTGTCTCAGCCTCTCCAGTGCTGGGATTACAGGTGTGTAAAACCCCATCTAGCATTCTGCTGCCTGTTAACATACAGTAAGGAATGTTATTTTATATAATGGCATAGAATACTGGCTCTAACACTTAAATAAGCATGTATGATATAATGAGAGTACATTTAAGAAAGATGAAAAAGAGACAAAATGGCTGCATTTCACCAATGATAGTTGACAAGACCAATAACTTGCCGAACTCGTAACTAACCATTTTTCGATGGACTGCAATGATGTAGCCTGTAAAGGGGTCATCAGGAAGAGCTGGCATATGACCATTCACCATTCCATTTGTGACATTCTTCTCAGTTCCACATGGTACAACTGTATTTGGCATTCCATTGGGGATGAATATAGGTCGAGGCAGGTCCCCATTGGCAGTCAGAGTGAACAATCCATTTGAAGATGGAGAAGAGGAGCAATCTATAAATTCAGAGATGTACACAGTATCATAATTTTGTGTCACCATCACCTTTGTTCTTTTCTCAAGTATTATAAGTGTTTTGAAAATTGACAGTGCAGACTATCCTAATTCAGGACAGGGAAAACACATAGACCAAGAAACAATTCTAAATTTATTGGTAAATTTAAACCCTAGAATTTATTTACTTATTTTTTTCTGTTTTTTGTTTTTTTTTTAAGACTTTATTTATTTTTTATGTCTTCTGCTTGCATGCCAGCAGAGGGCACCAGGTCTCATTCAAGGTGGTTGTGAGCCACCATGTGGTTGCTGGGAACCGAACTCAGGACCTCTGGAAGAACAGTCAGTGCTCTTAACTGCTGAGCCATCTATCCAGCCCCAATTGTTAATTTTTAAATGAAAATGAATATAAAAATGTATTTCCTTAGTGACTAAGGCTTAGTCTAAATAGTTATATATCAAGTGCTCAATAGCTCATGTAAGTGATGGATACCGTATTGGAGGACAAAGATGCCAGTTTCCATCACTGCAAAGTCTACTGAACAGCGACATTTTAAATAGAGAACATGAAGTGATCTACTAAATTACTATCACTGTAACTGTTACATGCCAGTGAGAGGAGCTTCACTTCCTATGAAGTCCTTTATAGGAGGAAAATTAACCTAATAATAAGCTCTCAAGGAAGAACCCCTGGGCATAACGGTTTGCATTTATAATCCCAAGCACTTGGAAGCCAGAGGCAGGAGGGTCATGAGATATCTTGGACTAAACAGTGAGATCAGGGCAAATCTGAGATACACAGTGTAACACTGTGTCAAAAAACCAAGTGCTATGTTGTATATCATATATCGTTTTTCCTCCCAAATTGAAACATTTTCCCAAGAGGAAAGGGGGAGGCTCAGGAGATCAGGCAACAAACAAAATGTCTCATATGACAAAGTGGAAACTTGGGAGATTCTTGAGGGCCCCTTTGCAGCCTTGTAGAAGTAGTAAATAAGTGTGGGGGGCGGAGAGGATTCTGAACAGATAAACTGCTGTTGGTGTAGAGATTTCTCAGACTATGGGAGCTGCCTCAAGCTGTACAGAGTACTCCAGAGATGCAGATTTCTTGAATCTTTACTAGGGTTAGGGAGGGCTTTTTTGTGATGTAGCTGCTTTTTTAAGTCATCTCTGTTCCTATAAGTAACCCCTCACCCATATTCCTGTTAGTAACCCCAATACAAACTCTTGGTTAACCAAATTGGGATTTTGGTGTAGTCATTACTTTTAATCTCCTGATTTTATTTTTGGGGGTTAGTAGACATGTGTATGTGGCATTTCCTCAGTAAAATACTCTTACACAATATGCTACCAAGAGGCATAGCACTGGCCCAGGATGTTTAAGATCTTAGGTTAGACACTTAGTACCACAACTAAAGCACAAAGTATATGAAGCTTAAAGGACTGAAAGACCCACTACACTAATGCATGTAATAACTGTGTAATATTACATGTAATAATGCATGTAATAAATGTGTAATAACCGGACAGGCAAATTCCTCATTATTAAATTTATTGTTCATATCTTCTGGTTGCATGCTCCTTTCATACATTTGTGCCATCTGACCATTACAAAAGAGCTAAAAGACACGTGAATGTTAATGGTATGTATATGCGCTAAGAGTTGCCTACTAAGCTTGTTTATTTACTGGTTCTCAATTTTAGATTCCTCACCAATCAAAAGAAAAATGAGTCAAATGATTATTAGAATTCTTACAAAAATCTCCAGTCAAAGTTTTCTGCTGTGATTTTAATCCCAGAACTCAGATCTCTGTGATTCAAGTCCAGCCTGGTCTACAAAGAGAGTTCCAGGCCAGCCATGGCTATACAGAAAAGCCCTGTCTCAGAAAACAAAGCAAAACAAACAACATATATATTTTAACTTAGACCAAATTTTATTAATTTATGTATGTATGTATGTATGCATGTGTGTGTTTGCAAGCACATGCCACAGCATGCATGTGTAGGTAAGAGAACAATTTGCAGGAGTCAGTTCTCTCCTTCCACCATGTGGGTCCTGAGCATTGAATCAGGTCATCAGGTTTGGATCAGGCTTAGCTGCAAGTCCCCTTATCAAGCTGAGCTATTTTGCTGATCCTGGACCAAAGTTTAACACTGAGATCCTGAGAAGGAAGTCTAGTTCCATCTTACCTGTTTGTACTGGACTACATGCTGAGACTGGAGATGCAAGAATGGGAATTTCAAATGCACACAAAAATCCACTCACTGAGAGTCGAACTTTTTGATTGTCCTGAGGGAAGTTCTACAAAAAGAAAAAGAAAAAGAAAAAAAAAAAAAAACAAAAGAAGAAGAAGCAAAGGTTTTAGATAAAGGAGAAAAATTATCTCTGTGATGTACATTAATTTTTTTTGTTTTGTTTTGTTTTGTTTTTCGAGACAGGGTTTCTCTGCGTAGCTTTGGAGCCTATCCTGGCACTTGCTCTGGAGACCAGGCTGGCCTCAAACTCACAGAGATCCACCTGTCTCTGCCTCCCTAGTGCTGGGATTAAAGGCATGCGCCACCAACGCCCGGCTTTTTTTTTTTTTTTTTTTTTTTGAGATAAGGTTTCATTATGTAGTTCTGGCTGTCCTGGAATTCACCATGTAGACAAAACTGGCCTTGAGCTCACAGAGATCTGCCTACTCCTACCTCTGCTGGGATTAAAGGTATGCACTACTACTCAGTAAAACAATCTTCATCTCTTCCATTTCCCCCTTTTAAAATCCCTTTCCCCTAATAAAAAACCCCTGTTTGAATTCTGTCTCATGGCTGCTTTTTTAAAATTACAATACATGGTACAAAAACATACATGCAGTGTGTGTGTGTGTGTGTGTGTGTGTGTGTGTGTGTGTGTGTGTGAGAGAGAGAGAGAGAGAGAGAGAGAGAGAGAGAGAGAGAGAGAGAGAGGAGACAGAGAGAGAGAGAGAGAGGAGACAGAGAGAGAGAGAGCAAGCAAACACACATCACACAGCCCATGTGTGGAAGTCAGGACAACTTTTAGGAGTCAGCTCCCTGTCTACCATGTGAGTCCTAGGTCAGTCAGACTTGGCGGTAAGTGCTTTTATGCACTCAGCCATCACACTGGCTCTTGCTCCTGCTGTTTTGTATCTCCACTGATTATTTAAGTGTGGTGGTTTAAATAAGAATGGTCCCCCACAGGCCTTTATATTTGAATGTTTAGTCATTAGGGAGTGGCATTACTCGAGAAGGATTAGGAAGTGTGGCCTTGTTGGTTGAAATGAGTCATTGGGGGTGGGTTTCAAAACCCCAAACCAGGCCCATTGCTACTCTTTCTTCCTGCTGCCTGCTGATCAGGGTGTAGAACTCTCAGCTACTTCTCCAGCAATGTATCTGCTTCTGTGCCACCATGCTTCCTGCCATGATGATAGAAGACTAAGCTTCCAAAACGGTAAACAAGCCTCTATTAAATGCTTTCTTTTATAAAAGTTGCCATGGTCATGGTATCTCTTCACAATAAAACACTGACTAAGACAGAAGCTGGTACCAGGAGTGGGGTATTGTTGCCATGGGCCTGACCATGCTGCTTGCTGGCAGAATGTGAACTTTGGAACTTTGGTTTAGGAAAGCAGCTGAACGTTTTAACCAAGACTTAATGGACCACTCTAGTAGGACACGGAAGACAGTGGTGCTGAGGGTGATGTGGATTGTGGGAACTCAGAAATAGAACACTAAGACATTAACATAATAACTGAAATCACTGAAACCTATCTTTGAAGAATAAAATCAGATTTCATAGGAAGAACAATTAATATTACCTTTATGTTGGAGCTGTGTACTTCTGCAAGAAGGATTTGTTCTGATTTAAGTCCACAGAGATCACTCAGCTGCTTTTTCAAACCTGTGTACTTTTCATCCATATTCAGTCTTAATCCATATCGTATTGGGGTAGTACCATCTAATTTAATTACTAGTAAAAAGATGTTTTATTGGTAAATGCAGGTTACAATGAAAGTCTTATATACCACAACAAATATATCTGACTTGCAAATAACAAGTATTTCAGTCAAGATTTTTTTTTAGCCGAGAATTTTTTTTTTAAAGATTTATTTATTATGTATACAGTGTTCTGTCTGCATATATTCGTGCACACCAGAAGAGGACACCAGATCTCATTATAGATGTTAGCCGAGAATTTTTATATGGAACTGCTAAAATAAAATTTAGGAGTGAAATCAATATTTTTTTTATAGTCATCTGATAAAGAAGTCTGTTTGGCTTTACAAGCTTTTCAAAGTTTCTGCTATGACTGGAATTAAGAAAAGCACCAATGAGCACAAAAACAGGCCCATACTCCAAACCTTCGAAACCTGAAATTGTGCCTTAATGTGGAGTGCTTGATTATAACATGCTGACTCCCCCATATTTATGAGAACTCACTGCAAACAAATAACTATAAGTTTAGGCTGCCAAATAAAGAGAATAAATCAGTTTTCCAGAACCCTGTGACCTACCTGTTATTTCTAAATGCATATAACTATCCATTGGTAGTGGTAAAGACAAGAAATTGAAAGGATCGAATCGGACACTTATATGCCCACATGTCTTGCATTTGACTTGGGATCTGAGCTGGCCATGAAACAAGTCCACAACAATTGATCTATTTCTCCTTAGATGGTTGTCCCAGGCCTATCAAGGAAAAACAAAATTTTATTTTCAAATTCAAAAAATAACCTTTTCAACACAATCTAAAATTACTGGTTAAGTATATTGGATTTAAACTCTAACCACAGAATATTCTTGTTCAAATTTAAATTGTGCCACACATACTTGTGGTCAGAACATTGTATTTATTGTTTTTATAAGAAACTCAAAACTAAGCAAGGCATGGTTGTTATACATCTTTAATCCTAGCACTCTGAAGGCAGAGCAAGCCTTCTGTTGAATTTGAGGGCAGTCTGGTCAACCCTGAAAGTTCCAGGATAGTTAGGGCTACATAAAAGAGACCCAACCACATAACATATAACACCAAATAAAACCTGTAGATCCAGGAATGGGTTACATCTTTTTGAATTGTTGGCCAAAGAGCCCCATAGACTCTCCAAAACATTACAGGTTATTGCCACTGCTATTTGTTACTCTATATAACCTGAATGTAAGATTTTATTGCTGAAGATACCACATACTTATGACATTGAACATGGAGAAATTAATAGGTTCTTAACTATAAGCTTCACCTTACCAGAGGCACTATACATTTTAGGAAGAGAAAAATAATCATCAATCTTACTCAGCTATGAACCCTGTGAACTATAATAGTGACTTGACTGCAAGGTACACCTATTTGCTGGGTAGTGGTGGCACACGACTTTAATCCCAGGACTCAGGGGGCAGAGGCAGGCGGATCTCTGTGAGTTCGAGGCTAGTGTGGTCTACAGGCTCCAAAGCTACAGAGAAACTCTGTCTTGAAACACCAAAAAAGATATAGCCATTCTCTGCAACAGTGGCACAAATGTTTTGGGAGTAACCAACCACCTTTCAACTGGATCTAAGGCCTGATCCATGAGATGGAACCCATATTAGATACTTTTAATGAGGCTAAGAATTATACTAAGTAGGTGCGAGGCCCTATGGGAAAACCTTCAGTTTTCTACTAAATAAACATAGCAGTAAAATGACTCCTAACACCATACTGTTACAACCATAGATCAGTGCCTTGTTGAACCCTGATAAGTTTTTCAAGATAGTGCTTGTTTGTGTAGACCTGGCTGTCCTGGAACTCACAAAGATTTGCCTGCCTCTGCCTCCTAAGTGCTGGGATTAAAGGTGTGTACCACCACCACACGGTGAAAAGTTTCTTCTAGCACTAGATGGGAATTAAGACAGAGACTCATAATGGAACAACACACATGGAACACTTATCCCTAAATAGGATGTCTTTATCACACCCCTCCTCTCAAGGCTCAGGGATCTATGAGAAGATTGGGCATAAAGATGATAACATCCAGAAATGGAAGATGAATCCAAGGAAACAGTGCTTTCAAGGCACAACAGGAATGGATGCACATACAAACTCACAGAAACTGTGACAGTATGCACAAGACCTGCCCAAGCTCAAACCAGATAACATCCTAGAAGAGACAAGGAGAAGAGGGCACAAAATTCAAGGCCGAATCAAGAAGCTATGTGCAGTTGCTAAGAGCATCAAAACTGGTTTTCTTGAATGGAGTGACACTGGGTATGTTAACCATATCCCAGTATCCCAGGGCAGGCACATGCTCAGCCATGGTTGGCCAAAACAAACAAACAAACAAACAAACAAACAAAAAACTCCACATTAACCCAGGGACTTGGTGCATGCCTGTAATCCAGCACTGGGGAGGTGGAGACATAATGATCCCTGGCTAGCCTGTCTGCTAAATTAGTGAACTACAGGTTCATTGAGAGCCACATCTCAAAAATAGGGTGGGGCAAAGATTAAGAAGACATCCAACACGAACCACTAACCTCTACATTGCCTGTGCACACATACACTGTCCAATTTACCCACCAAAAGGCATAAAAAATAGACATAGGTGCCCAGCTAAGTCAGTAGAACACAAGACTCTTTAAAAACAACAACAAAAGAAACTCAAAACAAACCTCTGCAGCTACTTCCCAGTCGGGTCTTCCATCACTGTCTTTTAGTTCCACATATGGCTTCTCATGGACTCGGTTAAGATCTTCATGAAGACCATCCAAGAGGAAAGCCAGAAGTTCTTGGGAGTCTTGTTGCTGGAACCCATTAAACCTGGGAGCATATTTTGCTATTGTCCACTATAAAAATGAGAAATAGCTGTCATTATTTCCTATCCTATAAAATTTG